>NC_135806.1:107065603-107381561 GCF_964213995.1 Mustelus asterias
GGGGAAAATATACCACCACTTCTAAAGGGGAAAATCAGAAGCAAAACGCCTTTCTGTTTATGGATAGGGGTTGGGGGGGGGGGGGGGGGGGGGTGGCGGGGGCGGCGCGGTGGGGGGAGCGGGGAGAGGTTAGCGGAGAAATCAAGGCTGGTTAAAAATAATCTCACTCCTGTAACAATTGAAAAAACATTTACCACTACCCACCGACAGCACAAACCCGCCCTCTCCCCCACGCCTCCATCCCCAACTGCCAGACCAGAATGGAAGTGAATGATGGACATTGCTTCATGTGTTGTCAGATGTTAGATGTTGGCACATCCATCTTTAGTTGCCTGTCTGGCATTATATGCTGTCCTCTCCTGCAGGAAAAATGCAGTTTTTAATTGGCTGCTGCAGTATGCTGACCATGTAGTCAGCATTTCTGAAATGGATGATCATAAGGATAAGTGTCAGAGATCGAGGGCATTCGCATGTGTGTGAGCATGCATTACAGGGTGTGAAACACTGAAAGTGAATGTTGCCGAGTGACCTTGCTCTGGACAACGGCCATGTGATACCCTGAAGGGCAAATCTGATTATTATTCTAATGAATACCCATGTGCGTTTCTATGATTCAGTTATGTCTCTTGTTGTTCCTCTGTAGGCACTTGAACATTTGCTGGCCTGGTGAGATCATTAAATTTCTTCCAACACTGCAGTGGGACTATTGAAGCTTTGTAGGTTTTCACACAGAGACATAGCCACCTCCATACACATGCCCTGTGCTGCTGCATATGATTGTCACTTCCTGCTGATTCAACAATGATCTTCCTCTTTTTTTCTGATTTGTACCAGCAACATTTCTATATCAGCATCTGAAGCTACTTCCTTTCCTCATTTAGTTCTATCTGGTTCAGTCCTCATTTAGTTCCATCTGGTTATTTTTAATATTTCTGGGGTCTACTGTGGTATTCGATAAAGCAGGATTGTGGGGGTTGTGTGTGTGTATGTGTGTGTGTGTATGTGTGTGTATGACTAATTTAGTTAGGCTGGGGACAGAGTGTGTACATCAAAGGGGATAGGTGTGAAAAGCAGGCATTTGAAATAAAAAGGGCTGAGTTGGATGTTCTACAGGTAAACACAACATGGGTAGAAATTTACATTAGGAGATAATTGAGGATTTGGATTTTTAGCTCTTGCATTTCAACGGGAAGCAAGAAGGAGTTTACAACTTAGAAAAGGTCATAAATAAATAAAGCAAAGTGATTAAATTTTACGTTACCTGAAAGTGATGACCATAAGGAACACATAAAAGATTTTTATATCCTGAGAAAGGAAAATTTCAATGAAGGATAAGAACAATAGGAAAAAATGAAAGAGAATAAATGTATTTAAAAAGAGTTTCGGAGCTGTATTAAGGTTGTGGCCATATAAGATCTCCTGAAGAGAGTGTTGTGTGCTGGGACAGAACTGTGAAGAAAGTAAGTGAGCAGCCTTCAGCCACCCCAGAAAAGTGTCTGGTTGTTCCAGAAAGCAGGTTATTGGTTTAAAGTATTGAATTTCAACAGTTAAGTGAGAAAGAGAGAACCCCTGTGAAATACCTCCCCTACACAAACAGTGGGTTGTGCCTTGTGGCACTTTTTACAGTTTAGATATCTGTAAGGACTGTTGCCTAAAGGGATGTTTACATGTGAGTCTAACCAAGTAAGGAAATGTTCTGCAGGACTAATTTTAACTATGAAAATGTAATATTGTGTGTTTGAGCTTTATTTTCTTTTGTTAATATTTAATAAAATGTACCTAAGTTTAATAAAATCTCTAAAAGTGGCACAGGGATTTGTGGCTCCTGACTTCAGTACACATATTTTCTCATGGTAATATCACAAATAGAAAATAATTGTGATTGTTTGTCACGTTTCCCTTTTTTGGGATTTGGCTTGCATGGCATTTACACCCTGCTGGATCATAACAACAGCACTTTAACTGCAGGAAGCTACTTGAAGTAAAAATAAGTTATGCCTTCGCTCTGAATGTTCTGGGTTCCCCCAGTGTGCCCAACTCTTTGCTGATGGGATTCCTCTTTTGCCCTACTAACATTGATTAAATTAAATGAAGCCGAAATTTCTAATGGAGTCAGCCACCTCGATTTCATTTGCTATACATTCCATTCTGCTGATATATGGGGCCCCCAGAAACTCTCAAACCATAATCTTTTGAAAGAAATTAGATAGAAATATCTGGGAATGATTGAGGATCAGGGAAACTGTGGCTCTTTTCATTCGAATGGAAAATCTGATGGAGGAATTCAAAACTAGGAGGCATTTTGATATGGTAAATAAGGTAAAAAAACTATTTTAACTGCTTGGTGGCTCAGTGTCAGGAAACCAGAGTTAGTTTTAAGGGATTTATATTTGTAGGGGTATATATTAGGAAAAAGGTATCGCCTTAGGTAAGTTTAATTTAATGTTTCTGTGCTGGCAAGGAAGCCGTGATTAATTTTAGCAATATTAGCATTATTTAGCAAATAAAGTTTGTCTGTGTGGGGGGTTTCATTTCAATAACCAGCTGAGACTATTATGTTTTAGAGCTTCGGAATACAGGCTCCCTATAATTGCCTAGCAACCTGTGCGAGGAACGGACAGCTCCCTTTGTCTGGAAATCTGTAGCAAATTGGAGACTAGGAGAGAGATAGGATGGGTCTCTCAGGTCTGCTCGAAGCTGGAGTCTTATAGTGGAGTAATCCAGCCAGGGCTAAAGCTCCACAGAAAAAACTAGAAGGAAAATAGTAGAAGGTCCAGAAATCGAGAGAGCTGTAACAACAAGATTTCAGAACATCTGAAACACAGTGACCAGAGAATACTGGAGAACAGACTTCCGTTTCAGAAAACCAGACAAAGATAAGAAGAGATTGATTGGTGAGAAATACTAGAAAAGGCTTTCTAAACATATTTCTACCAGGTGGAATATTTTATTACTGTCTGTGAACAAATTGTACTGTAGTGACTGGGATCTCAAAAAGTTGTGTAACAGAATAATAGTCAAAGCAGTGGAAATTGCAAAGCACTAGTCCAAACTCCTTGCACAGACCCACTGCTAAAAGTGGAGTGGAAGCTCTGGTCAACCAGGCCTGTTGGAAAACATGAACCAGATTTAGGAATGCAGATCACTGAGTGAATATTTTGCTATGAGAGATTTTAAAGCCTATTCCTGGGAATGGCATTTAGACCTTCTCATATGACAATATCTGGAGGTGACTCTGGGAAGAAATCCGCAAATATGACTTTGTGTGCTGATGTGACAATTGTAGCTTCAAATGTATTTTGTCATCTGTATTAATCTTAAATCTGTGTGTAAGAAGCTTGGTAGTTATTGGTGCAATCTTGATGGGCCAAAAGGCCTTTATGACTCTAAAGGTGGAGTAGAAAACATTGTATCATAAACCATTTTATTAATGTTTAATAAATGTTTTCTTTTGTTGTCAAAAACGAATTAGTGATCCTGTGACTCAGGTTCCTCCACATTTGATAAAACCAAAAATAAAAATGACTCTTATGATCTTTTGAGCTAGGGTTCCTTTCTGGGGTTGTCCTGTCCAGTTATAACATCAACTGGGATTGTAACACCCAGTAGCTAAAGGACATAAAGTGTAAGTGATAGTGAGGGAATGAAGGGAGAGGTTAGGCATTTTTTAATCCAGTAGATTGCAAGGGTAAAAACAGGTGGAATCAGAATGCAAAGTAAGTTTTAAAAGGGAAGGGTATAAGTATTTGAAAATAATTTTTAAATGGTATGGGGAAATGAGGTTCTAAATTACCAGTTCTTTCAGAGAGTCGGCACAGGTACAATGCACTAAATGATCTTTTATGTAGGATTATTAATTTTGATTACCAGTTCCAACCTTGAGCAGAGGTAAAAACTAGTGACTGGTATTAAATTTTACTAAGCACTTTATTTGATTGCCAAAGAGCAATAAACACAAGCAACACTCACAACTGTGGAATATGGTTCAGAACCAGGATTGACCAGACAGCTGTTCTGGTGAGGGTCAGGAGTATCTAGCAAAATGATTTTTCTTTATGTTGCCTCTTGCTCTGACAGCACAACCGATATCCTTTACAGTTTTGCGATCGATATAAGTTTAAGGCAACAGCAGCCTCTTCTCACATCATATCAGTTTCTGCAGTGCCCAAAGTTATGGGCAGAATTTTCCCTTCCCACCCGCCACAGGAATCATAGCGAGCGGGACTCGGACCGTGCAAGGGTCCGTTGACCTCGGGTGGGATTTTCCAGTCTTGGGACGAGCATGGGCGGAAAATCCCACGTCTTTTCAGTTTAATGTCTGCTTTCTAATTAGTTTATACCAGTAGATAGAATATTGATTTTCTCTGTACTTACAGTGTACCGCTCTCTGTTTTCTGTCTTTCTTAGCAGTAGACAAAAGTTTGTTTTTGTGGTTAACTGATAGGCTGGATTTCCCATCTCCCAAAGAGACATGTTTAAATGACCTGTAGCTTTAGGATTGTATGCAAGACTGGTGATTAAGAGTCAAACACACACCTATGCTGACTAAGAACATAACTACCAAGAACAAAAGGATGAAGAACCTTCCACACAATCATTCAATTTTTCATCTTCTCTGTTGATGACAGACTGAAAGTTCAGTGCATCCAGAATTGAAACTGACTGGCATTTATCACAAGACTCTTCAAAATAAGAAAAAATTATTTATTCATTTGTCTAAAGTACACTCATAGAATCATAGAAACCCTACAGTGCAGAAGGAGGCCATTCGGCCCATCGAGTCTGCACCGACCACAATCCCACCCAGGCCCCACCCCCACATATTTACCCGCTAATCCCTCTAACCTGTGCATCCCAGGACTCTTAAGGGGCAATTTTTAACTTGGCCAATCAACCTAACCCGCACATCTTTGGACTGTGGGAGGAAACCGGAGCACCCGGAGGAAACCCACGCAGACACGAGGAGAATGTGCAAACTCCACACAGACAGTGACCCGAGCTGGGAATCGAACCCGGGACCCTGGAGTTGTGAAGCAGCAGTGCTAACCACTGTGCTACCGTGCCGCCCACTCACAGAATATAAAGTGCAATCATTGCCGCATCTAATTGTTTCTTAAATGATTTCTGCTCCATCTGGACTTGATTGTATCACTTGCTTCTCAGTGACTGAACAAGTACTCAAAAGGGCAATCTGACCACAACATTGTGCTATTGAATCTCAATTTCCTGTGCTGTTCTTGCTGCTGTTTTGGTTACGCAGTTCAGCGTTCTCTGGCCTTGTTGCTTGTTGCTGTTTTTGTTGGAAATGCTAAGAATCGGGTCCACTGAGACATGAGGGCCCAAATTTTTGCCACAAAAGAGAGGTTCTCCATCATGGTGAAAATGCAATTGTCATTTTCGCAGAGATAGGAATGATGGGGGTGCATTTCACATTTTACAGAGGCAGCTGGCCATTTAAATCATCAGTTGCTTCCACTCAAGCAGAATTTTGGTAGCCTTGGAGTATGAAACCAAAAGTGTGCAGATTAGTGTGCAGGTAAGAGCAGATCTGAACTTTGTGAGCCAGAGTACCCTTTTGGACCTCTGGACCTAGTTCCAGGACACCTTTGGAGAAGATCAGGTGCCCTTTATTGGAGGAAAGGCACCATTTGGGATTGTTAAATATAGTCATGAATGTGCATAAGAAATTCATAAACTGATTAATTGTCAAGCCCATTAGAACTGTCAAGAGGACCTGTCAAAAGTGTCAAGAAGACCTATCAAGAGAAATGTCAAAGCGAGCCATCAAGCTCTAAAGGTATTTAAAAGTCCTGCCCTTTAAATCTTTGAAAAGGTGTCAGGTGTGTAAAAAAAAAATTCCTTGATATTTCACCTCATCTGTTGACATAAACTTGAAGGTTTCCATGACTAGATTACAGCTGCACAGTTGATTTCACAACCATCATTAAATTAAGGTGCTACATTTGACAGTTTGATTGACAGCAACAAGTGATTATAGAATTTTGAAGTGTGACTATGAATTCCAGTAGAAAAACAGAAAATGTTGGAAAATCTCAGCAGGTCTGACAGCATCTGTGGGGAGAGAACAGGGCTAACCTTTGGAGTCTGAATGACCCTTCGCCATAGTGAATCCCTGTGCTTGTTGTTATAAGATATTGTGCACTTGATTGAAATGTTATTATAAGGCTTTATGAAGTTGAAGGAAAGTAAATGTAGTAAGTGGATTTTTTACATATGACAGTGTGCATTTTTCAATATTATAAAGTCTGTAAAGGGTTATGGGATGCGTACAGGGCCATAGGTTGGAATGGAGGTATGAGGGGCCATGGAGAGTATGGGTGGGGGTCATGGGAATTGAGTGAGGGACATGGCGAATGTATGGTGATGTGAAGGTGGTGAGGGATGAGGGCTGGAGTGATGTTTCTTTTAAAATAATTTTTGGTCACAGTGCTGGAGCCCTGAGTGAGGCAGGACTTCTGCCCAGTCTGCCTCCACAACCAGTAACCTCTTCAGTTCTTCTGGGGTTACTCCCCCAACTTCTAATCTAGTCTGCCCCACTGGAGCAAAAGTCTGACATCTGGGCAGCAATCTTTAAAAGTCAGGTTCACTGAGCTGGGAATTCACCCGACTCTGTGCACATGGATTGTGGCAACTAGGGGATTTTCACAATAACTTCATTGCAGTGTGAATGTAAGCCTACTTGTGACTAAAAAAATAAACTTTAAACTTTGAGTAGCGGGCGAAAATCCCAAAACATTCTGGGTGCCGTACGAGCTCTCAGTCGCAATCGTACGGCACTTAGGGAAAATAGAGCCCAGATGTGTTTCTTGCCAGTAGGGGGAGGGGTGGAGCCTAATCTCATCAGGAGGCCGGCTGCTGAGCTGTAGGGGTGCCATTGCACAGGCGACCTGATCTCCCAGTGTACACAGTATATTGGGAGATCTGTCACTCCCCCCTCACCTCCCCCGGACATCGATCCCCAACACCCCCCCACCCCTCCTTATGGGTTCGAAGCCGATTTCCTCAGCAAAACAGGACCAGTAACATCGTGAGAGGCGAAAAACCGGCCGTGAACCCGGTTTTTCACCTCTTACCCGATCTTACTGTCTCGCCACGCCGATTGAACGGCAGGACAAGCGGGTTAGAATGCCCCCATTGTCTCAGCACCATTCAAGGAGTACATATGTCAGCCAGATTTCTTCCTTTGTGCAATACTTCATAGTTGTAAACATTGAATTTAATCTATTTCTCCACTACCCTCTCACATATTTCATTCAAACATTTTGTAATAATTGAACTCAATTATTTGATTCCACTGCCTCTCCTGGTTTGATGTCATCTGCAGGTCTGACCTATTTGTGTTGAATTTCTCAATCCCCAAGTCTGAGAAACAGCGATCATTCAAATCTCTGGGACATCCTAATCAGTAATTCTCAATACGAGGTAAATGAGCTTGTTGCGCTCATTGAAATTGGCCGGTACGATGTTGTGGGCATCACAGCGACGTGGCTGCAAGGGGATCAGGGCTGGGATCTAAATATCCAAGGATATGTGTCCTATCGGAAGGACAGGCAGATGGGCAAAGGGGGCAGGGTTGCATTGTTAGTAAGGAATGAAGTTAAATCGATAGCAAGAAGCGATATAAGATCGGATGGCATAGAATCTCTGTGGGTAGAATTGAGGACTCGCAAAGGTAAAAAGATCCTGATTGGAGTTATGTACAGGCCTCCTAGCAGTAGTCAGGGTATGGGGCAGAAAATAAATCAGGAGATAGAAAAGGCATTTAAAAAAGACAACATTACAATAATCAATATGGACTGGGAAAATCAGGTAGGTAGTGGATCCCAAGAAAAGGAATTTGTGGAATGGCTAAGAGATAGTTTTTTGGAGCAGCTTGTGACAGAGCCTACTAGGGAACGGGCAATTCTGGATTTGGTGATGTGTAATGAGGCAGACTTGATTAGGGAACTTGAGATGAAGGAAGCCTTAGGGAGCAGTGACCACAATATAATATAATTTACTCTGCAGTTTGACAGGGAGAAGCTGGAATCAGATGTAACGGTATTACAATTAAATAAAGGTAATTACAAAAACATGAGGGAGGAACTGGCCAGCGTTGATTGGAAAGGGAGCCTAGCAGGGAAGACAGTGGACTAGCAATGGCAGGAGTTTTTGAGAGTTATTCGGGAGGCACAACAGAAATTCATCCCAAGGAGGAGGAAACATGCTAAGGGGAGGACGAGGCATCCATGGCTGACGAGGGAAGTCAAGGACAGCATAAAAGCAAAAGAAAAAGCATACAAAGTGGCAAGGATTAGTGGGAAGTCACAGGATTGGGAAGCCTTTAAAAGTGAGCAGAGGACAACTAAAAAAGCAATAAGGGGGGAGAAGATGAAATATGAGCTAGTAATATAAAAGAAGATAGGAAGAGTTTTTTTCAATATATAAAAGGTAAGAGAGACACAAAAATAGCCATTGGATCACTGGAAAATGGGGCTGGAGAAGTAATAATAGGAAACAAAGAAATGGCAGAGGAACTGAATCGTTACTTTGCATCAGTCTTTATGATGGAAGATACCAGTGAGATGCCAGAACTCCAGGAGAATCAGGAGGCACAGGTGAGTGTAGTGGCCATCACTAAGTAGAAGGTTCTCGGGAAACTGAAAGGTCTGAAGGTGGATAAATCACCTCGACTGGATGGACTACACCCCAGTTCTA
This sequence comes from Mustelus asterias, assembly GCF_964213995.1. Lineage (NCBI taxonomy): Eukaryota > Metazoa > Chordata > Chondrichthyes > Carcharhiniformes > Triakidae > Mustelus > Mustelus asterias. Next base: position 107,074,322 of record NC_135806.1, read on the forward strand.
AAAGAGATAGCTGAGGAAATTGTGGAGGCATTGGTGGTGATCTTTCAGGAATCACTGGAGGCATGGAGGGTACCAGAGGACTGGAAAGTAGCTAATGTAACACCGCTGTTTAAGAAGGGACGATGAACGTCTGAGGATCGTGGGATTATATTCATTGGAGTTTAGGAGGTTGAGGGGAGATCTGATAGAAACTTACAAGATAATGAACGGCTTAGATAGGATGGACGTAGGGAAGTTGTTTCCATTAGCAGGGGAGACTAGGACGCGGGGGCACAGCAAAAAGCAGGACAAATCCAATTTGACCAACTACCACCCCATCAGTCTACTCTCAATTATCAGCAAAGTGATGGAAGGGGTCATCAACAGTGCTATCAAGTGGCACTTGCTTAGCAATAATCTAGGCTCAGTTTATGTTCTGCCAGGGTCACTCAGCTCCTGACCTCATTATAGCCTTGGTCCAAACATGGCAAAAGAGGTGAGGTGAGAATGACCACCCTTGACATCAAGGCATCATTTGACCAAATGTGGTATCAAAGAGGCCTAGCAAAACTTGAGTCAATGGGAATCAGGGGGGAAATTCTCCATTGGTTGGAGTGATAGCTAGCACAAGGGAAGCTGGTTGTGGTTGTTGGAGATCAATTATCTCAGTTCCAGGACATCACTGCTGGAGTTCCTCAGGGTAGTGTCCTAGGCCCAACCATCTTCAGCTGTTTCATCAATGGTGTTCCTTCCGTCATAATGCCTGAAGTGGAAATGTTTGCTGATGATTGCACAATATTCAGCACCATTCACAACTCCTTAGATAGAATCATAGAAACCCGACAGTACAGAAAGAGGCCATTCGGCCCATCGAGACTGCACCGACCACAATCCCACCCAGGCCCTACCCCCTTATCCCTACATATTTTACCCACTAATCCCTCTAACCTACACATCTCAGGAAAACTAAGGGGCAATTTTAGCATGGCCAATCAATCTAATCCGCACACCTTTGGACTGTGGGAGGAAACCGGAGCACCTGGAGGAAACCCACGCAGACACGAGGAGAATGTGCAAACTCCACACAGACAGCAACCCAAGCCGGGAATCGAACCCAGGTCCCTGGAGCTGTGAAGCAGCAGTGCTAACCACTGTGCTACCATGCCGCCCACGGTTAGATATTGAAGCAATCCATGTCCAAATGCAGCAAGACCTAGAATATACCCAGGTTTGGGCTGGCAAGTAACATTGGTGCCACACAAGTGCCAGGCAATGACCATCTCCAACAAGAGATCATAGTTTTAGGATAAGGGGTAGCAGATTTAAAATAGAGATGAGAATAAACTACTTCTCTCAAAAGGTGGTGAATCTGTAGAATTCACTACTCCAGAGTGTAGTGGATTCTGGGATATTCAGTAAATTTAAGTAGGAGATAGACAGATTTTTAACTAGTAAAGGGTTGAAGGGTTATGGCGAATGGGCAGTAAAGTGGAGTTGAGGCCGATCTGAGATCAGCCATGATCGTATTGAATGGTGGAGCAGGCTTGAGGGATTGAATTGACTACTCCTGTTCCTAGTTCGTATGGAAGGATCTAACCGTTGCCTCTTGGCATTCAATAGCAGTGCCATTGCTGAATCCCTCACTATCAACATCCACAAAGAGGGACTGGCCGATGCTGGAGTCAATGCTCTGCACATTTTATTGAAAACTTCATCCATCAGTAGACAGTCAGAGCAACCATCTAGATTTAAATCCACTTCAGAAACAAAGTGACAAAAGCAATGAATTTGTCCCGCATTTAAAGCATTGCAACAGGTCTACTAAAAGAGTAACCAGGAAATGTCTCCAGGTCACTAGATACTGTTCCACCATGGAAGATATGGTCTCACATTTGGCTTTCCCAGACCAGTGCACATGGAAATTAGATTATTGAATTAACTTTAAAAGGAGCCCCCTTCCCTGATTAATATTGAGGTCAAAATGTTTTTCTATATAATCACATTTTCAAAAGTCCAGTGTCTTTCCAGCCACATCCTCCAAACATCTACATGAACCTCTGTGGTAAACCACTGTTAGCTTATTGCCTGTGTGTGTGTGACATGCCTGGACATGCCCCTGCCGGCCCTGCCTGAGACTCCTCCCGGTCCAGGTATAAAGGTGACTGCTCCCCACCCCCCTGCCTCAGTCTCTGGACCAGTTCATCGGCATGGGTGTGCTCCAAGTCTTTTGCTAATAAAAGCCTATTTGTTCTTCCATACAAACTAGTCTTTGCTTGATTGATAGTGCATCAACCTCTACCCTTTCCATCTCACCCTATCAGCGTATTATTTTATTCGATTCCTCCCTCAACTGTTTACCCAGCTTGTCCTTAAATGCCTCAACTGCTTGTGGCAGCACAAGTTTCACATTCGTTTCACTTATTGGGTAAACAAGTTTCTCCTGAGTTCCCTATCTGATTTCTCAGTGACTATCTTATTGGCTGCTTTATGACCAGATTAAGCAGTACAGCAGACTGCAAAAATACTTCATCAGCATACAGGAAGTTCAAACATTTCCTTCGAACAACTTTCTGCTTCTGTCAAGAGATTCGAAGCAAACAAAACTGCAGCCAATTCAGTTTCAGAGTTGCTGCAAAATAATTCAGATAAACTGGAGTTGCAAATAGCTGCAATGAATGACTTACTGGAGGAGCCCCTGCAGAAATATTATGCAAATTACGTCAAAAAGGAGCCAGACGAAGCGGTTAAGAAAAGCACTTTACAGTCGATGCTAAAACAGCTTCTTGAGTTTATTCACAGTAAGGACGACTTGTTTGCGAATGACTTCATCCTGGTTGGGAGCATTGCAGATAGAACCAAAGCAGAGGCTGTGGATGAACTGGATGTACTCGTTCCCTTGCGAAAGGATAAACTTAAGGTTACTCCAAATGACAAGAATTTGGAAAAATTTTCAATTGACGAGCGTGTAAACGGGACATGGAGTTGCTTTGCGCACGATGGAACTATCTTGAAACTGTTTGAGTTGGTAATTGAATATAAACAGACGTACTACAAGGATAATCCTTTCTTTAAAGGTAAATACATATATAGCGTTATCTAAAAATGTTTTAGCCTTTTGGCCGATCAGTTTTGACAATTAACAAATAAAAATATTTGAATTTTTCGAAGGCTGGAGGGTGTGGTGCCAAGTATCAAAACAGCAAGAAACTGGACCTGATGGTAAAGCAACAACTGGTTTTCCGTGTTCTTACCTCTGGTCATTGTCACTCTTATCTGGTTGCTGGGGAACCTAAAGCAAGCAAACTTGTCAATGCTTGAAAGTCAGCCATTGAGAAACCCTGACAAAAAAATAGCAAAAATGAACGGAAACAATGCCAAGCTCCCTGCAGTGTTGTACTCCCGATCTCAGCTGAAACTGCCGTGGAGAGTGTCCCTTTCACTCCAGGAATCTCCTCGCAGGAGGGAGAGAAAATAAAATGCGAGCGACCCTCTGATTTCCCAGATCTAGTGCTACATATCACCATTCTACCCGCCCTACAGCCAGCTACAGTTCAAGAGACACCGAGAAGGTTTATGTCCTGTTGTAAAAGAAAGATATGATTGAGAGTACGGCAGGAGCTGTTGTTCAGATGTTAATCTGCTCAATGAGTGATCAAAGTATAACTAAATACAAGATTGTGATGGTTAATTGTGCAATACTACCAGATAAACAGGTTATTCAAGAGTAATGAAACAATACTTATCTCAGAATCAGAAATAAACGTAAAGCCACCCGGTGAGTGACTTCTACATTATGATATATCTGTGATCCCTGTAGCCCAGAAAATAATGTTCAAAAGAACAAAGAAAATTACAGCACAGGAACAGGCCCTTCGGCCCTCCAAGCCTGCATCGACCATTCTGCCCAACTTAACTAAAGCCCCCTACCCTTCCGGGGACCATATCCCTCGATTCCCATCCTATTCATGTATTTGTCAAGACGTCCCTTAAAAGTCACTACCGTATCCGCTTCCACTACCTTCCCTGGCAACGAGTTCCAGGCATCCACCACCCTCTGTGTAAAAAATCTGCTTCGTACATCTCTTTTAAACCTTGCCCCTCGCACCTTAAACCTGTGCCCCCTAGTAATTGACTCTTGCACCCTGGGAAAAAGCTTCTGACTATCCACTATGTCCATGCCTCTCATAATCGTGTAGACTTCTATCAGGTCGCCCCTCAACCTCCGTCGCTCCAGTGAGAACAAACTAAGTTTCTCCAACCTCTCCTCATAGCTAATGCCCTCCATACCAGACAACATCCTGGTAAAGCTTTTCTGTATCCTCTCCAAAGCCTCCACATCCTTCTGATAGTGTGGCGACCAGAATTTAATACTATATTCCAAGTGCGGCCTAACTAAGGTTCTATAAAGCTGCAACATGACTTGCCAATTTTTAAACTCAATGCCCCGGCCGATGAAGGCAAGCATGTCATATGCCTTCTTGACTACCTTCTCTACCTGCATTGCCACTTTCAGTGACCTGTGTACCTGTACACCCAGATCCCTTTGCCTATCAATACTTTTATAGGTTCTGCCATTTACTGTATATTTCCTATCTGTATTAGACCTTCCAAAATGCATTACGTCACATTTGTCCAGATTAAACTCTATCTGCCAACTCTCCGCCCAAGTCTCCAACTGATCTATATCCTGCTGTATCCTCTGATGGTCCTCATCGCTATCTGCAAATCCACCAACCTTTGTGTCATCCGCAAACTTACTAATCAATCCAGTTACATTTTCCTCCAAATCATTTATATATATTACAAACAGCAAAGATCCCAGCACTGATCCCAGAGGGACGCCACTTGTCACAGCCTCCATTCAGAAACACACCCTTCCACTGCTACCCTCTGTCTTCTTTGACCAATGTGGAGATGCCGGCGTTGGACTGGGGTGAACACAGTAAGAGTTTTAACAACACCAGGTTAAAGTCCAACAGGTTTATTTGGTAGCAAATGCCATTAGCTTTCGGAGCGCTGCTCCTTCGTCAGTTGGAGTGGATATCTGCTCTCAAACAGAGCACAGAGACACAAAATCAAGTTACAGAATATTGATTAGAATGTGAATCTCTACAGCCAACCAGGTCTTAAAGATACAGACAATGTGAGTGGAGGGAGCATTAAGCACAGGTTAAAGAGATGTGTGTTGTCTCCAGACAGGACAGCCAGTGAGATTCTGCAAGTCCAGGAGGCAAGCTGTGGGGGTTACTGATAGTGTGACATAAACCCAAGATCCCGGTTTAGACCGTCCTCATGTGTGCGGAACTTGGCTATCAGTTTCTGCTCAGCGACTCTGCACTGTCGTGTGTCGTTCTTTGACCAAGCCAGTTTTGTATCCACCTTGTCAGCTCACCTCTGATCCCATGCGACTTCACCTTCTGCAACAGTCTGTCATGAGGGACCTTGTCAAAGGCCTTACTGAAGTCCATGTAGACAACATCCATTGCCCTACCCTCATCAATCATATTCCACATAGCATTCAATCATTAGTAGACAGGTTATGAGTAAAAGGTAGATCGACTATCTTTGGAGAGATTGGGGTTATTTATGTAGATAGTTTGAAGCAAGGCAAATGGCTTTTTGATGTAGATGAATGCATTGTAAAAAAAAGAAACAATTTATTAATGCAGGCCCAAAGCGCTTAAGAGCAAATTAACTACTTTGGAATTGGAAAGTAGGAAATACAATTGTCAATTTCTGCACAGCAAGCTCCCACATGAGTCAGTGAATAAATGACCATGCAATACAAAAACCCCCACTGGGGCTGGGAACAGAGGTGGACAAACAGGGAATTTTGTTGATTTACATGTCAGTTCCCTGTTTCCTGCCTGCCTCTGGGTCAATTCCTACAAGTGCTGGGTAGACAATTAGCTAAAGGCCTAAAAGGCCTATTTAAGGAGGCAAATCAGGATTTTCCAGTTGGCCTCCAGGTTCCTGGAGGTGACAGGAGATGGTGCAGCTTCCTGGAGTCTGCCTCCCACTGGTGGACCAGGGGTCCCGCCTCCAACTGGTGGACCATGGGTCCCGCCTCCAACTGGCAGACCAGGGTCCCGCCTCCCATTGGCGGACCATGGGTCTCGCCTCCCACTGGCAGACCAGGGGTCCCGCCTCCCACTGACAGACCAGGGGTCCCGCCTCCCACTGACAGACCAGGGGTCCCGCATCCCACTGGCAGACCATGGGTCCAGTGCTTCATGCAGACTTAAAGGCCCTTTCTACCTCTGTGCAGCAACACCCTCCAGAGGGGCTGACATTTAAACAGTTAATAAACAGGCACATCACATGGAAGAGTTTAGGTAAGCCAGTAAGAATTGTGGGACTGCGTAGGTCTAACCATTCGGGGATGTAGTAAATGTTTACCTTAAAGGGTCAATATCTAAACCAAAATGGCAGGGTGGAAAATGACCCAAATAAATCAGGATGAATCCTGCTTTTTTTAATAGGCTAGTGGAGCTACAGAATTAGACTAGCTCAACTTCACTGGGATTCAACAAGTGTCTCTCTATATTGTTGCAACCCCTGTAGAGATTGATAACTTCTTAAAAGAGATTTGAGATTTCCTCTTGTCTCGCTTCCCCTTAAATGCATCTCTACTATTTGCTTCAATCACTCTGTGTGGTGGTGAGTTCCACATTCTCCTCACTTTAGGTAAAGGAGTTTCTTCTAAATTCCTTAATGGATTTCTTGGTGACTACTTTAAATTGATGGCCTTTGGCTACACTCTTTCTGACAAGAGGAAACACTCTCTCTGTAACCACTATTATAATTTTAAATAGTTTTGCTTTCTGTATTCCTTCTTTCCTTTTCCCCACTGAGTCTTGCACCTTCTTACTCTTCCTACCAAAACATGTTAACTCACATTTAGCTATGTTGAACTTTATTTGCCAATTATTTTCCCCTTCTGCAAGTTTATTAATGTTCCTTTATTTATTACATTCCTCCTCAGTATTCAGGAATGATCATTATGGAACACCACTTCCCACCTTCTGCCATTCAGAATAACTACCCATCATTCCCACTCTCTATTATGTCTTGAAGCTAGCTAACACTGCATTCTGCCAGTTGACCCTGACTCCACATTCTCTGACCTTACTCATTAGTCTATTATGTGGCAACTTATCATGACCTTTTGAAAATTTGGACAATTTACATCTACTACAATACTATTGTCTACTTTCTTCATGACCACCACAAAAAATTCAACAAGGTTTTCCTTTTGGAATACATGCTGACTATATTATAATTATTACATTCATTATTATATATTTTTTCTAGGTATTCTTCTGTTCTCTTCTTTAGTAGCGTCATTATTTTTGCGACCACTGAAGTTAAGCTGATTAGTCTATACTTCCCTGGGAAATGTATTGTCTCCCTCCTTAATTATAGGAATTACATGTCTCTTCCCTAAATTCTTGTAAAATATGCAGATGCACACCGACCCCCGCCGACTATGGCAAGGTCTGCAAGACGCAACAGGCTACAAGATGAAGGCATGTAAAATCACCAGCTCCAAAGCACCTCTCCCTGATGAGCGCAATGCATTCTATGCCTGTTTTGAGCAAGAGGTCAGCGAGAGCATGCCCTCCACCCTGGAAGCCCTGGATGAACCTGTATCTGGGGTCACCATTGCAGATGTCAGAGCAGCTTCTAGAAGGTCAACCCACGGAAAGAGGCTGGCCCAGATGGGGTACCCGGACGTGCACTCAGATCCTGTGCGGATCAGCTGGCGGGGGTATTCACAAACATATTCAATCTCTCTTTACAACAATCTGAGGTCCCTATCTGCTTCAAGAAGACGATCATCCCGGTACCTAAGAAAAACCAAGCAGCGTGCCTTAATGACTATCAGCCGGTGGCTCTGACCTCCATCATTATGAAGTGCTTCGAAAGGCTAGTCATGGCACGAATCAATTCCAGCCTTCCGGACTACCTCGATCCACAGTTTGCCTACCGCCGCAACAGGTCCACAGCAGACGCCATCTCCCTGACCCTGCACTCAACCCTGGAACACCTAGATAACAAGGACACCTATGTCAGACTCCTATTTATTGATTACAGCTCAGCCTTCAACACCATTATTCCCATGAAACTCATCTCCAAACTCCATGGCCTGGGCCTTGGCACCTCCCTCTGCGACTGGATCCTGAACTTCCTAACTCACAGACCACAATCAGTAAGGACAGGCAACAACACCTCCTCCACGATCATCCTCAATACCGGTGTCCCACAAGCCTGTTCTCAGCCCCCTACTATACTCCTTATACACCCATGACTGTGTGGCCAAATTCCTCTCCAATTCGATTTTCAAGTTTGCTGACGACACCATCATAGTGGGTCGGATCTCAAACAATGATGAGACAGAGTACAGGAAAGAGATAGAGAATCTGGTGAACTGGTGCGGCAACAATAATCTCTCCCTCAATGTCAACAAAACGAAGGAGATTGTCATTGACTTCAGAAAGCGTAGTGGAGAACATGCCCCTGTCTACATCAACAGGGACAAAGTAGAAAGGGTCGAGAGCTTGAATATTTTAGGTGTCCAGATCACCAACAACCTGTCCTGGTCCCCCCATGCCAACACTACAGTTAAGAAAGCCCACCAACGCCTCTACTTTCTCAGAAGTCTAAGGAAATTTGGCATGTCAGCTACGATTTTGCAGATGCACCATAGAAAGCATTCCTTCTGGTTGTATCACTGCTTGGTATGGCTCCTGCTCTGCCCAAGACCGCAAGAAACTATAAAAGGTCGTGAATGTAGCCCAATCCATCATGCCAACCAGCCTCCCATCCATTGACTCTGCCTACATTTCCCGCTGCCTTGACAAAGCAGCCAGCATAATTAAGGACCCCACGCACTCCGGACATTCTCTCTTCCACCTTCTCCCTTCAGGAAAAAGATACAAAAGTCTGAGGTCACGTACCAACTGACTCAAGAACAGCTTCTTCCCTGCTGCCGTCAGACTTTTGAATGGACTTACCTTGCATTAAGTTGATTTTTCTCGACACCCTAGCTATGACTGCAACACTACATCCTACACTCTCTCGTTTCCTTCTCTATGAATGGTATGCTTTGTCTGTATGACGCGCAAGAAACAATACTTTTCACTGTATGTTAATACATGTGACAATAATAAATCAAATCAGAAGATTGTAATCTGTCCAGACAAGAAGTTTTATCCACTTTGAGTTTAAGTTTATTCAATTCGCCTCCATTTTTATTTTAAATGCCCTTCTTGCATTACTCATCGCATCATTCAATGCTGTATCTATTTATTCTATCTCTCTGAAAAATACCAAAGTAAAATAATTATTTAATATTTCTGTCATCTCTCCGTTGTTGCCCGTGATACTACCATATTCATCCCTTAATGATGTTAATCCCTTTCTACTGATGTGCCTAGTGGTATTATTATTGAAGGTTAAAGTAAAGTTGATTTATTAGTCACAAGTAGGCTTACATTAACACTGCAATGAAGTTATTATGAAAATCTCCTCTTCGCCACAGTCGGGCTGGCGCCTGTTCGGGTCAATACACCTAACCAGCACGTCTTTCAGACTGTGGGAGGAATCCGGAGCACCCGGAGGAAACCCACGCAGACATGGGGAGAATGTACAAACTCAACACAGACAATGAGATAAGCCGGGAATCAAACCTGGCGCTGTGAGGCAGCAGTGCTAAGCATTGTGCCACCGAGCCGACCTGGATTCGAATCCCGCCAACGCAAATGGTTGAATTTGAATTCAATAAAAAAATCTGGAATTAACAATCTACTGATGACCATGAAACCATTGTCGATTGTTGGATAAACCCATCTGGTTCACCAATGCCCTTTGGCGAAGGAAATCTGCCATCCTTACCTGGTCTGGCCTACATGTGACTCCAAACCCACAGCAATGTGGTTGACTCTCAACTGCCCTCGGCAACTAGGGATGGACAATAGATGCTGGCCAGCCAGCAATGCCCATGTTCAATGAATTAATTTTTAAAAATCACTATTTGGTTTTATGTTCCTTAATAATTTATATCATAGTTCCTCTTTGCCTTCCTGATGGTTTTTTGACTTCTCCAAATTTCATAGAATCCCTTCAGTGCAGAAGGAGGCCATTCGGCTCTTCAGTTCTGCATCGACCACAATCCCACCCAAGCCCCATCCCCGTAACCCCACACATTTACCTTTCTAATCCCCTGACGCTAAGGGGCAATTTAGCACAGCCAATCAACCTAACCCACACATCTTTGGACTGTGGGAGGAAACCAGAGCACCTGGAGGAAACCCGCGCAGACACAGGGAGAACGTGCAAACTCCACACAAACAGTCACCCGAGGCTGGAATTGAACTTGGGCCCCTGGCGCTGCGAGGCAGCAGTGCTAACCACTATGCCACCGTGCTGCCCTTTGTATTCACTTTACTCACGCACTCTACTACTGCCTGTACACTTAATGTAGGCCTCTTTCCTAACCCTCCATTTTCCCCTATATCTTCCCTCATGTGAAAGGTTCCAGGTGACAGATTGGAGAAGTTAGGCTATTTTCCAGAGGAGAGATGTGGGCTAGAATTTTCCCAAAAATTACTAAGGGGGCGATCTTACCGGTTCGCTATGCCAGTCGATTGGCGCAGCTCGTGCCCAATTTCTCATCTCTTGTGATCTTGCTGGCCACGTGGGCGGCACGGTAGCACAGTGGTTAGCACTGCTGCTTCACAGCTCCAGGGTCCCGGGTTCGATTCCCGGCTCGGGTCACTGTCTGTGTGGAGTTTGCACATTCTCCTCGTGTCTGCGTGGGTTTCCTCCGGGTGCTCCGGTTTCCTCCCACAGTCCAAAGATGTGTGGGTTAGGTTGATTGGCCAGGTTAAAAATTGTCCCTGAAATGTGGAGTTAGAGGGATTAGCGGGTAAATATGTGGGGGTAGGGCTTGGGTGGGATTGTGGTCGGTGCAGACTCGATGGGCCGAATGGCCTCCTTCTGCACTGTAGGGTTTCTATGTTTCTTTCTATGTTTCACATTCTGCCGGCGAAATCAGTCTTGCTCCCTTCCCGAATGCGAGGCTGATTTAAATATTAATCACATGCTTAGCATGTCATTAACAAGCCTGGGACACAATTGCCCAGGCCCACTTACCTTAGTCCCCTCGCTGGTTGAAGTCTTCGCCAGAGCTTACCAGATGTGATAGCCTCGCCGGTGGGGCCTGCGGCCATTGAAGCCCTAGGTGGTTGGGGGCAGGGGGTCAGGCAGTGTCCATGGGGCAATGCCAGCCTGGGACCCTGGCAGTGCCAGCTGGCACCCTAACACTGCCAACCTGGCACCCTGGCAGTGCCCACCGGCAATAGTCAGTGCCAATGGGGTGAGGCCTGAGGGGCAGGGGATATGGAAAATGATAAGGCACCAATTTTTGGAAAAACGTTGGACTTACAATTTACACAATTAGGACACTATTGACAAATGATGACAAATAATCTGCCGGGTAAAGAGTTAAGGAAGTGTTATTAGCATCTGGAAATGGGATTTTAGCAGATAAAAAGCTCATTGTGTTGAAGTTGCATCGGTAATTTGCGCATCTGTCTCCTCAAAGGCTGCAAAATTTATTAAAGGATGCAGGTGTAAGAGATGAGGATTATACTAAGCTGATTGAACTGGTCAGTGGTCAGTGTGAAGTACAGAAGGATACCATCACGACTGATAGTAACTCTACCTTTGCCCAGAGATTTTAACGACATTGTGGCCATGGGCCTTAAGATCTGGGATAAAGCAAACAATATATTCATTTTGCATTTTATAAATTTCGTGACCAGATTTAGTAAATCAACCCGTTGTACGTAGTAAAGAAAAGAGAGTAATCCTGGATCAGATTATGGAAAAATGGATAGGGACAGGGATGGGGCCACCAGCAAAGTTCCTTACAGTCGATATTGTGGGTGGGGGGGGAGGAGGGGGGGAAGGGGTGGGGGGGAGGTATTTGCGAACGATGAGTTTAGGGATATGTGTAAAAACATGAATATCACAGTCATGATATGACTACGGAAAGCCCATTTAGTAATGGGGTGTGTGAGAGGAAGCATGCAGTAATGGATGAGATGCTCTGGAAAATTTTGGCATTGCAAGTTAAATTCAGCCTTAGCATAGGCGGTACATGCAAAGAACTCATTACAGATGGTTGGGGGCTACAGTCCATATCAATTAGTATTTGGTAGAAATCCTAAAATTCTGTCTATTTTGAATGACCAGCCTCCAGCTTGGGAAGGGACCACAATTAGATCTGCCTTTGCTGAGCATTTAAATGCATTGCATATAAGTAGAAGAGCATTTTTGGAAGCAGAAGTCTCTGAAAGAATTCGCGGAGCTTTAAGGCACAATGTACGGCCATCAAATACCGTTTTTCAGCAAGGAGGCATAGTATACTATAAGAAAGACAATTTTAATTAATGGAAAGGCCCAGTGAAGGTTATAGGCATAGATGGCAAAATGATTGTTTTGCAACATGGTATTCAGACTATTAAGGTACATTCATCAAGGATAATGGGTACAGGTCACAAACTTCCGAATTTAGAAAGAGCAGACGAACATGATGAGGACGGCACGGTGGCATAATGGTTAGCACTGCTGCTTCACAGCTCCAGGGACCTGGGTTCGATTCCCGGCTTGGGTCACTGTCTGTGTGGAGTTTGCACATTCTCCTCGTGTCTGCGTGGGTTTCCTCCCACAGTCCAAAGATGTGTGGGTTAGGTTGATTGGCCATGCTAAAATTGCCCCTTCATGTCCTGAGATGTGTAAGTTAGAGGGATTAGTGGGTAAATATGTAGGGATATGGGGGCAAGGCCTGGGTGGGATTGTGGTCGGTGCAGACTCAATGGGCCAAATGGCCTCTTTCTGCACTGTAGGGTATCTGTGGTCTAGGAACCAGGGTCATCTGAAACTCTCAAATTACAGAATTATGAGGACCAGTTAGCTGAAATAGACAGGGTATCTGGAGAGGAACACAATACTTCTAATGACCTAGAACAGGCCATTTACACTAAAGGATAACTGCCAAAAGTTGGTACAAAAGTGACTTACTTATGGAAGGGTCTAGTCAATGGAAGGATGCAACTGTCATTAGTAGAGCAGGGAAGGCCACTGGAAAGTATAAACACTGGTTGAATGTAAAGAATACGGGGAGGATGTCAGGACCATAGATTGGGAACATGAAGTTCAGAAATGGAGGGCACAGAAACGTAGCGCCAGTTCAGATAGTAAGTCCAATAGTGAATGTGATTACAGGAAGAGATTGAGAACTTTGAAAGAACATCCCACACCAGGAGGGAAAGATCAAGCAGTGGTAGTACTGGACGAGATATCAGGCGGGATAGGGGAAGTAGCTTGACAAGGTGTCGGAATATGAGTAACACTACAAATGCTAATAGGAGTAGAAGTCCACATGCCTGTGAGAGTTTGGTGGCTTCCAATAAATTAGATGAAAAAGTTATAAAAGATGCCAAACAGCAAGAACTGCACAGTTGGAGTGAATTTGGGGGATACACGGAGGTACCAGATAGGGGACAAAGAGCTCTATCTCACAGATGGATTTGCACAGAAAAGGTGCTTCCCGATGGAACTTATAAGTCAAAGGCCAGGCTTGTGGCAAGGGGATTTGAAGAAAACTTAGGAGACCAAGCTTTAAGTGTGGATTCACCTACGGCAGGAAAGGTTATTTTAAAGATCTTCTTGGCTCTGTTAGCTACAAATGCATGGGAATGCAAATCTATAGATATAAAAGCTGCCTTTTTGCAGGGGCATCAGCTTCAGAGAGACATCTTTCTCTGTCCTCCTAAAGAGGCAGCTAACACAGAAGGAGTACTCTGGAAGTTAAATAAATGTGTATATGGGCTAAATGATGCATCTAGAGTTTGATACTATTTGGTAAGGTCAGTTTTGTTAAAGTTAGGCTGTTGTCAGTTGAAAGCAGATCCTGCAATGTTTTACTGGCACCATGAAGGAAATTTTTCTGGTATCTTTATGATGCATGTCGATGATTTTTTGTGGGGTGGTACTGGTGATTTCAAAGCTATTGTAATCTCTGGGCTGAGGAAGGAATTCAGGGTTGGAAGTCAGGCTTCAGGCACTTTCAAATATATTGAGCTGGAAATCGGACAGACTGAGTCAGGTGTCACTTTACGTCAACAACGGGGATGAAGTAGAAAGGGTTAAGAGCTTCAAGTTTTTAGGTGTCCAGATCGCCAACAACCTCTCCTGGTCCCCCCATGCCGACACTATAGTTAAGAAAGCTCACCAACGCCTCTACTTTCTCAGAAGACTAAGGAAATTTGGCATGTCAGCTACAACTCTCTCCAACTTTTACAGATGCACCATAAAAAGCATTACTTCTAGTTGTATCACAGCTTGGTATGGCTCCTGCTCTGCCCAAGACCGCAAGAAACTACAAAAGGTCATGAATGTAGCCCAATCCATCACGCAAACCAGTCTCCCATCCACTGACTCTGTCTACACTTCCCGCTGCCTCGGCAAAGCAGCCAGCATAATTAAGGACCCCACGCACCCCGGACATTCTCTCTTCCAACTTCTTCCATCGGAAAAAAGATACAAAAGTCTGAGGTCACGTACCAACCGACTCAAGAACAACTTCTTCCCTGCTGCCGTCAGACTTTTGAATGGACCTACCTTGCACTAAATTGATCTTTCTCTATGCCCTAGCTATGACTGTAACACTACACTCTGCACTCTCTCGTTTCCTTCTCTATGAACGGTATGCTTTGTGTGTATAGCGCGCAAGAAACAATACTTTTTGCTTTATACTAATACATGTGACAATAATAAATCAAATCAAATAATGCAAGTTAGGTAGCCATCTTGGCTGTGAGGTCATGTCATTTTAGTCTGCACTTTCAAAAATCTGTTTTTAAAAATTCAATTCATGTTTCTGGCCATTGGATTAAAACTAATAATTTGGCATAAGCACATCTTCATGATCACCCCGCACCCCCCTCCAACCCTTTCACCTACCTCTTCTGACCAGTTAATATCAGTGTGTGAAATCCCCCATGATTATTATTCTATGTTTTTATTAAATACCCTAATTCCTCTGTTTCTTCCTCCACCTCCCGTCCACAATCAGGTGGTCTGTAGAGGACACCTATTAGTGTGGTGAATCATTTATGATCTCTTATCTTTATCCATATGGATTCTATTTTTGTCTTGTTGATCACTGTGTCCTTTTTTTCTGCTGACAATGTTATCCTGAACATGTACAATTACTCCACCTCCCCTTTTTCTGAGATCTTCAGGTCTTTCCAGAGTCAATGCGGATATAAGTGCATCGCCTCAGTTTTCCCACAAAGGTGCTGGATTGTCCTGGCATTTATCTTATCTAAAGATGTTATACCTGCACTGTTTAATTCACAGTCCTGATTTTTCCGTGGCTGTGGCCTATATTGCCCCTACTATGTCTCATTCCTCCCAAATCCTGATTGCCTGATTCTTCTATGTTTCTTCCTCTAGCTCTCTTCCACAATTAGGTGGTCTGTAGAGCACACCTATTAGTGTGGTGAATCCTTTATTATCTCTTATCTTTATCCATTGGATTCTATTTTTGTCTTGTTGATCACTGTGTCCCTTTTTTCCACCAACCTTATGTAGTCCTGAACATGTACAATTACTCCACCTTCTCTTGTTCCTTCCCTGAGTGGGGCTATCTGGGCCCTCCTCCTGGTGAGATCTTCAGGTCTCACTAAAGTCAATGGGGATGTAAGTGGATTGCCTCAGTTTTTCCGCAGGGGGGCTGGATTGTCCTGGTGTCTGTTTTTTTCTAAAGATGTGAAACCTGCACTATTTAATTCCCAGTCCTGATTTTTCTGTGGCCGTGGCTCATATTGCCCCTACTATGTCTCATTCCTCCCAAGCCCTGATTGCCTCCCATTTTATTGTTTTATTGTAGTGTGGATTGCTGGTCTCTTTAACTAAAATTAATAGGATTTTCTCTCATTTGATATTAACCATCTTTTAGACTCCTGTTCTATAACTGTATTTATTCATTTGAATCAATGTCCTGCCTTACTTAGGGTTAAACAGTCATTCTGTATTAGTGACAGACAACCTATCATAGTCTTGTTCTTATGGATAGTCAGATAAAAATGGTTCCTGATGAGCACTACTACAGAATGTCAATGTTTTTTAAAGTATTTTGAAAGCTGTCACTTAATTGTGATTACATTTGTCCCAAATTGAAGGAAATTCAGCTTTGACATTAGATGTTATATTGTATCTCATCTATTTGGTATCTTATGCATTTAACTGATGATGAAATGTATTTTTAGTTAGGAAAAAGAAGATTACAGCTGCAGCTTTGCCTCTGATGATCGACTGGATAAAAATTGATATGGTGCTTTGCATTGAAGATGCCCTTCAATATTCTGATGTGAAATGGCCTTTTCCAAAATGGCTGAATGGCCAGTCCAAATGGCTGAGCGATCAACAACAAAACGATGTCAGAAACATGGGCATAGATATGACATGTCATGGAATACAATGGAGGTAAAAAAAATGTATTTGTTTGACTAAACTGACCATGTAAATCAGTGTTGTTATCAGGATCTTGAGAGACACAGCAGTTGGTCTGCAAGATTTTATACAATGCACACTGGTAAGTTATTTAACTTGCATATCAGTAAATGATAATGGTAAGTTTATGAAAGCTTTGATCTGTGTCCTCTTGAACAGTGAAAAGCACTTTGTGGACCAACTACAGACTTGGTGCTGCCTCTGGAAAAAGCTCTTGGAGCTACGTAAGAAATAGAAGCAGGAGTAGACCCACAGCCCTTCATGCTTGCTCCACAATTCAATACAATCATGGTTCATTGTTTGCTTCAACTCCACTTTCTCACCCACTCCCCATATCCCATGTTTCCCCGAGGGACCAAAAATCAATCTCTGTCTTAAATAGACTTAATGATTGGGAATCCACAGCCCTCTAGGGTGGATAATTTCAAAGATTCATAACCCTCTGAGTGAAGAAAATTCTCCTCATCCCAGTTGTAAATAATCAGCCCCTGATCTTGAGACTGTGCCTCATTTTTTAGATACCCCACCCAAGGGAAACAACCTCTTAGTGTCTACTCTGTCATAGAAAAAATAGGAGCAGGAGAAGGCCATTTGGCCCTTCGAGCCTGCTCCGCCATTCATTATGACCATGGCTGATCATCCAACTGAATAGCCTGATCCCACCTTCCCCCCATATCCTTTGATCCCTTTTGCCTAAGTTCTATGTCTAACTACTTCTTGAAAAAATACAATTTTTTGGCATCAACTGCTTTGTGTGGTAGTGAATTCCATAGGCTGACCATTCTCTGGGTGAAGAAATTTCTCCTCATCTCTGTCCTAAACGATCTACCCTGTATCCTCAGACTTTGACCCCTGGTTCTGGACACCCCCACCATCGGAATATCCTTGTTGACTCTACCATGCCTAGTCCTGTTAGAATTTTAAAGGCTTCTATGAAATCCCCACTTATTCTTTTGAACTCTAGCGAATACAATCCTAACTGATCCAATCTCCCCTCATACGTCAGTCCTGTCATCCCAGGAATCAATCTG
Source organism: Mustelus asterias (assembly GCF_964213995.1). NCBI lineage: Eukaryota > Metazoa > Chordata > Chondrichthyes > Carcharhiniformes > Triakidae > Mustelus > Mustelus asterias. The sequence goes on from NC_135806.1 coordinate 107,091,919, forward strand.
GTAAATCTTCCTGCACTCCTTCTAGAGCAAGAACATCCTTCCTCAGATAAGGAGACCAGAACTGCACACAATATTCCAGGTGTGGCCTCACCAACAATTGCATCAAATCTTCTCAAAATCCTGAGTGTTTCCATGATGTCACTTCTTATTCTTTTCCAGAGAGTACAGGTCTAGTTTACAAAGTCTCATCATAGGCTATCGTTGCCATCCCAGGAACCAAATAAACCTTCTCTTCTCCTGCCTCAAGCACAACTACATCCTTCCTTAGATATGGGGGCCAAAACTATACACAGTGCTCCAGTGTGGTCTCACTAAAACCCGAAATAATTTGAAAAGATTCCCTTTATTCCTGTACTCCAATCCAGGGGTGAGCCTGGGTAAGATGATCTTTGGAGAGTCAGTGCAGACTCAATGGGCAGAATAGCCTCCTTTTGCATAGTAAGATCAAAGGAACAATGCTAAAGACATAAGTTAAATATTGTTTTCCCTTTCCTGCTGTCATCACCACTCACAGTAAAAAAAACAATGCTTGGTGCCTCTGTTAACAAACCATTGCTCCATTGTCACTTTCCTCTTCTGAGTCCTTGAATGTGCTGTCACCTTTTACATCTGTGACTATTTTTCCCAGAACTGACATTTGCCACAGTACTGAAATGGCTTTTACCAAATAACAAAGTGACTGTTTGTCTTTCTTGAATAAGTTTACAACTCTTGACACAGATGATCATACCATCCTCTTCCAATGCTTCTCCACCGATATCTAGCTGGGTGGGACTGCACCTGTCTGCTTCCATTCTTATCAATCTAATCATAGCTAAAGAATCATATAAAGTGGCTTCTGTTCTTGCTCCTGGACCATGATTACCTCTGGTGCTCCCCATGGGTCTACATTTCCCTCCTATTTCTCAACTACATGTTACTCCTCAATGACAGCATCCAAAAACAGAGCATTAGTTTTCACAGATACACTGGTGACACCCAGCACCACTGTCTCAGTGGCGTGTTTTCCCCAACCCTTCTGTTTTCACGATCTAATTTTACTAATACTGCACAGCAAACTTGGATTAGGATTAAGGTTAGTTCTCTCTCTCACACACACACCACCACCACCACTCCCCCCGGCCCCTTTCCCACACACACACTGGGGCGGCGAGATGGAAAAGGAGTTCTACAGTACGGGGACCACAAAAAATAAATAAAAGCAAATTACTGCAGGTGCCGGAATCTGAAACCAAAAGAGAAAATGCTGGAAAATCTCAGCAGGTCTGTAGCATCTGTAAGGAGAGAAAAGAGCTGACGTGTCGAGTCGAGACCCTTTGCCAAAGCTAAAAGGCATAGAAAGTGGGAGATATTTATACTAGTGGGTGAGGGAATGAAAGTTTAGTCATAGCCACAGAAAGGCTGCTAATGGCAGTCCATGGAGAGAATAGAAAGTGTGAATAGCCAAATGGTAGAGCTGCTAAAATCAGAGGGTGAACTGTGACAGATGAAGATGTGGGGGGAGGGGTGAGATGGGTGGGAGAGAGAGAAAATTGAGAAAAAGGGGGAAAGGGGAAGCAAATGGGGAGTAAAGGTAAGGAAAGGGGGGATAGAATATGGGGAAAGAGTGGGGGGGGGGAAAGGACAACAAAGAAATAAAAGGCAGAGAACAGTTAAAAAGGAAATGAAATGAAAACAAAGGGGTCGAGGTGGGGTAGAGCTAATCATCTGGAGTTGTTGAATTTGATGTTGAGACCAGAAGGCTGTAAAGTGCCTAGCTGGTAGATGAGATGCAACCAAGGCCCTGATTGCGCACAGACCGAAGGTGCTCAGCAAAGCGATCACCCAGTCTACATTTGGTCTCTCTGATATAAAAGCCACATTGGGAGCAGCGAATGCAATAGACCAAATTGAAAGGTGCAAGTGAAACGCTGCTTAACCTGGAATGAGTGTTTTGGACCTTGGATGGTGAGCATGGAAGAGGTAAAGGGGCAGGTATTACACCTTCTGCGATTGCACAAAAAATAAATATTTGTTCACATGAGGTGCAAAGTACAAAGAGTACAATTTTTTAGTTGTGACTGATAACGCATGATGAAGTAGGTATGCAGAGATTGAGTCAGTTCTGTAGGCAATGGTACGAAGTGTTCCAGCATAGTTAGATGGACATGTTGTTCCGCTTGGAGGAGCTTGCTTCTTTAGGGTTCAACAGTTGGACGTTAAAACAACAGACTGGTTATTTCTTAGTTCTTAAAAGTATATTGGGATTTCAGAGTGATCACTTGAGTCATGTGACCTTCCTTCTCCACAATGAGCTCAAAAGGGATGTTTATCCTGCATCTGGATTTGGCTTTGATTTCAGGACTGATAATGTCCCAGTCATTAGTCATTGAAAGAGATATCATCTGTGTTGAGGGTCTGAAGTTTAGGAAGCCATTATCCAGGCAGACCCACTGACTCTGCCAGCTTGGTGAGCTTATCAGAGGCAAATGACATCCCTGGAGTTCCCTTTGAAAGTGAGTCTGAACAGTGAGAGATTCCAGAAGCTGAGACAAGAATTATTGTGTCCTTGAAACTCTTGGGGGTAGCCAACCATGTAGTAATATGACTCATAGCAGCCATTGTTTTAGTTCAGCAGGAAATCAATTTTTCAAAATAGCAATAAGGATAAAATTTTGAATATATGGGGGTGGGGGGCATTCATCTCGTCCGCTGCACTAATTGAACAGTCTGAGTCTGGCATTGACGCATCCCCTGACGGCTTGAACATACATGTCGAGTCGAGGGCAGCGGCCTTCCGGGGGAATCCAATTCGACTCTTTCCTCTTCGGTTGCTGTACCGTGGATCTCTCTGTCAGCTGTTCCGCTTCATTCATACGACTCCCATTCTACTCCCCACTTTTAGCCACCTAGATTCCATGGTATTAAATTTTCACCTTTACGTCCCTCTTTTTCCACTATCACACTCTTCTCAATGAACATTCTCCTTAAAACCCACTTATTTTACTGAACTTGTATCGAAAGGTATTTTCCTTTTTGCCTGAGGATCCGTTTTTGATCACGCTTCTGCAAAGCACTTTGGGTTGTTGGTCTACATCAGGCCACTTAAAGAAATGCAGCTTGTTGTTGATCCTGAGCTTATTTTTAACTTTTAAGTGTCAGTAATCAACTCATTTAGAATATCTCTTTGTGACGACGGGCATTCGAGATTGATTATTGCTGCAATTACAGAACAAAATTGTTCAGCCAGAGTTGCTATAGAACATAGAACATAGAACAGTACAGCACAGAACAGGCCCTTCGGCCCACGATGTTGTGCCGAGCTTTATCTGAAACCAAGATCAAGCTATCCCACTCCCTATCATCCTGGTGTGCTCCATGTGCCTATCCAATAACCGCTTAAATGTTCCTAAAGTGTCTGACTCCACTATCACTGCAGGCAGTCCATTCCACACCCCAACCACTCTCTGCGTAAAGAACCTACCTCTGATATCCTTCCTGTATCTCCCACCACGAATCCTATAGTTATGCCCCCTTGTAATAGCTCCATCCACCCGAGGAAATAGTCTTTGAACGTTCACTCTATCTATCCCCTTCATCATTTTATAAACCTCTATTAAGTCTCCCCTCAGCCTCCTCCGCTCCAGAGAGAACAGCCCTAGCTCCCTCAACCTTTCCTCATAAGACCTACCCTCCAAACCAGGCAGCATCCTGGTAAATCTCCTCTGCACTCTTTCCAGCGCTTCCACATCCTTCTTATAGTGAGGTGGCCAGAACTGCACACAATATTCAAAACGTGGTCTCACCAAGGTCCTGTACAGTTGCAGCATAACCCCACGGCTCTTAAACTCCAACCCCCTGTTAATAAAAGCTAACACACTATAGGCCTTCTTCACAGCTCTATCCACTTGAGTGGCAACCGTCAGAGATCTGTGGATATGGACCCCAAGATCTCTCTGTTCCTCCACAGTCTTCAGAACCCTACCTTTGACCCTGTAATCCATATTTAAATTAGTCCTACCAAAATGAATCACCTCACATTTATCAGGGTTAAACTCCATTTGCCATTTTTCAGCCCAGCTTTGCATCCTATCTATGTCTCTTTGCAGCCTACAACAGCCCTCCACCTCATCCACTACTCCACCAATCTTGGTGTCATCAGCAAATTTACTGATCCACCCTTCAGCCCCCTCCTCTAAGTCATTAATAAAAATCACAAAGAGCAGAGGACCAAGCACTGATCCCTGCGGCACTCCGCTAGCAACCTGCCTCCAATCCGAAAATTTTCCATCCACCACCACCCTCTGTCTTCGATCAGATAGCCAGTTACCTATCCAATCGGCCAACTTTCCCTCTATCCCACACCTCCTCACTTTCATCATAAGCCGACCTTATCAAACGCCTTACTAAAGTCCATGTATATGACATCAACTGCCCTACCTTCATCAACACACTTAGTTACCTCCTCAAAAAATTCAATCAAATTTGTGAGGCACGACTTGCCCTTCACGAATCCGTGCTGACTATCCTGGATTAATCCGCATCTTTCTAAATGGTCGTAAATCCCATCTCTAAGGACCTTTTCCATCAACTTACCAACCACCGAAGTAAGACTAACTGGTCTATAATTACCAGGGTCATTTCTATTCCCTTTCTTAAACAGAGGAACAACATTTGCCATTCTCCAGTCCTCTGGCACCATCCCCGTGGACAGCGAGGACCCAAAGATCAAAGCCAAAGGCTCTGCAATCTCATCCCTTGCCTCCCAAAGAATCCTAGGATACATTTCATCAGGCCCAGGGGACTTATCGACCTTCAGTTTATTCAAAGCTGCCAGGACATCCTCCCTCCGAACATCTATTTCCTCCAGCCTATTAGCCTGTAACACCTTCTCTTCCTCAAAAACATGGCCCCTCTCCTTGGTGAACACCGAAGAAAAGTATTCATTCATCACCTCGCCTATCTCTACTGACTCCATACACAAGTTCCACTGGAGCAAGCTGAAAGGGAGTGATTGGAGGCAGCAGTGCTGGTGAGAGATTAATTGAATTGTTTATTTATTTAATTAGTCAGCTAGTGTGTGGTTTTTTTTGGCCTTTACCTTTGCAGTAGTATTTTAAGTTTAAAGTGAAAACTGGAAGTGGGCTGCTAAGGAGTCTGGGAAGGGTTTTTATTTTAACTTTAAAAGTCAGTTACCTGGGAGGTTCCCCCTCATTGTTCCACTGGAGCAAGCTGAGAGGGAGTGATTGGAGGCAGCAGTGCTGGTGAGAGATTAATTGAATTGTTTATTTATTTAATTAGTCAGCTAGTGTGTGGTTTTTTTTGGCCTTTACTTTTGCAGTAGTATTTTAAGTTTAAAGTGAAAACTGGAAGTGGGCTGCTAAGGAGTCTGGGAAGGGTTTTTTAAGCGCGTGAAGTATAAAAGGTAGGCTGCAGTATACAGCGGGCAGCGTCGGGAGCGGGCAGTGGAGTGCGTGGGAAGCAGAGTGTGAGCTATGAGGCTTTGGCTCACAGGGCTTCGGGGGACAGGGCGAGCAGGGGTGAGTTTAATTCATTTTTGCTGTTTCTACCTGGTACTGGCAAGGTATCTAGAGGGGATGGGTGTGCAGGCAGTGCTATGTTCCTCTTGCACTATGTTTGAGGTGAGGGATGACGACAGTGTCCCTGCTGATTACACCTGTGGGAAGTGCACCCATCTGCAGCTCCTCCAAAACCGTGTTAGGGAACTGGAGCTGGAGTTGGATGAACTTAAGATCATCAGGGACGCAGAGATGGCCATAGACAGAAGCTTTAGGAATACAGTTACTCCGAGGAATGAAAACAGATGGGTGACGGTGAGAGGGGCTGGGAGGAAGCAGTCCGTGCAGGGATCCCCGGTGGTCGTTCCCCTTAGCAACAAGTATTCCGCTTTGGATACGGTTGAGGGGGATGACATACCAGTGGTGAGCCGCAGTGAGAGGATCTCCAGCACTGTGTCCGTCTCTGTGGCTCGGGAGGGTAAGGGGAAGAGCGGGAGGGCAATAGTTATTGGGGACTCGTTAGTTAGAGGGATAGATAGGAGGTTCTGTGGCAGCAAAAGAGACTCATGGATGGTATGTTGCCTATTGGATGCCAAGGTCCGTGACGTCTCAGACCGTGTTTTCCGGATTCTGAAGGGGGAGGGGAAACAGTCACAAGTCGTGGTACACATTGGTACCAATGACATAGGTATGAGAAGGGACGGGGATTTAAAGCAGGAATTTCTGGAGCTGGGCTGGAAGCTGAGAGCCAAGACAAAACATGTGGTCATCTCTGGTACATTGCCGGTGCCACGTGATAGCGAGTTGAGGAACAGGGAGAGAGTGCAGTTTAACATGTGGTTGCAGGGATGGTGTGGGAGGGAGGGTTTCAGATACGTGGATAATTGGAACACATTCTGGGGAAGCTGGGACCTGTACAAACAGGACGGGGTGCACCTGAACCAGAGGGGCACCAATATCCTAGGAGGGAAATTTGTTACGGCTCTTCGGGGGGTTTAAACTAATTTGTCAGGGGAGTGGGAAAAGGAGTTGTAGTCCAGAAGTCAGTGAGGGTGGTGAGGTATTGGGGAAGGTATCAGGGTCAAGGGTGGGTTGAAGTGTGTCTACGTCAATGCAAGGAGCATCCGGAACAAGGTAGATGAACTTGGGGCGTGGATTGGTACTTGGGACTATGATGTTGTGGCCATTACGGAGACGTGGGTAGAACAAGGACAGGAATGGTTGTTGGACGTTCCGGGGTATAGATGTTTCACTAAGTGTAGGGAAGCTGGTAAAAGAGGTGGAGGAGTGGCATTGTTAATCAAGGATAGTTTAACGGCTGCGGAAAGGCACTTCGAGGAGGATCTGCACACTGAGGTAATATGGGCTGAGGTTAGAAATAGGAAAGGAGCGGTCACGTTGTTAGGAGTTTACTATAGGCCCCCAAATAGTAATAGAGATGTGGAGGAAGAAATTGCTAAGCAGATTATGGATATGTGTGGGGGTCACAGGGTAGTTATCATGGGGGACTTTAACTTTCCAAATATTGATTGGAACCTTTGTAGGTCAAATAGTTCGGATGGGGCAGTTTTTGTGCAGTGTGTGCAGGAGGGTTTCCTGACACAATATGTGGATAGGCCAACAAGAGGTGAGGCCACATTGGATTTGGTACTGGGAAATGAACCGGGCCAAGTGTTAGATTTGGTTGTGGGAGAGCACTTTGGAGATAGTGACCACAATTCGGTGTCTTTTGTTATTGCAATGGAGAGGGATAGGGCCGTACGGCAGGGCAAGGTTTACAATTGGGGGAGAGGTAATTATGATGCGATTAGGCAAGAATTAGGGGGCATAAGTTGGGAACAGAAACTGTCAGAGAAAGGAACTAATGAAAAGTGGAACTTTTTCAAGGAACAAATACTGGATGTCCTTGATAGGTATGTCCCTGTCAGGCAGGGAGGAAATGGCCGAGTGAGGGAACCATGGTTCACGAAAGAGGTGGAATGTCTTGTGAAAAGGAAGAGGGAAGCTTATGTAGGGATGAGGAAACAAGGTTCAGATGGCTCGATTGAGGGTTACAATTTAGCAAGGAATGAGCTGAAAAAGGGGCTTAGGAGAGCTAGGAGGGGACACGAGAAGTCCTTGGCGGGTCGGATCAAGGAAAACCCCAAGGCTTTTTACTCTTATGTGAGAAATAAAAGAATGACCAGGGTGAGGTTAGGGCCGGTCAAGGACAGTAGTGGGAACTTGTGTATGGAGTCAGTAGAGATAGGCGAGGTGATGAATGAATACTTTTCTTCGGTGTTCACCAAGGAGAGGGGCCATGTTTTTGAGGAAGAGAAGGTGTTACAGGCTAATAGGCTGGAGGAAATAGATGTTCGGAGGGAGGATGTCCTGGCAGCTTTGAATAAACTCCAATCACTATAATTTATAACCACATGATGTGTGAGGGAAAATTACAGCTATGCATTATTTTTTTAAAGGCCTTCCTTCTCAAGAATTGATGCATTCTTATTTGGCAAAATTGATATCAATGGTGGCCATCGAAAGAAAGCCTTCAAAATCTTAAAATCTCTCAATGGTTACTATTGGACAGTGGATCAACTTTGTGAAAGCTATCAAGGAAAGAGCCGACCTTTTCTTGGATCCTTCATGATGAAGGTAGATTTTGCAGTTATATTCTACATTAATTAGCATATTTAGCTTGTTCAAATTCTCACTGTTTCTCCTCTTTGCAGATTCTCTATTTACATGCGAGGGAAAAGTATCCAGAACCTCAACAATGGGATTCACTGGGAAAGTCATTTTGCAACCTCTTGGATGTTTTAAACCAATGCTGCAATGAGAAGCGCCTGGATCACTATTATCAAGCTAACATCAACCTTTTTGACTGTGTTGCTGATAAAACCTTCCAATGGTTACAGGAAAAAATCTGTAATGTTCTAGAAGATCCAGAAGAGGAGCTTTCTTGACCTATTTAGAAGAAACATGTCATATTAAGGTTTAATTAAGAACCAGGATTGAAAGGGTTAAAAATCAGGCAAGTTGCTAGACCCAGACACACAGGGAAAGCTATGTGAAAACCATATGTCTTGATTAAAGTAGACACAGATAAGCATCAAGGATGATAAAACTACACAAGACCTCCATTGAATAATGCACAGCTGTGGCTTACTAGTGTCTGTTCTAACAGGAGACAATGGGAAAGATTAGAAAGATAACTTCATAATTGCAGAGAAAAAAATACATGCTTGTTGTTTTTTAATTAGATAGAGTGCACAAGTTGTAGTTGGACAACTATACCCTTCATGCATGATGTAAACCTAATTGATAGTTGTGAGTAGATACAGATATAACTTCTGTACAAAGATACATCTTTGAATCATATATGCTAATTTCTTGTAACTGGATCTTAATTATAAATGTCTATATAATTCTTTAATTGTGACTCTCCCTGGTGAACCACTAGTTGGCACTCTGGGGCCAGCCTGTACTATAGTTCACAACAAAGGCCTTGTCTGAAATTCCAAGAGACTTCATCTGGTTTTCCTGAGAGTGTGAAGTACACTACAGCCAAATAGCTATATTTTTATTCAACTGCACCTCGAATGTCTGCAGGGTTCTCGTAGTCATTAATCATAATTCCAGCAAAATTAGTGGAGAGCAGTGCAAATAGCCAAAGTTACAGTGAATAATTCGGAACTTTCTGCAGGACATTTATCAGCCAAATCCGGATGTTCCCATTTGGAAAATGTTTCTTTTGAATCTAACATTGGGCTGAGCCTTCCCAATGGCATTGGGATCTCGACATTGAGAATGAATTAACCCCAGAGTGCCCATGAGTGCAACTTTACATGAGATGTGCTCCTAATTAGACCATCACTCCTTTAAAGGGATTGATTAAGAAGGGCAAAATAAGCTAGTGGGAGCATAAAAACTGACTGTAAAAGTTTCTATAGGTATGTCATAGAAATCATAGAAGAAATCATAGAAACCCTACAGTGCAGAAGGAGGCTATTCGGCCCATCGAGTCTGCACCGACCACAATCCCACCCAGGCCCTACCCCCACATATTTACCCGCTAATCCCTCTAACCTACGCATCTCAGGACTCTTTTTTAGCATGGCCAATCAACCTAACCCGCACATCTTTGGACTGTGGGAGGAAACCGGAGCACCTGGAGGAAACCCACGCAGACACGAGGAGAATGTGCAAACTCCACACAGACAGTGACCCAAGCCGGGAATCGAACCCGGGACCCTGGAGCTGAAAAGAGAAAAGATTGACAAAAATGAATGTAGGCCCCTTGCATGTAGGGATGAGATTGCAGAGCCTTTGGCTTTGATCTTTGGGTCCTCACTGTCCACGGGGATGGTGCCAGAGGACTGGAGAGTGGCGAATGTTGTTCCTCTGTTTAAGAAAGGGAATAGAAATGACCCTGGTAATTATAGACCGGTTAGTCTTACTTCGGTGGTTGATAAATTGATGGAAAAGGTCCTTAGGGATGGGATTTACGACCATTTAGAAAGATGCGGATTAATCCAGGATAGTCAGCACGGATTCGTAAAGGGCAAGTCGTGCCTCACAAATTTGATTGAATTTTTTGAGGAGGTAACAAAGTGTGTTGATGAAGGTAGGGCAGTTGATGTCATATACATGGATTTTAGTAAGGCATTTGATAAGGTCCCCCATGGTCGGCTTATGATGAAAGTGAGGAGGTGTGGGATAGAGGGAAAGTTGGCCAATTGGAGAGGTAACTGGCTGTCTGATCGAAGACAGAGGGTGGTGGTGGATGGAAAATTTTCGGATTGGAGGCAGGTTGCTAGCGGAGTGCCGCAGGGATCAGTGCTTGGTCCTCTGCTCTTTGTGATTTTTATTAATGACTTAGAGGAGGGGGCTGAAGGGTGGTTCAGTAAATTTGCTGATGACACCAAGATTGGTGGAGTAGTGGATGAGGTGGAGGGCTGTTGTAGGCTGCAAAGAGACATAGATAGGATGCAAAGCTGGGCTGAAAAATGGCAAATGGAGTTTAACCCTGATAAATGTGAGGTGATTCATTTTGGTAGGACTAATTTAAATGTGGATTACAGGGTCAAAGGTAGGGTTCTGAAGACTGTGGAGGAACAGAGAGATCTTGGGGTCCATATCCACAGATCTCAAAAGGTTGCCACTCAAGTGGATAGAGCTGTGAAGAAGGCCTATAGTGTGTTAGCTTTTATTAACAGGGGGTTGGAGCTTAAGAGCCGTGGGGTTATGCTGCAACTGTACAGGACCTTGGTGAGACCACATTTGGAATATTGTGTGCAGTTCTGGTCACCTCACTATGAGAAGGATGTGGAAGCGCTGGAAAGAGTGTAGAGGAGATTTACCAGGATGCTGCCTGGTTTGGAGGGTAGATCTTATGAGGAAAGGTTGAGGGAGCTAGGGCTGTTCTCTCTGGAGCGGAGGAGGCTGAGGGGAGACTTAATAGAGGTTTATAAAATGATGACGGGGATAGATAGAGTGAACGTTCAAAGACTATTTCCTCGGGTGGATGGAGCTATTACAAGGGGGCATAAATATAGGGTTCGTGGTGGGAGATATAGGAAGGATATCAGAGGTAGGTTCTTTATGCAGAGAGTGGTTGGGGTGTGGAATGGACTGCCTGCAGTGATAGTGGAGTCAGACAATTTAGAAACATTTAAGCGGTTATTGGATAGGCACATGGAGCACACCAGGATGATAAGGAGTGGGATAGCTTGATCTTGGTTTCAGATAAAGCTCGGCAGAACATTGTGGGCCGAAGGGCCTGTACTGTGCTGTACTGTTCTATGTTCTATGTTTACAGTCAGAAACAAGATAATTCATATTGGGGAACAAAGAAATGGCTGAGGAACTAAATTTGAACTTTGCTTCTGCCTTCATAAAGGAAGACGTTAATAGCATACCAGAAGTTCTGCGAAAGACAATTTTACTGAGGCGCTGAAGGAAATCAGTATTAGTCAAAAAATAGTTTTGGTAAATTAATGGTATTGAAGGCAGATAAATCTCCAGGGCCTGATAATCTTCACCTCGGTGTCCTTTAGGAAGTGGCCCTAAAATAGTAGATCCATTGGTGGTCATTTACTGGAATTCTTTGAGGATGTAACTAGTAGAATTGACCAGGGAGAGTCAGTGGATGTGGTTTATTTAGACTTTTAAAGGCTTTCGACAAGGTCTCACATAGCAGATTATTATGTAAAGTTAAAGCACATGGGATTGTGGATAGTATCTTGAGATGGATGAAAAATTGGTTAGCAGGTAGGAAGCAACGAGTTGGCATAAATGAGTCCTTTTATGATTGGCGGGCAGTGACCAGTGGGATACTGCAGGGATCAGTGCTCGGACCCCAACTGTTCACATTCTATATGAATGATTTGGATGATGGAACTAAATGTATTATCTCCAAATTTGCAGATGATACTAAGTTTGAGGGTGAGCTGTGAGGAGGATGCAGAGATGCTTCAGCATGATTTGCATAGGCTGAGTGTGTGGGCACACGCATGGCAGATGCAATATAATGTAGATAAATATAAGGTTATCCACTTTGGGAGCAGAAATTGTGCATCGGTTGCTGAAAGTAAGTGCGCAGGTACAGCAGGCAGTAAAGAAGGCAAATGGTATGTTGACCTTCATAGCAAGAGGATTTGAGTACAGGAATAAGAATGTTTTACTGCAATAGTATAGGGCGTTGGTAATGCCGTACCCAGAGTATTGTGTGCAGCTTTGGTGTCTTTTTCTGAGGAAGGATGTTCTTGCTATAGAGGGAGTACAGCAAAGATTTACCAAGCTGATTCCTGGGATGGCAGGTCTGTCATATGAGGAGAGATTAAGTCAGTTAGGATTATATTCATTGGAGTTTAGAAGAGTGAGAGGGGATCTCATAGAAACTTATAAAATTCTAACAGGATTAGATAGGGTAGGTTCAGAAAGAATGTTCCCAATGGTGGGGGAGTCCAGAACTAGGAGTAATAGTTTGAGGATAAGAAACATAGAAAAACTACAGCACAAAACAGGCCCTTCGGCCCCACAAGTTGTGCCGAACATATCCCTACCTTTTAGGCCTACCTATAACCCTCCATCCTATTAAGTCCCATGTACTCATCCAGGAGTCTCTTAAAAGACCTATTGAGTTTGCCTCCACCACCACTGACGGCAGCCGATTCCACTCGCCCTCTTCCCTCTGTGTGAAAAATTTCCCCTGTACCTACCCCCCAGCACCTTAAACCTGTGTCCTCTCGTAGCAGCCATTTCCACCCTGAGAAAAAGCCTCTGAGAGTCTACCCGATCTATGCCTCTCAACATCTTCTATACCTCTATTAGGTCTCCTCTCATCCTACGTCTCTCCAAGGAGAAAAGACCGAGTTCCGAGGATAAGGGGTAAACCTTTTAGGATTCACTACCATGGAAAGTAGTTGAGGTCAAAACATTGTCTGATTTTAAGAGGAAATTAGATATAGCTCTTGGGGCTAAAGGAATCAAGGGATATGGCGGGAAGGGGGATTTGAATATTGAACTTGATGATCAGCCATGATCAAAATGAATGGCCGAGCAGGCTCAAAGGGTCAGATGACCTACTCCTGCTTCTATTTTCTACGTATGTTTAAACACAGACATCAGTTACAACAACGGCAGATCTTTGGCTATAACAAGCTTAAGTTACATAACTGAATGAGTACTCAGACAAATCAACAAATATGATTCTATTAGTTGATAGGATTCTTTATTGAGTTCAGGGTTCACTATAAGAACTCGGGTTCCATGCTTTGCCGTTCCAGCCTGACTACAACTTTCTACTCTGCTGCAATTGTTACACCCCCTCTTATATCGTATATAATCTATCACATTTCTCCCTCTCTTTAGCTCTGAGGAAGAGTCATCCTGACTCAACGTTAACAGTCTTTCTCTCTCCACAGATGCTGCCAGACCTGCTGATTTTTTCCAGCATTTTCTGGTTTTATTACTGCAAACAGTGGTTTGATCAAAACGCTTATACCAATTCCACCTTTGATTTCTAGATTCCTTGCATACTAACAAAAAACTACCAAATATCAAAAGACAAACAATACAAACTTTAGTTAACGTGCAGCCAAGATGATACACTCATTTTCATCTCAATCTCTCCCACTGATTGTTTCAATCACTTTATTACTATAAACAGTGACCAAATAATACGTCCCAGATCCTTGAGATATGGATGAGTGAACTTCCCATGCCATCAACTTGTAAATTTTGCAAAGTATTCCTGTTCAGCAGAACCGAAAGTTGTTTAAAACATCATGAGCTGATTCCACAAACAGCTCAAGATGTTGCGACACATTAGTTGTGCGAATTCACATCCCCACAGCTGCTTCTGCATTTGATGTCTTAGTAAGGATGTTGATTGGGTTTCTGGGGCAGGAGGCCCATTTATTAGGGCAAGAGGGAAATGTCCATCACAGAATAAGTTTAGACCCTACTTACAGGCTTATTTCTGCATTACTGTATGTATCATTTCATAATTTAATACATAGTACACGTATTATAGTATACATAGCATCAAATGACTAAAAAATATATCATATGATCCTCACTAATTTCTAAAATTATTTAAAAGAAATAAAGTGGGGCTTAAAAATGATTAAAGCGATGACTAGCTATGACTCAAACAAAAGGAACATCCTGGCATCCAGAACAGCTGCCACTTTATTATCTCTAAAGAAGCACTAAAGCCCCCTGTGACTGTAGAGATCAAATCACAAGGAATTGCACAAAGCCCATTTACATTTATGAGGCAAAGTGCTGGCAATCAGAGATGATCAGTCTGAGAGGATAAATGACTCTGAAATCTGTTTTTTCGAAATTATTAATGGTTGAAACATTAACCACCTCAAGAATGCAGATAAAGCAATATACACCATTTGTCCAAACCTCCCCCCCCCACACCACACACACACATACACACAAGCTGAAACTTGTAATATTGCCTTGTGGAGCTGCAGACCTCAGGCTGGCATTTTTCCATCAACCAAACAGTAGCCTAGGACAAAGGCTCATTCCAGATTTTGATTTGATTTGATTTATTATTGTCACATGTATTAGTATACTGTGGAAGTTAAAATGCTCATATTAGAAAAATATCATGCCTCCTCTGTAACAGCTTGTGAGAATGTTATCAGTTGCAGACTTTCAAGGGAGCCTGTCTGCGTCAGACTCGGCCACATAACATTCTGCTTTTTGACCTTCACCAGAGGGTGAACAAGACCAGATTTTTTCCATAACAAATACCAAAGGCGAGATATGGGGATATGCTATGCAAATGAAGGATTAGCAGAAGTCAATGTTTCATCGAATGAGAAAGGGTGAAAAGTCAAGATTTAATTGGCAAATATGTCTGTCAATGAAAGATGTCAAAAATCTCTTGTTGCTGATTTGCTGTAATGAACTATAACTTGTTTCTCTGTAATGGCAGAACTACTCCAGCTATTTCGATGGAGGGAGGGGGAGTTCTCCTTGAGCACAAGTAATTAAAGACCTTGTATTGAATGCATGGCGTCCAGCGCTGTTTGTGTTAAGAGTCAACTAAGTGTACCTAAGGTTGCTGGTAGTCAAGGATCTCTGACACTTTTTGGAGGTCCCACCGAGATTGCAAACTCCTTGGGTATCTACACGGGAAGAAGCATGGTGCCTCGTTGACCCAAGGCTCGGAGACTGCGGCTGCTTAGTTTTGGGCATTGAGCCATCTTGACCGGGGGTTGTCCTGTGTAGACATTACCAGGGTAAGCAGGGTCTTAGGGTCACAAGGGTTCAAGTCCCCTGAGGGTACAGAATAAGGGTTGGGGGTTGGAACCCCGGATAGGCATTTTTTCCCAGGGTTCGAATCCCCAGAAGTCCCGATTTGATTGATTACCTAATTCCAAATTGATTCAGATCTTTTTGCTGTTATACTCTTTTCTGCTACTTGGTGGTGCTCTGTACCAGATGATTTTGCTTTGCTAGAATCGTAAGTGTTTTAACCCTTTGTTGGCCTGTTTTATTTGTGTGTCGGTCTTTGTGTGTAACCGTGTCCCACGCCGGCCAGCAGATCCCCTCTTTGATCATGGGACATTCATTAGAGAAGGGACATGAGCCTCCTCCTAAGGAAACACCCTTAGTTCCCTTAGTTTTTTTTTCTAGGCAGTTTTTTTAATAGTCCGGACTCTAAACGTACATTGGCATAGGATACACAGCACGGTGCAGGAACCTGATAAGGATGTACTATGTAGAGAAATTTCACTTGATGTTCATAAATTGTTTGGGTTCATCTCAAAACGCTAGAATGTCACGCTTGTAAACATTCTTGTACAGGGGTTGCATCCTGATCTGAAAACAATGTTTGCAATGACTTGTGTTGGGTGGGAGGGAAGACAGGACCAACCCAAGCTTGTTAGAACCCTCCAGCACTGTGAACGCCAGCTCCAATACCAGAAGCCAAAATCGAGAACTAAAGTTACAGATCATGTATTATATGCTGGCCAGTTGGGCAGAGGTGGAGGATGCGGGCTGGGGATAAGGCAGTCAGCTGGCTGAGGCAGCGACTCAAGTGCCTGTTTCACCTGTGGTCTCCAGGGGCATTGGTCCCGGGACTATATCCAAAGGCCTTGCTGTTTTTGTTGGAATCGGGTCCACTGACACATTAGGGCCCAGATTTCTGCCACGAAAGAGAGGCTCTCTATCATGGTGAAAATGCAATTGTCATTTTCGCAGAGGCAGGACATTTCACACATGGCACATTTTACAGAGGCAGCTGGCCATTTAAATCATCAGTTGCTTCCACTCGAGCAGAATTTTGGTAGCCTTTTGGTATGAAACCAAAAGTGTGCAGATTAGACTGGTAAGAGCAGATCTGAATTTTGTGAGCCACAGTACCCTTTCGGAGAGCTAAGATATCCCTCCGGACCTGGTTCCAGGACACCTTTGGAGAAGATCAGGTGCCCTTTATTGGAGGGTCTACTTGAATTATTATTTCCTCTAGGAAACTAAACAAATTGGTCACGGCAGGATCTTTCTAAAAGAGAATGGGCAATGTTAACTCTGTTTCTTCAGTACAATGTAATTGAGTTGAGCTTCATTTCATCTGGGATAAAACATTAAACAGAGCTGGTCAGTTTGTATGTCCAGCTAACCTTGGATTGAACTAATAGTCTTTTGATAATCTCACTGTTAATCCACCAGTGCCCTTTAGCTATGTGCCTTCATTCAGATTCATTGTCCTGAACATTTCAAATGTTACCCTGCATTTTACCACTGCACCTATGTGGTATCAGTAGTCAGTCAACAGAATGCTTTGAGTCACAGATAATCTACAGCACAGGAACAGGCCATTCCTCCAGACTGACCAATGCTGGAGTCAATGCTCTACACATTTTATTGAAATCTTCATCCATCAGTAGACAGTCAGAGCAACCATCTAGATTTAAATCCACTTCAAAAGTAAAGTTATAAAAGCAATGAATTTGTCCCGCATTTAAAGCATTCAGGTCTACTAAAAGAGTAACCAGGAAATGTCACCAGGTCACTAGATACTGTTCCACCATAGAAGATATGGTCCCACATTTGGCTTTCCCAGACCTGTGCACATGGAAGTGAGCTTATTGAATTTACTTTAAAAGGAGCCCCCTTCCCTGATTACTTTTGAGGTCAAAATGTTTTTCTATATAATCACATTTTCAAAAATCCAGTGAATTTCCAACCGCATCCTCCAAACATCTACATGAACCTCTACCCTTTCCATCTCACCCTATCAGCATATTATTTTATTCATTCCTCCCTCAACTGTTTACCCAGCTTTCCCTTAAATGCCTCAACTGTTTATGGAAGCACAAGTTTTACATCCCTATCACTTATTGCTCGGACGGAATTTCACATTGGCCCGAAGCCTAGACCTCCCCCCCCGGGTCAGGTGCCCCACTGCGTGTGCCGCCTCGCGGAAATGCCCTCCGTGCCCTTTTCCACCGCGCGGAGATGTTTCCTGTACGGGCTGCTGCTGCACACCTTTCACTACCGCGTCCTCGCCCGTCGCCCGGATACACCTTGGTGGGCCTTGTTGCCGCCGGGCGGCGGAGGTCCCCAGTGGAGGTCCCTCTACGGAGGGATCTCCCCCAATTATCTCGGGGACCTAGGGTGGAGGGTGCTGCACGCAGCAGTGCCGTGCAACCGTAGGTTTTTCCGGTGCACGGGCTCCCAAGACTGCCCTTTCTGTGGCCTTGTGGAGTCCGTGGACCATGTCTACGTTCTGTGTTTTAGGCTGCACACCCTTTTTGGTTTCCTCAAACACCTCTTATTGATGTTTTGTTTGCACTTCAGTCCCACGCTCCTGATCTACGGGCACCTGGTGCGGAGAGGGGCGGGTCGGGATGCCGACCTCCTCGTGAACCTGCTCCTGGGCCTGGCGAGACGCGCCATCAATAGGTCCAGGCAGCGGGCGATCGACGGGGCCGTCCATCCCGACTATCTGCCCCTCTACCGCGGCTACATTCGCGGCCAGGTGTCTCTGGAGAGGGAGCATGCGGTGTCCACGGGCGCGGTTGACGCCTTCCGCGACCGCTGGGCGCCGCAGGGGCTGGGGTGTATTATCGACCCCGATAATCACCTTTTGGTTTGACGTTTTAAGTTTCCTTTCAACTTTGTTTTTGGTTCGGGCTGTTCCCCCCCTTCCTTTTGGGGAGCTGCCCCTTTTACTTTGTCCCTAAGTTAATTTGAGTTCGTTTACTTGATTGGTGTCGAAAGAAATATCACTTATTGGGTAAACAAGTTTCTCCTGAGTTCCCTATCTGATTTCTCAGTGACTATCTTATTGGCTGCTTTAATGACCTGATTAAGCAATACAGCAGACTGCAAAAATACTTCATCAGCATACAGGAAGTTCAAACATTTCCTTCGAACAACTTTCTGCTTCTGTCAAGAGATTCGAAGCGAACAAAACTGCAGCCAATTTAGTTTCAGAGTTGCTGCAAAATAATTCAGATAAAATGGAGTTGCAAATAGCTGCAATGAATGACTTACTGGAGGAGCCCCTGCAGAAATATTATGCAAATTACGTCAAAAAGGAGCCAGACGAAGCGGTTAAGAAAAGCACTTTACAGTCGATGCTAAAACAGCTTCTTGAGTTTATTCACAGTAAGGACGACTTGTTTGCGAAAGACTTCATCCTGGTTGGGAGCATTGCAGATGGAACCAAAGCAGAGGCTGTGGATGAACTGGATGTACTCGTTCCCTTGCGAAAGGATAAATTTAAGATTACTCCAGATGACAAGACCTTGGAAGATTTTTCAATTAGCGAGCGTGTAAACGGGATGTGGAGGTGTTTTTCTCACGATGAAACTATCTTGAAACTGTTTGAGTTGGTAACTGAATACAAACAGGCGTACTACAAGGATAATCCCTTCTTTAAAGGTAAAAGCGCACATGGTGTTATCTAAAAATGTTTCCGCCTTTTAGCTCACCAGTATTGACCGTTAACAAGTAAAAATATTTGAACTTTTTGAAGGATAGAGGGTGTGGTGCTAAGTATCTCGTTTTCAAAACAGCAAGAAACTGGACCTGATAGTTAAAGCAACAATGATTGGTTTTCTGTGTTGGGACCTCTGGCTACTGCCGCACATTCTCATCTAGTTGCTGGGGAACCTGGAATCTGACGAGCGAACTTGTCAGATTCACGAAGGTCAGCCAGTGAGAAACCCTGACAAAAAAAGATCAGCACAAATGGACGGGAACAATGTCCAATGTCAAGCTCCCTACAGTGTTGCACTCCCGATCTCAGCTGAAACTGTCGTGGAGAGTGTCCCGTTCACTCCAGGAATCTCCTCGCAGAAGGGAGAGAGAACAAAATGGCAAGCAACCCTCTAAGTTTCCAGATATGGAGCTACAACTCATTATCCTGCCTGCCCTACAGCCTGTTGCAGCTCATTGAGACTAAAAAAGTTTATGCCCTGTAATAGAAGAAAATATGAGTGAGATGATGGCAGAAGCTGTTAATGAGTAATTAAAATATAACTGTTGATACAAGATTGTGATAGTTAATTGTGCAATACTACCAGATAAACAGGTTATTCAAGAGTAATAAAACAATACTTATCTCAGAATCAGAAATAAACGTAAAGCCACAGGTGAGTGGCTTCTATATTATGATATATCTGTGATCCCTGTAGCCCAGAAAATAATGTCCCACGTGGTATGCAATCATTAAGAGGCAGTTTGCAAGTAAAAGGTAGATTGACTATCTTTGGAGAGATTGGGGGTTATTTATGTAGATAGTTTGAAGCAAGGCAAATGGCTTTTTATGGAAATGAATGCATTGCAAAAGAACAAAAAATAAACAATTTATTGACACAAGCCCAAAGCGCTTAACAGCGACTTAACAACTTTTGAAGTGGAAACTTAGAAGATGAGAAGGGGGATTTAATAATGGGAAACGAGGAAATGGCCGAAGCCTTAAACAAGTTTTTTGTGTCGGTCTTCACAGTGGAGGACACAAATAGCATACCAATAATAGATGGTCATGGGACTGTAGGGGGTGAGGACCTTAAAACGATCACTATTACCAAAGAGGTAGTGCTGGGTAGGCTAATGGGACTAAAGGTAGACAAGTCCCCTGGTCCAGATGGAATGCATCCCAGGGTACTAAAAGAAACGGCAGAAGTAATAGCAAATGCATTCGTTGTAATCTATCAAAATTCACTGGACTCTGGGGAGGTGCCAGCTGATTGGAAAACAGCTAATGTAACGCCAGTGTTTAAAAAAGGAGGTAGACAAAAGGCAGGTAACTACAGGCTGGTTAGCTTAACATCCGTAGTTGGGAAAATGCTGGAATCTATCATAAAGGAAGAAATAGCAGGACACCTGGATAAGAATGGTTCAATCAAGCAGACGCAGCATGGATTCAGGAAGGGAAAGTCATGTTTGACTAATTTACTGGAGTTTTTTGAGGAGGTGATGAGTGCGGTTGACAGGGGGGAGCCGGTGGATGTGGTGTATTTGGATTTCCAGAAGGCTTTCGATAAGGTGCCTCACAAAAGGTTGCTGCATAAGATAAAGGTGCACGGAGTTGGGGGTAAACTGTTAGCGTGGATTGAAGATTGGCTGTCTAACAGAAAACAGAGTAGGTATAAATGGGTGCTTTCCTGGTTGGCAATCCATGACTAGTGGCGTGCCGCAGGGATCGGTACTGGGGCCTCAACTATTTACCATATACATAGATGATCTGGAGGAGGGGACCGAGTGTAGGGTAACAAAGTTTGCAGATGACACTAAGATGGGTGGGAAAGCAAATTGTGTGGAAGACACAGAGAGTCTGCAGAGAGATTTGGATAGGTTAAGTGAGTGGGCGAGGATCTGACAGATGGAGTATAACGTTGGTAAGTGTGAGGTTATCCACTTTGGAAGGAATGATAGGAAAAGGGACTATTAAACGGTGAAAAATTACAACATGCTACTGTGCAGAGGGACCTGGGGGTCCTTGTGCATGAATCACAAAAACACAGTTTGCAGGTGCAGCAGGTGGTCAGGAAGGCAAATGGAATGTTGGCCTTTATCGCGAGAGGGATGGAGTATAAAAGCAGGGAGGTCATGCTGCAACTGTACAGGGTACTGGTGAGGCCGCACCTAGAGTACTGTGTACAATTTTGGTCCCCTTATTTAAGAAAGGATGTATTGGCTTTGGAAGGGGTGCAGAGAAGGTTCACTAGGTTGATTCCGGAGATGAGGGGGTTGGCTTATGAGGAGAGATTGAGTAGACTGGGCCTGTACTCATTGGAGTTTAGAAGGTTGAGGGGAGATCTTATAGAGACATATAAGATAATGAAGGGGCTAGACAGGGTAGAAACATTGAGGTTATTTCCACTTACAATGGAAACAAGAACGAGGGGGCATAGCCTCAAAATACGGGGGAGTCAATTTAGAACAGAGTTGAGGAGGAACTTCTTCTCCCAGAGGGTAGTGAATCTTTGGAATTCTCTGCCCAATGAAGCGGGCGAGGCTACCTCATTAAATGTGTTTAAGTCACAGATAGATAGGTTTTTAGCCAATAAGGGAATTAAGGGTTATGGGGAGCGGGCAGGTAAGTGGAACTGAATCTACTATCAGATCAGTCATGATCTTATTGAATGGCGCAGCAGGCTTGAGGGGCCAGATGGCCTACTCCTGCTCCTATTTCTTATGTTCTTATTATGTTCTTATGTTAAAGTAGGAAATACAGTTGTCAATTTCTGCACAGCAAGCTCCCACACTCATCAGTGAATTAATGATCAGGCGATATATTTTAAGTCATACCACCATATTCATCCCTTAATGATGTTATTCCCTTTTTACTGATGTGCCTGTAAAATATTTATATTGTATATTATCCTTGATAATTTAATTTCATGGTTCCTCTTTGCCTTCCTGATGGTTTTTTGACTTCTCAGAATTTCTTTGTATTCTCTTTACTCACGCACTTCCAAAAGAAATTCTACGTTGGCAATCTTACCCCCAAAAAATTTGATGTGTCAAATGAGTGTGAAAATGGGAGCGAATTGCGCCCATTTTTTGGGCACGCTCCCAGTCGCAATGGTATGGCACTTAGAAAAAAAGAGCACAGATGTGATTTTCGTCAGTAGGGGGAGGGAAGCTCCCGGGAAGCTGACTGCTGAGCTCTATCTCCCAGTGCACTGTGTACATACAATGTACATAGTATACTGGGAGATCTGTCCCCCCCCCCCCCAACCTGATTGCTGCCCTGGACATTGCCTCCCAACCCCCCCCCCCGCAACCACGATTGCTGCCTCTCCCCCCCCAACCGCGATTGCCACCTTGGACGTTGCCCACTCCCCCTCACCCACGATCGCTGCACCAGGTATCGCCTCCCGTCTCCTCCACTAGTGGTGACCGGTGGTGGTTCTTGTTGGGTTCACACCAAGCCTGAGGGTCAGAAAATTCCAAGAGCTGGGAGAATCCGATGTCAAACGGGCCAAGCATATTTAAATACTACTTTAAATATGCTAATCGGCCTTGTGCCCATTCTGGGCGAGATCCGGTTTGCACCAGTAGAAAGAGATCGGGACGGTTGCAAGCCATTTTGTGCCGTGCGCGAATCCCATTTTTAGGCCAGTATACAATTTTCCAGGATTGGCGAGATCTGGCTAGACACGGCGAGACCGGAAAATTTCCCCCATGATAATGTGGTGTATTATAATCCTAGTCTTTGTTGAGACCATCCCAGATTGGGCGTACCACACAAATGATTCCTCTTGAGTTCAAGTCAAAAAAGACAGATTCCAAAGATGCCTCAATGGGTCTCTCCCCTGTCTCTACACAATTCAACTGTTAGCTGCGAGTTCCCATTTTGTAATGCTGGTATTTCTGCTAAAACAGAATGAGTTTCACAATTTGAAGTTTTACCTGCACCTCAGACTTGTCCAGTACCTTTATAACAATCTCCGTATCTTTATAACAATCTCAGTTTCATAAGTGAGTGAAGATGTCCCCAAGTACACACAATAGTGCCTATTAGACTTGGGCACCGTATTTCTATTGCTCTTTCTTCAACACACCCATGAAAGAAAACATCAAAGCTTCTGTGGGAAACAGTTTCATTTTGCAGTTTCTATAGTGATAGCAAAGATAGCACAGAATTTCACCAGGTTGTAAAAGACAAATATGCCAACTTGAAAAATAAGAATTATGTTTTGCTGAAGGAGAGGGGAGGTGGGGGTTGATGAAGGGGAAATAAGGGGAAATTGCAGGTGAAGTAGGGGGAGATTGCAGGTGAAGCGGGGGGAGATTGCAGGTGAAGCAGGGGGAGATTGCAGGTGAAGCGGGGGGAGACTGCAGGTGAAGCGGGGGGAGACTGCAGGTGAAGCAGGGGGAGATTGCAGGTGAAGCGGGGGGAGACTGCAGGTGAAGCACAGGGAGATTGCAGGTGAAGCAGGGGGGAGATTGCAGGTGATGCAGGGGGAGATTGCAGGTGAAGCACAGGGAGATTGCAGGTGAAGCAGGGGGCAGATTGCAGGTGATGCAGGGGGAGATTGCAGGTGAAGCACAGGGAGATTGCAGGTGAAGCAGGGGGGAGATTGCAGGTGAAGCAGGGGGGAGATTGCAGGTGAAGCAGGGGGGAGATTGCAGGTGAAGCAGGGGGGAGATTGCAGGTGAAGCAGGGGGGAGATTGCAGGTGAAGCAGGGGGGAGATTGCAGGTGATGCAGGGGGAGATTGCAGGTGAAGCAGGGGGAGAGAGATGGAGGTGAAGCAAGGGGAGAGATGGAGGTGAAGCAGAGGGAGCGAGATGGAGGTGAAGCAGGGGGAGAGAAATGGAGGTGAAAGAGGGGAGATTGCAGGTGAAGGAGGGAGAGATGGAGGTTGGAGGTGGGTTATAAAGGAGGGAGGGTGGTTGAACAAGCTCAACTCCTCCTTCGCTTTCCCCCATGTAAACAACTCTCATATTCACAAAATCTTACCCTGGGCTCACACCAAGTCTGGGGCATTAGGATAACTTCACACCAGAGAAAAAGTTTGCAAAATATTAGCCGAGACTTTCCTACTTCTACTTCTCTTATCTGCTCTGGTTCATTCTCTATTGCTAGATTCAATAGTGAATCTTCCCCTGTCAGGCTTTTTACATTTGGTTTAGAAAGGAGTCATTATGGATTTTTAAAAAACTACTCTCAAGCTTGGAGTAAGCTGGAAGTGGACCATTTTATGGAATGCATCAGCAAAGCAAAGTCTCTCAAAAGCCATCAGGAATAGCGGGTTGTTTACGCGGTAATATCAGAAAGTACAGACACTATTGTATACACCTTGTGCCTGGTCAAAATCAGTGTTCAACGTCTTTGGCCTCAGCAATATTGGTTCCTCTTTTGAATAAGCACATCTAGCAAAACACATAGAAAACAGCATGCAGATGTGTAAGGCAATGGTTGTGTGGAAAAATACACTGAAAGAGACAGCTTTCAGAAGCATAATCATTGTTAAGGTATCAGATCAGAAACCCCAAGGTATATTATGAAGTTAGAGTAGACCCCAACTATTTGCTATGTTGGCATGAGTGTGAGGATAACATGTTTCACTCCAGGTGTAATTCTATTGACACACTAGGAAGCTTTTATCAAGACAAACTTTATTTCACACTACAGTTTAACTATAAACAAAAAAAAGCTTAACATTTACCAATTGAACAATACTTAAACATAACAAGATACAATTTTAAACTGCTAAACTGTCTATTAATTCCAATTCAAGCAATATTCCTCTTACAGACTTAAACTTCTCTTCAATATCAGTTAGCAACACACAGGCTTACATGCTTGGGCTTGGGCTGCCAGTCCTTGAGCCTCCAGAACACCTTTGGAGAGCGAGAGAGAGAGACCTATTTCTACTAGCAGGTTCCAAACAGCAGCCTCCAGAGAGAGACCTCTTGGTCCTTTCAGAACCTGACCATAACTACCTGCTTTTCCCTGTAAGCTTAGCTCCTCTCCTTAAACACATGACTCTGTCAATCAACATAATCAAAATCCTACTCTGAAACCCCAGGGGAAAAGCGAAATAAACAAAAATGCATTCGCTCAGATTAAAACAAACACATCCCCAGCTAAAATCAATCATGAGCCTGCATTCTCAGCATGTGAGCTGCCTGGTTCAGACAAATTGGCACCGTGTAAAACAGAGTTGAATTTTAAAATGCCTCTCACAAGAAACATGATGTAAAATATGATGTACTGTGCCTTTAAGAAATACTTTTCTTAAAGGCACAGTATAATCACATCACATTAACCCTTTATTTCCCAGGAGTTCTGTACATTGATACAGTCAGGTGAGGAGCTGTCATTCCTATGGGGTCATTATCTTTAATGGGTTTTGACAGACACGCCATCTCCATCTTAATGGGGTTGGAAGGTGGAAGGTAAAGTAATACAAGTTAGCTAACCATCTTGGCAATGAGTTCAAGTCATTTTAGTCTGTGCTTTAAAAAGTCTGTTTTTAAAAGTTCAATTTATGTTTCCGGCTGGTGAATTAAAACTAACTATTTGACATAAAGCACATATTCATGACCACATACTGTAGAAACTCCATCCCCACTGCCGCTGCTCACCCCCACCCCTTCACCTACCTCGTCTGTCCAGTTAAGTGGGTGAAATCCCCCATGAGTATTAGAATGGAATCATAGAATCCCCTTGATTAAGTTGATCTTTCTCTGCACCCTAGCTATGACTGTAACACTGCATTCTGCACTCTCTTGCTTCCTTCTCTATGAATGGTATGCTTTGTCTGGATGGCGCACAAGAAACAATACTTTTCACTGTATACTAATACGTGACAATAATAAATCAAATCAAATCAGTGCAGAAAGAGGCCATTCAGCCCATTGAGCCTGTACCGACAACAATCCCACCCAGACCCTTTCCCCGTAACCCCATGCATTGACCCTGCTAATCTCCCTGACACTCGGGGGCAATTTATCATGGCCAATCAACCCAACTCGCACATCTTTTGGACTGTGGGAGGAAACCAGAGCACCCAGAGAAAACCTACAGAGGCATGGGGAGAATGTGCAAACTCCACACAGACAGTTACCGGGGCCGGAATTGAACCTGGGTCCCCGGCACTGTGAGGGACCGTGCCACCCTTATTATTCTATGTTTTTATTAAATGGCCTAATTCTTCTATGTTTCTTCCTCAAGCTCCCTTCCACAATTAGGTGGTCTGTAGAGGTCATCTATTAGTGTGGTGAATCCTTTATTATCTCTTATCTTTATCCATTGGATTCTATTTTTGTCTTGTTGATCACTGTGTCCCTGTTTTCTGTAAGAAGTTTAACAACACCAGGTTAAAGTCCAACAGGTTTATTTGGTAGCAAAAACCACACTTTTGTTACCAAATAAACCTGTTGGACTTTAACCTGGTGTTGTTAAACTTCTTACTGTGTTTACCCCAGTCCAACGCCGGCATCTCCACATCATCCCTTTTTTCCACCAACCTTATGTAGTCCTGAACATGTACAATTACTCCACCTTCTCTTGTTCCTTCCCTGAGTGGGGCTATCTGGGCCCTCCTCCTGGTGAGATCTTCAGGTCTCACCAAAGTCAATGGGGATGTAAGTGGATTGCCTCAGTTTTTCCGCAGGGGGGCTGGATTGTCCTGGTGTCTGTTTTTTTCTAAAGATGTGAAACCTGCACTATTTAATTCCCAGTCCTGATTTTTCTGTGGTCGTGGCCCATATTGCCCCTACTATGTCTCATTCCTCCCAAGCCCTGATTGCCTCCCATTTTATTGTTTTATTGCAGTGTGGATTGCTGGTCTCTTTAACTAAAATTAATAGGATTTTCTCTCATTTGATATTAACCATCTTTTAGACTCCTGTTCTATAACTGTATTTATTCATTTGAATCAATGTCCTGCCTTACTTAGGGTTAAACAGTCATTCTGTATTAGTGACAGACAACCTATCATAGTCTTGTTCTTATGGATAGTCAGATAAAAATGGTTCCTGATGAGCACAACTACAGAATGTCAATGTTTTTTAAAGTATTTTGAAAGCTGTCACTTAATTGTGATTACATTTGTCCCAAATTGAAGGAAATTCAGCTTTGACATTAGATGTTATATTGTATCTCATCTATTTGGTATCTTATGCATTTAACTGATGATGAAATGTATTTATAGTTAAGAAAAAGAAGATTACAGCTGCAGCTTTGCCCCTGATGATCGACTGGATAAAAATTGATATGGTGCTTTGCATTGAAGATGCCCTTCAATATTCTGATATGAAATGGCCTTTTCCAAAATGGTTGAATGGCCAGTCCAAATGGCTGAGCGATCAACAACAAAACCGTGTCAGAAACATGGGCATAGATATGACATGTCATGGAATACAATGGAGGTAAAAAAAAAGAATGTATTTGCCACATCAAATATTTGTTTTATTGAACTGACCATGTAAATCAGTGTTGTTACCAGGATCTCAAGAGACACATAGCAGTTGGTCTGCAAAATTTTATACAATGCATACTGGTAAGTTACTTAACTTGCCTATCAGTAAATAATAATGGTAAGTTCATGAAAGCTTTGATCTGTGTCCACTTTCCTGCCCATTGGATACTGAGTTTTTTTTTTTGAAGAATCGCCTCCATGGTGTTAGCATTCTTCTCGTGTAGGAGGAACCCAATATAAATATTGGGGAGATGGAAGCCATTGTCTCCCGGCACTGCCAACAATTCTGTTCCCTAGCTACCAACTGTGTCCCTCTCCTTGGCAATTGTTTGAGGCTGACCTAGACAGTTTACAATCTTGGTGTTGCATTCGACCCTGAGATGAGCTATCGACCGCATAACTCCACCATTATTGCCCTCTCCATAACATCACTCAGCTCTACTTTCCCTCAGTTCATCTGTTTCTGGAATGCTCATCCATGTTTGTTTTTAACTCGAGACTGGACTATTCTAATTCCTGACCAGCCTTCTATGTTCCACTCTTTACAACTTGAAGTTATCCAAAACTCTGTTGCCCAGATCCTACTTTGCACGAAGTTCTATTCACAATGCTCATCTACATTGGCTCCTGGTTAAGCAACGCCTCTGTTTTCAAATTCTCCCCTTGGCCATGTCGTTCCTATCTCTCTAATCTCCTGAGCTCCATAATCCTCTTTCTAATTCTGGTCACTTGAGTGTGCCTGATTTAAATTACTCCACCACTATTAGCCATGTCTTCATCTGCCAATGACCTAAGCTCTGGAATTCCTCGCTAAGCCTGTTTGTTTTCCCTTTTTTAACACTCAGAAAAACCTTATGTAACTTGGGCCTTGATTTTCACAACAACAGAGAGCCCCTCCGTCTGGCGAAAATGGCATTAGAGGCCCAAATACAGAATTTGCGGCCACTAAGATGGCACTGGCCATTTTTGCAGGGGTGGGTTCGGGCCCAGGCCGGGCTTTGCATGTGCACATTTCACAAAGGCAGCTGCCCATAGAAATCTGCCTCTGTTTGTTATGTTGTACTATTCAGAGGGATGTATTTGCATTCACTGAGTATGCAGCAATTGGCAGTATGCTTTCCTTACCTGGTTAACTCTAGATGTGTACCTGGATGATGTAAAACATAAGCTCCTGGGCTCAAGGTAGTTGCTCAGTTGTTTCAGAAAGGAAGCAGAGATCTGAGATACTAGGTATCCACAAGGAAGAAAAGACAAGACAAGAATGAGAATTAGGAGAATGACGAATAAGATAAGGTAGACTCCTTTTTTTTAGAAAAAATATGCAAAAGCTTCCTTTGTATATTATTAGTTAGTGTACCACTGGGTATGGTGACCAGAGTTTTAAAAATCAAAACCGGGACACATTGAAAAGCCTTGGGAAGGCAAAGTCTCTTGGTTGACATGTTGGGTGACTGATGGCAGGAGTCTGGGGAAGGGGCAGTTCAAGCTGGAAGGTCATGTATTGACATCTTGTGGAATATGTTCAACCAGAGTTGGCAATCCTATTAAGACATTGGCTGAACGTCCCCCTTGATTCTTGGATCTCATTGGTTACCCAGCTGTCTGGCACAGTGTGGTGCTGCACTTTGGCCTTTGTGATTGGCCCTTACCACTGTCAATCAACCTCACATCCACTCACCTCCTCGGAGAGACAATGAGAACTCTTAATAATTAAAGCACTGCAAAGGGTGTTTATCACCATAACAAGCCAGGTGTACCATCACTGTCTATTAGGTTGGATGGTAATTGAAGTGTTTGGAGGACTTGAATTGCCCAGAGAGTACAGTTGACCTGCTCTGATTAACAAGTTCAACTGCACCTATTACTTCTGGCAAGTGATTGACAGGTTCATAGAATCATAGAATCATAGAAACCCTACAGTGCAGAAAGAGGCCATCTGGCCCATCGAGTCTGCACCGACCACAATCCCACCCAGGCCCTACCCCCATATCCCTACACATTTACCCGCCAATCCCTCTAACCTACGCATCTTAGGACACTAAGGGGCAATTTTTTAGCATGGCCAATCAACCTAACCCGCGCATCTTTGGACTGTGGGAGGAAACCGGAGCACCCGGAGGAAACCCACGCAGACACGAGGAGAATGTGCAAACTCCACACAGACAGTGACCCAAGCCGGGAATCGAACCCAGGTCCCTGGAGCTGTGAAGCAGCAGTGCTAACCAGTGTGCTACCACACAGAACAAGTTGAGACATTTGAGCTATTTTGAGAAAATTGCCAGGACTCTGGGGCGTTTAATGAAAAACTACGACTTTCTTGAGAAAACTGGACCCTGGATACAATACTACTGGGAATAAAAACCTCGAGGGGCTGATTTTCATGGGTGAATGGTTGGGGGGGTCGCGGTGGAAATGTATTGTTCATTTTCCCCATTGCAAGAGTTGGTCAGCAGCCAACTAACCTAACAAAAGCCTGACCCGTGGCAATATCGTGCTGCCGGCAAGCTAAATTGGCGCAGAGTGGAAGTTCTGAGGGAAAGTCCTGACCTCAAGAGCTGCCAGCCAATCAGATTGCCCTAGCAGTCACAACAGCGCTAGAGTTGAGTAGTGGTCACTGCTGGGACTGCAAGCAGCCCCAAGAAGATGCTAGATGGATCCTGTCCCAGATAAGCCCTGGATGGGGAGGGACCAGGCAGTTTACAAAGAGAAGAGATGGGGCAGTGTTTTGAGGCAAGGTAGGGTGGAACAAAGGGAGAGTAACATCTTGGGCAGTGGAGGGTGTCCTTGATGCGCTCATAGCGCCCCTTAACTAATATGTTCCACATCTGTCCCTACTCCAGCCCGTCTGCCCAGACCTACCAATGTTTGGCCATTTTCAGCACCTGCCATATTATGGGGATTATATTGGGGGGGTTGGTGTGAGAACACCAGAACCACCCTCCCCATCCCCCCTCCAGCAAACACCCCTGGCAGGGGCAATAAAATCCAGTCCTGGAAATTTAATGTCACTCTTTAGTTTGATCTCTTTGCAACTTATGATACAGTCACATTCTGCTCCAACATCTCTCCTCTGTTATCCAGTTCATTAGGATTGCCCTCCTTTGATTCTACTCTTAACTATCTGATCACAGCCTAATTGTCTTCAGCAATTGCATAGAGTTACAGAATGCCTATAACAGAAGGAGACCATTCAACCCAACTTGGCTGCTTGGATTCAGAATTGGCTTGCTCATAGAAGTCAGAGAGTAGTGGTGGAAGAGTATTTTTCTGGCTGAAGGTCAGTGACTAGTGGTGTTCTGCAGGGATCCGCAATGGGACCTTTGCTGTTTGTGATATTTACAAATGACTTGGATGAAAACGGAGATGGATGAATCAGTAAGTTTGCAGATGATAAAAAAAGATAGGTAGAATTGTGGATAGTATAGAAGGTTGTCAAAGGATACAGTGGGATATGGATCAGTTGTAGACATGGGCAGAGAAATGGCAGATGGTGTTTAATCTGGGCAAGTCTGAGGTGTTGCGCTTTAGGAGACCAAATGTTAAGAGTAAGTGTACAGTTAATGGCAGGACCCTGAACAACATTGATGTACAGAGGCTTCTTGGGGTTCAAGTCCATAGCTCCCTGAAAGTGGCCACACAAGTAGATAGGGTGGTAAAGAAGGCTCATGGCATGCTTGTCAATGTCTTGGCATTGAGTACAAGATTCAGGATGTTATGTTGCAGCTTTATAAAACTTTGGTTAGGCTTAGAGTATTGCGTTCAATTCTGATCGCCACATTACAGGAAGGATGTGGAGTCTTTCGAGGGGGTGCAGAAGAGGTTTACAAGGGTGCTGCGTGGATTAGAGGGTATGAGCTATAAGGAGAGGCTGCACAAACTAGGGTTGGTTTCTCTGGAGCAGCGGAGGCTGAGGGGAGACCTGATAGAAGTCAATAAAACTATGAGAGGCATAGACAGTCAGAATCTTTTTCCCAGAGTTGAACCGTCTAATACTAGGGGGCATGCACTTAAGGTGAGATGGGGAAAGTTCACAGGAGATGTGAGGGGCAAGTTTTTTTAGATGTCTGGAACACGCTGCCAGGGGTGGTGGTGCTGGCAGATAGGGGTGTTTAAGGGGCTTTTATGCAAATGAATATGCAGGGAATAGAGGGATATGGACCAAGGCCAGGCAGAAGGGATTTGTTTAATTTGGCATCATCATGTTTGGCACAGCATTGTGGGCCAGAGGGCTGTTCCTGTGCTGTACTGTTCTATGTTCTATCGTCAGTGCTGATGTTTATGATCCACCTGTGCCTCCTCCAATCTACTTCAATATTCTACCTCATTATTGGCTACTCTTTCCACACCACATTACCTGTCCAGTCTCCCAAGAAGGCCCTTCCTCAACTACATGCTGCTCCTTAGTAACACCATTCACAGCATGGGGTCAACTTACAGGTACAAAGAGGACAACCAACTCTCTCGCGCCACTATCTCCCTTTACCCTTCCACTGCCTCTCTGTTGATAGTGTTTGTTCAACACCCAGCCTGAGATGAGTTGCAATTACCTCCTGCTAAAACATTCAAACGTCTGAAGTCATCATTTGTGACCCACAGCACAAACCTAAATACCACAGGAACCAATTCTATCTGATCTCCAACGACTGCCTCAGACTCACCCAAACCTGTTAAACCCTAAGCTGAGACTTCAACATTATATTTTCTCCATGAAGAAGACTGCCTACATCCACCTCTGTAACATTGCTCATTCACCTCTATCTCAGTATGTTTTCCATTGGAATTTTCATCCTGTTCCACTGACTGGCTTTCAATCATTTACCCTCCTTAAACTTCAACTCATCTAATTGACCATATACTATCGGTCTTAGTCCTAGAAACTCAACAACCTGACCTCACTGCAATATGTTGGCTGCCAGTCCTCCAATACTTCAAATTTAAAATTCTAATTCTCAAACTTACACCCTTCCCTATCTCTAAATTTCCTCGAGCCCTCTGATTCCTATTTCCCTCAAACATACTCTTACAACTCTGGCCTTGTGCATCTCCCATCCTACTCCCCATTTTTAGCCACTGAGATTCCATAGTATTGAATTTTCTCCTTCCCTCTTTTTCCACTATCACACTCTTCTCAATGAACATTCTCCTTAAAACCCACTTATTTTACTGAACTTTTGTCGAAAACTATTTTCTTTTTTGCCTGAGGATCCGTTTTTGATCACGCTTCTGCAAAGCACTTTGGGTTGTTGGTCTACATCAGGCCTCTTAAAGAAATGCAGCTTGTTGTTGATCCTGAGCTTATTTTTAACTTTTAAGTGTCAGTAATCAACTCATTTAGAATATCTCTTTGTGACGACGGGCATTCGAGATTGATTATTACTGCAATTACAGAACAAAATTGTGCAGTCAGAGTTGCTATAATTTATAATCACATGATGTGTGAGGGAACATTACAACTAAGCATTATTTTTTAAAGACCTTCCTTCTCAAGAATTGATGCATTTTTATTTGGTGAAATTGATATCAACGGTGGTCATCGAAAAAAAGCCTTCAAACTCTTAAAATCTCTCAATGGTTACTATTGGACAGTGGATCAACTACGTGAAAGCTATCAAGGAAAGAGCCGACCTTTTCTTGGATCCTTCATGATGAAGGTAGATTTTGCAGTTATATTCTACATTAATTAGCATATTTAGCTTGTTCAAATTCTCACTGTTTCTCCTCTTTGCAGATTCTCTATTTACATGCGAGGGAAAAGTATCCAGAACCTCAGCAATGGGATTCACTGGGAAAATCATTTTGCAACCTCTTGGATGTTTTAAACCAATGCTGCAATGAGAAGCGCCTGGATCACTATTATCAAGCTAACATCAACCTTTTTGACCGTGTTGCTGATAAAACCTTCCAATGGTTACAGGAAAAAATCCGTAATATTCTAGAAGATCCAGAAGAGGAGCTTTCCTAACCTATTTAGAAGAAACATGTCACATTAAGGTTTAATTAAGAACCAGGATTGAAAGGGTTAATAATGACGCAAGTTTAAAAATCACATAAGCTGCAAGCTGCTAGACTCCGTCACACAGGGAAAGCTATGTGAAAACCATATGTCTTGATTAAAGTAGACACAGATAAGCATCAAGGATCATAAAAATACACACAAGAGCTCCATTGAATTATGCGCAGCTGCACCTTGCTAGTGTCTGTTCTAACAAGAGACAATGGGAAAGGGGAATTGACATACCACAGATTAGAAAAATGACTTCATAATTGTAGAGAAAGAAATACATGCTTGGTGATATTATAATGAGGTAGACGTGTACAAATTGTAATTGGATAACAATTCCCTTTATGCATGATGTAAACCTAATCAATAGTTGTGAGTGGATATAGATATAACTTCTGTGCAAATGTACAGCTTTGATTCATATATGCTAAAGTCTTGTAACTGGATCTTAATTATAAACGTCTGTATAATTCTTTAATTGGGACTCTCTCTGGTGAACCACTAGTTGGAACACTGGGGCCAGCCTGTACTATAGTTCATAATAAAGACCTTGTCTGAAACTCCAAGAGTCTTCATCTGGTTTCCCTGAGAGTGAGAGTGTGAAGTACACTATAGCTGAATAGCTATATTTTTCTCCCTAACAAGGATATTTCCTGTGTACTTTGTAAAATAACCGCATCTAGAATTTCTGCAGGGTTCTCCTAATCATCAACCATAATTCCAGCAAAATTACTGGAGAACGGTGCAAATGACCAAAGTTACATTGCCTTGCAAAACGTTATCAGCCAAATCCCGATGTTCCGATTTGCAAAATGTTTCTTTTGAATTAAACGTTGTGCTGAGTCTTCCCAAGGCTTTTTCCGCTGAGGCTAGGGGAGAAAAAACCCAGAGGGCATGGGTTAAGGGTGAAAGGAGAAAAGTTTAAAGGGAATATTAGGGGGGGCTTCTTCACGCAGAGAGTGGTGGGAGTGTGGAATGAGCTGCCGGATAAAGTGGTAAATGCGGGGTCACTTTTAACATTTAAGAAAAACTTGGACGGGTTCATGGATGAGAGGGGTGTGGAGGGATATGGTCCAAGTGCAGGTCAGTGGGACTAGGCATAAAATGGTTCGGCACAGACAAGAAGGGCCAAAAGGCCTGTTTCTGAGCTGTAATTTTCTATGGTTCTAAGGGCATTGGGACCTCGATATTGAGAACGAATGTGGGGCCCCAACTCATGCTTATTCCCAGAGTGCCGAAGAATGCAACTTTACATGAGATGTGCTCCTAATTAGGCTATCACTCCTTTAAAGGGATTGATTAAGAACATAGACCAGTACAGCACAGAACAGGCCCTTCGGCCCACGTGTTGTGCCAAGCTTTATCTGAAACCAAGAACAAGCTATCCCACTCCCTATCATCCTGGAGTGCTCCATGTGCCTATCCAATAACCGCTTAAATGTTCCTAAAGTGTCTGACTCCACTATCACTGCAGGCAGTCCATTCCACACCCCAACCACTCTCTGCCTACCTCTGATATCCTTCCTATATCTCCCACCATGAACCCTATAGTTATGCCCCCTTGTAATAACTCCATCCACCCGAGGAAATAGTCTTTGAACGTTCACTCTATCTATCCCCTTCATCATTTTATAAACCTCTATTAAGTCTCCCCTCAGCCTCCTCCGCTCCAGAGAGAACAGCCCTAGCTCCCTCAACCTTTCCTCATAAGACCTACCCTCCAAACCAGGCAGCATCCTGGTAAATCTCCTCTGCACTCTTTCCAGCGCTTCCACATCCTTCTTATAGTGAGGTGACCAGAACTGCACACAATATTCCAAATGTGGTCTCACCAAGGTCCTGTACAGTTGCAGCATAACCCCACGGCTCTTAAACTCCAACCCCCGTTAATAAAAGCTAACACACTATAGGCCTTCTTCACAGCTCTATCCACTTGAGTGGCAACCGTCAGAGATCTGTGGATATGGACCCCAAGATCTCTCTGTTCCTCCACAGTCTTCAGAACCCTACCTTTGACCCTGTAATCCACATTTAAATTAGTCCTACCAAAATGAATCACCTCACATTTATCAGGGTTAAACTCCATTTGCCATTTTTCAGCCCAGCTTTGCATCCTATCTATGTCTCTTTGCAGCCTACAACAGCCCTCCACCTCATCCACTACTCCACCAATCTTGGTGTCATCAGCAAATTTACTGATCCACCCTTCAGCCCCCTCCTCTAAGTCATTAATAAAAATCACAAAGAGCAGAGGACCAAGCACTGAGCCCTGTGGCATTCCGCTAGCAACCTGCCTCCAGTCCGAAAATTTTCCATCCACCACCACCCTCTGTCTTCGATCAGACAGCCAGTTACCTATCCAATCGGCCAACTTTCCCTCTATCCCACACCTCCTCACTTTCATCATAAGCCGACCATGGGGGACCTTATCAAACGCCTTACTAAAGTCCATGTATATGACATCAACTGCCCTACCTTCATCAACACACTTAGTTACCTCCTCAAAAAATTCTATCAAATTTGTGAGGCACGACTTGCCCTTCACGAATCCGTGCTGACTATCCCAGATTAATCCGCATCTTTCTAAATGGTCGTAAATCCCATCCCTAAGGACCTTTTCCATCAATTTACCAACCACCGAAGTAAGACTAACCGGTCTATAATTACCAGGGTCATTTCTATTCCCTTTCTTAAACAGAGGAACAACATTCGCCACTCTCCAGTCCTCTGGCACCATCCCCGTGGACAGTGAGGACCCAAAGATCAAAGCCAAAGGCTCTGCAATCTCATCCCTTGCCTCCCAAAGAATCCTAGGATATATATCATCAGGCCCAGGGGACTTATCGACCTTCAGTTTATTCAAAACTGCCAGTACATCCTCCCTCCGAACATCTATTTCCTCCAGCCTATTAGCCTGTAACACCTTCTCTTCCTCAAAAACATGGCCCCTCTCCTTGGTGAACACTGAAGAAAAGTATTCATTCATCACCTCGCCTATCTCTACTGACTCCATACACAAGTTCCCACTACTGTCCTTGACCGGCCCTAACCTCACCCTGGTCATTCTTTTATTCCTCACGTAAGAGTAAAAGATTAAGAAGGGAAAAATAGAGTATGAATGTAAGCTAGTGGGGAACATAAAAACTGACTGTAAAAGTTTCTTTAGGTATGTAAAGAGAAAAAGATTGACAAAAATGAATGTAGGCAAAACGGGAGAATTTATATTGGGGAACAAAAAAATGGCTGAGGAACAAAATTTGTACTTTGCTTCTGGCTTCACAGAGGAAGTCATGATGTGGAGATGCCGGTGTTGGACTGGGGTGAACACAGTAAGAAGTCTCACAACATCAGGTTAAAGTCCAACAGGTTTATTTGGTAGCAAATACCATAAGCTTTTGGAGCGCTGCTCCTTCGTCAGATGGAGTGGAAATGTGCTCTCAAACAGTGCACAGAGACACAAAATCAAGTTACAGAATACTAATTAGAATGCGAATCCCTACAGCCAGCCAGGTCTTAAAGACACAGACAATGTGGGTGGGGGGAGCATTAAGCACAGGTTAAAGAGATGTGTATTGTCTCCAGACAGGACAGCCTGCAAGTCCAGGAGGCAAGTTGTGGGGTTTACTGATAATGTGACATAAATCCAACATCCCGGTTTAGGCCGTCCTCGTGTGCGGAACTTGGCTATCAGTTCCTGCTCAGTGACTCTGCGCTATTGTGTGTCGTGAAGGCCGCCTTTGAGAACGCTTACCTGAAGATCCGAGGCTGAATGCCCGTGACTGCTGAAGTGCTCCCCCACAGGAAGAGAACAGTCTTGCCTGGTGATTGTCGAGCGCTGTTCATTCATCCGTTGTCATAGCGTCTGCATGGTTTCCCCAATGTACCATGCCTCGGGCCATCCTTTCCTGCAGTGTATCAGGTAGACAACGTTGGCCGAGTTGCAAGAGTATGTACCGTGTACCTGGTAGATAGTGTTCTCACGTGAGATGATGGCATCCGTGTCGATGATCCGGCACGTCTTGCAGAGGTTGCTGTGGCAGGGTTGTGTGGTGTCGTGGTCACTGTTCTCCTGAAGGCTGGGTAGTTTGCTGCAGACAATGGTCTGTTTGAGGTTGCGCGGTTGTTTGAAGGCAAGAAGTGGGGGTGTGGGGATGGCCTTGCCGAGATGTTCGTCTTCATCAATGACATGTTGAAGGCTCCGGAGGAGATGCCATAGCTTCTCCGCTCCGGGGAAGTACTGGACAACGAAGGGTACTCTGTCCACCGTGTCCCGTGTTTGTCTTCTGAGGAGGTCGGTGCGGTTTTTCGCTGTGGCGCGTCGGAACTGTTGATCGATGAGTCGAGTGCCATATCCTGTTCTTATGAGGGCATCTTTCAGCGTCTGGAGGTGTCTGTTGCGATCCTCTTCATCCGAGCAGATCCTGAGTATTCGGAGGGCTTGTCCGCAGGGGATGGCTTCTTTAACGTGTTTAGGGTGGAAGCTGGAGAAGTGGAGCATCATGAGGTTATCTGTGGGCTTGCGGTACAGTGAGGTGCTGAGGTGACCGTCCTTAATGGAGATGCGTGTGTCCAAGAACGCAACCGATTCCGGAGAGTAATCCATGGTGAGTCTGATGGTGGGATGGAACTTGTTGATGTCATCATATAGTTGTTTCAGTGATTGCTCACCATGACTCCAAAGGAAGAAAATATCATCGATGTATCTAGTGTATAGCATCGGTTGAAGGTCCTGTGCGGTGAAGAAGTCTTGTTCGAACCTGTGCATGAAGATGTTGGCATATTGAGGTGTGAATTTGGTCCCAATGGCTGTTCCGTGTGTCTGGATGAAGAACTGGTTGTTGAAGGTGAAGACATTGTGGTCCAGGATGAAGCGGATGAGTTGTAAAATTGCATCTGGAAACTGGCAGTTGACCAATACACATCTCTTTAACCTGTGTTGAATGCTCCCTCCACCCACATTGTCTGTACATTTAAGACCTGGCTGGCTGTAGAGATTTGCATTCTAATCAGTATTCTGTAATTTGATTTGTGTGTCTGTTTGCACTGTTTGAGAACAGATATCCACTCCATCTGACGAAGGAGCTGTGCTCCGAAAGCTTATGGTATTTGCTACCAAATAAACCTGTTGGACTTTAACCTGGTGTTGTGAGACTTCTTACTGTGCTTACCCAAGTCCAACGCCGGCATCGCCACATCTTTGTCTGATTATACCATTGCTTTCCACATGCTGCGCTATGAAATCCTTGATAATGGACTTGAGCAACTTATTACTGATGTTAGCCTCACTGGTCTATAGTTCCCTGTTTTCCCTTTATCTCCCTTTTTGAATAATGGGCTTACATTAGCTACCCTCCAATCTTTAGGAGCTGTGGCCCTAATTCCCTGCCCAGTTCTGTGGTGGGCTGCCAATTCCCATGGAAGCCTACCCTGAGCAAATCACTCATAGGTAGGACAGTGTCAGAGAACTATCCCAACAGGTGAGAAAGGTGTGGAGATGGAGAGATTTTGACAGTGAATTCCAGAGCTAAGGAGTTTGGAGGTTAATAGAAATAAATGGGATGTGAATAGTTGACTGTGATATCTAAGCACAGATTATCTGAAGTTGAGCTTCAAATGAGTTGCGTCAACATGTGTTGGAGAAAGAATGTGATCCACAATGCTGGTGTCATAAAAGACCAAGTAATAACACCTTTGTGTCTTTAGCATAGTAGAAATGGAGGATCAATCAAGTAGTATTAGACATTCAGCCACATGAGGAGATAATGAAAAGAGAGATGGGTAAATTGCAGAGATTTAGGCAAGGAATAATATAATAAGACCATAAGAGATAGGAGTAGGCCATTCAGTCCTTCAAGCCTACTCCACCGTTTAATAAGATTGTGGCTGATCTAACACTCACCAAGTCCACTTTCCTGCCTTATCTCCGTAACCTTTAATTTCCCCTACTGATTAAAAAGCTATCAATCTCACCTCTAAAATGTTCAAGGACTGGAAGGCAGGCATAATAATATTAATATTGCTGCAAGGAACAATTCAATATCAAGCAGTATCTGTGAACATTTCTATCACACCGTCAAGGTCATAGGATAGAATTATATCCCTTTGAAAGTCTTGCAGGTGTACCCTGTAGCACCAATGCCAGAGGCAAAACTTTCAACTGCATTGCAGCCCCTCGGCTGTGCCAGCCTCTGACACAGTTAATCTCGGACTCTCCTGGATAGATACAATTTATAAACTAACCATGAACCAAAAGATGTTGTCAATAAGTTAGATATCACGTAATAGAAATCATAAGACGACACAAAAGACCATTGCCAGCAGTATTATTTCTACAGTGACTCATAGCTGTATGTATAACTGTCCTGCTAAAGGGAAATTATATAATTCCCGTGGGAAGGTCACTCAATTTTCACAGCACTGTCACTTGTAAAGAAAAAATATGATGGGCACCGGAAAATTAAGGTGAAACCATAATAGCAGAGCATCAAAAGAAATGATGTTACTCAATCAATCAGAAACATTGTAGAAAATAGCTTATAACTGATGGACAAAGAAGAAATGTGTGTTTCATGTAAAAGTGAAAACAAGGTAATAACAAACTGAATCAACTAAAGTTAAGATAGAATGTTACTCTTTATTTAAGATGAGTGGGAGAGAACAAACAGATAAGTATATCAATTTAAGGTCAGTTTTGAGGAATGTACCATTGGGGATAGCATAACGAAGCATTTGAAAAAATATATGTGATCAGAAAGCTTTGTGAAAAGTGTGTCTGGGTAATTTAGTTTATTTTTTGGGGTCAGTAATTAGATACAGAATATTGCAAGGGTCAAAATTCTCCCATTTTGAGACTAAGTGCAGTGATGAGCAGCTCCAGCAGCGCTTGTCTCACTGACCAGAATGATGGAATTCAACGCCAGATTCTGTGCTTGGAACCTCAGTCATTATGCCCAGTGAGTTCCTTTGCGAGTCACCTGGTCAGCTGGCAGCTGATTCAGCTGCCTGCCATCAGCTGGTGGGTTTGAAGGTCCCAGTGTCATATTTAATCACCGGTCCAGCACACTCATATCACTCTCTCCAGCCCACCTGTCTTTATCAGACTGTGCAGGATGTCAGCAACCCAGAGGAAAACAGCAAGCAGCTATCTTGCGCTGCTATCTTCTTCTTCATGCTGCCAGTTACCTCATTGCTCAGCAGGGCACTGATCAGCATTGTGCAGATATCACATGGATGTTCCTCTTAAAGAGAAAATGCACTGAATAGTATTGATGGCATTTAAATGATGGTAAATTGAACACCAGAATAAAGAGAGCATTCCACGCTGGTGCATGAGGTACTGATGGAGTTGGGCAGATGGAATCTCTATTGATTGCATAGGACCAGGAGGTCCTTAAGGACCACACTGAGAAGGCAGTGGAAGCAGGAGGTCAGGGAGTCAATGCCAGCATGTGAATCGGAGGGCCAGGCAGTATGGCTACAAGATGTGACTTCACATAGGTGGTCAAGGTCACTGAAAACAACTTCCCACGGTATCTCCAACCCACCACACAAACCTCTCACCATGTTCAATGCACCACAGCATTGTTTGACAGCATCACAATAAGTAAGAACTTAAAAAAATAAACAAGAGAATGACATTTAAATCAGAGGCTGTTTCATCAAGTATTTTACAATCTTTGTTTTCATGGATTCGGCCCATTTAATATCCTAATGATGGTGAATTGCCACACTTAAAATCCAGTTCTATATGTAAACCATAACTCCTTAAAGTTACCAGTGAAATCTTCAGTATTAATCTATCATAACTTATATTCAACTCTGACCATCTTCTTGTCATAGATGTTTATTTCATTATTCCACATTGGCAAGCAATCAGAGGAATTCTTCTTTGTGATTGTTGAATCACTGGGGAGATTGAGAAAAATAGAGTAAATTTGCTTTAACCCCACTTCACTGTTTGATTTGAATTTCTCTTTCCCTCCCTTCTGGCAACATGACTTCACATTCCTTTCCTGCTTGCTAAATATCTTTTCCCAAGACATCTAGCCTGTATAGTTTTTGCTGATAGCTATAACTTCCTAATATTGGAAGCATAATTTCTAAATTTGCACGTGACACCAAATTGAGAGGTGTAGTTAATGCAAAGGACAAATACAATAAATACAGGAAGACATTAATAAACTGGCAGATTGGGCATTTAATTGGGAAATATATATATATATAAATAAATACATAATACGTAAGGTACTGTATTTTGGTAGGAAGAATGAGGTGATCACATACTATTTGGACAATATAAGTTTAAATGTGGCAGAGGAGCAAAGGAATCAAGGGGTAAAGATACAGAAATCATTGAAATAAGCAACAGAGGTTAATAAGACCATGAAACAAAGCACTGTTCATTTCGAGAGGGATAGAATTGAAAAGTGGGGGAGTGTTTTAAACTTGTATGGAATCTTGGTTAAACTACACTTGGAGTACTGTGAACAGTTTTGGGCTTCATATTATAACAAGGATTTAGAGCACTGGAGAAGGTGCATAAAAGACTCACCAGAACTGAGAGATAACATTGAAACATTGAAGAGGTTGGGTTTGGGGCAATAATGATTTTAGATTTTGGCCAAGTTTAACATAGTCCTTTGCTTCATTGATGTTCAATACAAGCAATCCATTTTTTTGGTGGGCTAGCAATTACCATAAGACCATAAGACCATAAGACATAGGAGCGGAAGTAAGGCCATTCGGCCCATCGAGTCCACTCCACCATTCAATCATGGTTGATTTCAACTCCATTTACCCGCTCTCTCCCCATAGCCCTTAATTCCTCGAGAAATCAAGAATTTATCAATTTCTGTCTTGAAGACGCTCAACGTCTCGGCCTCCACAGCCCTCTGTGGCAATGAATTCCACAGACCCACCACTCTCTGGCTGAAGAAATTTCTCCTCATCTCTGTTCTAAAGTGACTCCCTTTTATTCTAAGGCTGTGCCCCCGCGTCCTAGTCTCCCCTGTTAATGGAAACAACTTCCCTACGTCCATCCTATCTAAGCCGTTCATTATCTTGTAAGTTTCTATCAGATCTCCCCTCAACCTCCTAAACTCCAATGAATATAATCCCACGATCCTCAGACGTTCATCGTATGTCAGGCCTACCATTCCTGGGATCATCCGTGTGAATCTCCGCTGGACCCGCTCCAGTGCCAGTATGTCCTTCCTGAGGTGTGGGGCCCAAAATTGCTCACAGTACTCCAAATGGGGCCTAACCAGTGCTTTATAAAGCCTCAGAAGTACATCCCTGCTTTTGTATTCCAAGCCTCTTGAGATAAATGACAAAAAGACAAAAACAATACAGTTAATCAATACATCTTTATTACTGCTTCAGGAAGGTTAATTTATAATTTTCATTTTGTAGCTTTGTGAAGATTTAAACTGGCAACTGATTAGCTCCACTGTTCATGTCTTACACTGTTTCAAGTCCTGGGTTTTTTTGCCTCAAATATCTTTCCTCAATTAAAAAAAAAATCATGACACATTTGCAACTCAAGAGAATCAACTCTCATAACAATCATACCCGTTGCCCTTCTTGCCTGATATCCTTTTCAATATATTATCTATAGAACATACTGGTGAATACATAAATGTTATGACCAGCCTCGGGTGAGGTTTCCCAAAAGTTGTTGATTTGGGAGAAACCCCTTGATTTGTCACCATCTGGCTGGGTTACTCAAAAATTTCTACAAACCCAAGAAGGGCTGACTGGATCAGTGTCTTTATTCAACCTGCCCTCTGCTGGTAGCAACAAAGGTTTAATCTAATTACAGGTTAGTCTATCCCTTAATATGTCTCACTTGACTGCATAAGTTACCATTCATTCACTGTTCATATAGGAACCAGATTGGGAGCAGTGTCCTGAATAAAATCACAAATATGGTTATTGATAGATCTCTAGGCCAGTGAGGTGGGGGGACTTGTTGAAAATTATCTAAGTTAAAGACAAAAACATTTTGAGATTACAGTAATCCAACAGTCTCCAAGATCATTTTTAATACAGTTAATCAATACATCTTTATTACTGCTTCAGGAAGGTTAATTTATAATTTTCATTTTGTAGCTTTGTGAAGATTTAAACTGGCAACTGATTAGCTCCACTGTTCATGTCTTACACTGTTTCAAGTCCTGGGTTTTTTTGCCTCAAATATCTTTCCTCAATTAAAAAAAAAATCATGACACATTTGCAACTCAAGAGAATCAACTCTCATAACAATCATACCCGTTGCCCTTCTTGCCTGATATCCTTTTCAATATATTATCTATAGAACATACTGGTGAATACATAAATGTTATGACCAGCCTCGGGTGAGGTTTCCCAAAAGTTGTTGATTTGGGAGAAACCCCTTGATTTGTCACCATCTGGCTGGGTTACTCAAAAATTTCTACAAACCCAAGAAGGGCTGACTGGATCAGTGTCTTTATTCAACCTGCCCTCTGCTGGTAGCAACAAAGGTTTAATCTAACAAGGTTTTCTTTCCCTTGGATGCTTTTACCAGACCCAATAGTTATTTTTAAAAAGGAACCAATTTAACCCGGCTTTCTTGAGTTAAAATAGAGTAAGTTTCAGGACTGCTAAAAAGATAAGGAGAAATGAGGTAACACAAGCATCTACATTCATATGGATTAGAAGAAAGAATTGAATCCAACAGTAAGTAAATATAAATAAAAAGCTACATGGAACAGTCCTTCAGTTGTGAGATGATGAGCATTGCAGCCGTTATGAATTGATTCCTGTATAATTGACTTTTGAGGGTGAATAGTTGATTCTTTGATTCAGATGTGCTGTGGTTTGAGAGATTTCAGTTCATTTTTTCAGTTGCAATCCTTTTGCTGAGTAATTCCAAAGAAAGAGAGTTTTTAGATATTCCTGCAAAGGGTGTCTGTTTTTGCAGGGATATTGCTTTGATTACTGTATCACACGCCTTCAGAGTGGAAAACATCCAGCTGTTTTTCTTTTACACCATTCTTAAAGTTACAAAACTAATGTTTAGAGTGGACCAGGCAGACCCAAATCCATTCCTTGCTTCCTTGCAAATTCAAATTCCAATTGAATCCAATTCAGAGTCCCCAGAGGAGAGACAAACATGATCCAAGCTGACAAACAAAGAACAAAACAGCACAGGAACAGGCCCTTCGGCCCTCCAAGCCCACGCCGCTCCCTGGTCCAAACTAGACCATTCTTTTGTATCCCTCCATTCCCACTCCGTTCATGTGGCTATCTAGATAAGTCTTAAACGTTCCCAGTGTGTCCGCCTCCATCGCCTTGCCCGGCAGCGCATTCCAGGCCCCCACCACCCTCTGTGTAAAATACGTCCTTCTGATATCCGTGTTAAACCTCCCCCCCCGCCTCACCTTGAACCTATGACCCCTCGTGAATGTCACCACCGACCTGGGAAAAAGCTTCCCACCGTTCACCCTATCTATGCCTTTCATAATTTTATACACCTCTATTAGGTCACCCCTCATCCTCCATCTTTCCAGTGAGAACAACCCCAGTTTACCCAATATTTTTATGCACACGGGCAGTA
The DNA here is from genome assembly GCF_964213995.1 of Mustelus asterias. Taxonomy (NCBI): domain Eukaryota; kingdom Metazoa; phylum Chordata; class Chondrichthyes; order Carcharhiniformes; family Triakidae; genus Mustelus; species Mustelus asterias. The sequence goes on from NC_135806.1 coordinate 107,136,906, forward strand.
TATGCATGGGTTCACCAGCATCTGGAAGGTCTCTTCCAAGTCACTCACCATCCTGACTTGAAAATGCATCGCCATTCCTTCACTCTCACTGGGTCAAAATCCAGGAACTCTCTCCCTAACAACACTGTACCTATACCAGATGAACTGCAGCAGTTCAAAAAGGCAGCTCACCACCACCTTCTCAAGGACAATTAGGGACGGACAATAAATGCTGGCCTAGTCAGCTATGCTCACATCCTTTCAATGAATAAAAATATAGTTGCATCTTAGTTGAGAGATAGCAGTACATCAGATCTGACTTTATATTCCTTGAATCCCAAAGGCGGTATCTTAAAATGAGACAAAATTTCCTGTCCAACTCTGACCATATTAAATTTTCTTGCAATACTCTATTTTCTAATTTTTTTCCTGTTTGTCACAAGCTGACAGACATTAAGACAGCCAGTCTGCTGAATGCTGCTCTTTATAAACAGACTTTTCTCAGTGCGGAATTATCTAGCTTCTGTCTCTAATCTTCCCTTAATGATATGTTTGAAATGAAGAGTACTACATAAGCAATTGTATCAAATTTTAACTTCAACTTAAGTTGCCATGTTGCTTGATTCATTCTTTTGTACTTAACCACAAGCATAGAACCATAGAATCCCTACAGTGCAGGAGGAGGCCATTTGCCCATTGACTCTGCACCAACTCTCCAATAGAGCATCTTCCCCAGGCTCACCTCATAACTCCGCATATTTACCATGGCTAATCCATTTAACCTACAAATCTTTGGACTGTGAGGAAACTGAAGCATCTGAAGAAAACCCACGCAGACACAAGGAGAACGTGCAAACCCCAGACAGTCAATCACCCAAGGCCAAAATCGAACCTGGGTCCCTGACGCTGTGAGGCAGCAGATTTAATCATTGTGCCACCAAAATCTGTTGTTACAAGATGAATAATAATGCTTTTTATATATGAAGTGCGACTGGCATAATTGAGTAGAATGTCCAAACTAGTAAAACACCACTCTAATTTCCGATTTACCACATCCTACCTTCCATCAAGATCCTTATGTGTCCTCTGCAGCAGAACTCATGTGGGAATGAGGTGAATCTATGAATGTTGCACATCAGTCATTGTTAGAAATTATTGGTTGGTGAGTGAAGTTATGGTGAATTGACTAGTGTCAGAGGTCAGTGATTCAGTTGTAAGGATACTGTACTTGAAGATGCATTCACTGTTCTTGACCATTCATGTGAGGCCATTGAATTTCTTGTGGCGCTGCACTTAGGTCCTTGGGACTATTTTAAAGGTATCGCGATGGCAATCTGTTGACACTGCCTTTAACAATTTTTGTTTGAAGGCCTCCTGTCCCTTTGTGAACTGAGGACATCTCTCCTCCCCTTCAACTCCTGCACCGAGGCTGACAATGAGCCTCTGAGAACCTCAGAGGAAGTGTTTCACCCACCATCAGTCACTCTTCTTACATTTCAGACTCTCTTTCCAGCCACTGCTGCAACTAGAACACATCGAGGTACAGGCTAGACTTAGGCAATGCAGGCTGGCTTTGTGTTAAACTTGCGTGAACAGCTACTGAAATACAGTCTTCAATCTCCTCTGAGATTGCAGTTGTGACTGTAGAAACCAGCAGATCTTCACCTCCTTAGTGAAAGAGACATATCTGTCTACTGTTTCTCACTGAGGCTAAGGCTAACAGCCTGAGCAGATATGCTTCTGGCTGTTGAGATCTTCTCCCTTTCTCCTTCCTTCTCCAGCACCTCTTTTTATACTCCTTGCATTGCTGTAGTCAAAGGGAGCAAGTGTTTTGTGCACAATCCTTCAAGGCAACACAAAGTCTAGTCAGCACCAGCCAACCATTCCTTGCAGACTTTAACAACTTTAAATAATTGCACAAACCACCAAACACTGCTACAAACTCGGCAATAGCCAGTGGGAAGTAATCAGCCACAAACTGGAGACAAATAGTGCTTCTGGGAAGGTCCTTGCTGTTGATGAATGCAAGTTCAGCTGTGCGTGTTTAAGACGCAGCATTAGGTGGAGTTCGAGCTCCGAACTGGCAGTGTTGGTGTTAAATCACATTGAGATTAGTGTCACACTCTGCATACTTCCAGTGCCAACACCCTACCCATGATGGTGTCAGGCGCAGTCCGCAGCAAAAATGTACACACAAGCCATGGCTGTCATTTTGAAACCAAAACACTTGTAAAATTCAAAGAACAGGTACAACAGGATCAAATTTTGCTGCCAAGGATTTCAGTCTCATGAACCCATGAATCTGCTGAACTCCAATCATTTAACGAATGCTCAGGTTATGGCCAAAGTATTAGCATTAGAAAAGGGTAATGGGTATCAGTATATATTGTCTCAAAGTATAGCCACAAAAGCAGAATGCCAGGTAAGGTTCGGCACTGCATTTTCTGCATCCCTATGCAGTTGCATTGTTGAAAAACTTCTCATGCCTAATATATGCAGTAAAACATGTGGATAGGTTGCAAATAATGTTTATATTTTATGAACCTGCACTGCTTTGCTGTGATGCTTTCCATAAAATGTATTGCTCACATTCACCATCAGGGAGCATAGAAGACTAATGGCTGCCCAGGTAATTGATGCTCATGGAACCATAATAATCACGAGGAAAGCCAAAGTTCTTAGCAATAATGTGATCTCATTGTTGCTGCTAAATTCTGGAAGTTTATTCGTGAATAAAAATAACAGAACAGTACACAGAGGCCAGGATTCTCTGAACTTGTTTGCCATGTTACTGCTGCCAGCAAGAATAGAGAATTTGGCACTCAGATTGACACAGTCCCACTTTTTCTTTAGTCTGAGCATCCAGATCCGACCACCAAAAAAACTAAGTGCTAATTCCTTCATCTGGACTGTACCAGGGGGTCCTTCATGTAGGTGTTCAAGAACTTTTCCACACAGACTAGGAGGAATAATCACTCAGATTCCCCATAATAGACACCATCGAGAATGGTTAACTCAAGCTTTCTTGACACGTATGGTTTCAAATCTGGATGCATATGATGCATTCCAGCTACTGCTCCTTTCAATTCCATATCAATCACCGTCCCCATCACAGGTTCATTTCTGGTATGTCTCTGAACTTAAGAAGATGTCACAGGAAAATGATCTACTGGCAAAATACAAAGACCATTAGCAAAACAAGTTGGTGGAATCTATTCAATAGGTAAAGGTAAGCATCGTAATGCAGCAGCATTAGCATGGCACTCTGATTGACGATATCTTATATTTTAGGAGGGTGCAGATAAGATCAGAGACCCCCTTTGCAATCGACTAGCAGTTAACAAAGGTATGCCTTTATACGGCCCAAAAATGGTAAAGGGTCAACGATCAACCATTGTGAAATGATGACCATGTAATTAATGAACACCTTTGCACGTCAAAAATTATTCTTTTTGGAGCTGAGCATAGTTAGATTCAGCACTAGTCAAAGTACAAAGTTAACAGCTATTGGTCCTTCTTCTCTCAAAGGCATAATATATGAAACTACTGCCTATTCCACAAGGTGAAGTATCGCAATCAAGCAGTAAAGTAGCTTCAGATTAAAATGAGTCAAAACATTAGACTTCTGCAAAGCATCTTTGACATCTTTGTATCTTTCTCACATTCTGTTGTCCAGTTAGAACGTAGAAAAAATACAGCACAAACAGGCCCTTCGGCCCACTAGTTGCGCCGGTCATGTCCCTACTTACCTAGGCTTATATATAGGCTTACCTAGTTGTATGACTGTACATATAGGCTTATATATATATATATTTATTATATATATAGGCTTATATATAGGCTTACCTAGTTGTATGACTGTTTCACACACAGTAAATTATACAATGGCTTCAATATAATTTACTAAGTTAGGAACAAATTTGCCACAATAATTAATTAATCCTAGAAAGGACCTCATTTGTATCACAGTCGTCGGATGTCATGCTTCTAAAATAGCTTCCAGCATTTTAGGTGCTTTATGTAGGCCTTTACCATCAATAACATGACCCAAGTACTGAACTGACATCTGGAAAAGTCATACTTTTCTTTCTCGATGCGCAAACCATGTGCTTGAAGACGTTTCAATGTTGCTTCTAAATTATTAAAGGGCTCCTGTTCATTAGACCCTCTAATTAGAATGTCATCCAGGTAACATCAGACAATAGTTGAGTTTCAGTATCGACATTCATCTGTAAATATGCATGTGAAAGATCAATCTTGTTGAGTGAAATTTCATAGAATCCCTAGAGTGCAAGAACAGGCCATTTGGCCTGTGTCTGCAGTGACTCTCCGCTGGAGCAGCTTACCCAGGCTCTATCCCCATAACCCAACAAATTTACCCCACTAATCCCCCTAATCTACACATCTTGGAACAAAGGGGCAATTTATCATGGCCAATCCATCTAACCTGTACAGCTTTGGAATGTGGGAGGAAACCGGAGCACCCGGAGGAAACCCACGCAGACGCGGGGAGAACGTGCAAACTGTACACAGCCACCCAAGGCTGGAATCGAACCCAGATCCAGGGCATGGTGACACAGCAGTGCTAACAACTGTGCCAGCGAGTTGCCCCAAAATTTCTGCCCATCTGAAAACCCAAACAAATCTTCAATTAAAGTTTATAAGGTTAAGTATTTATTAGTGTCACAAGTAACACTGCAATTAAGTTACTGTGAAAATCCCCTAGTCGCCACACTCCGGCGCCTGTTTTGGTACACTAAGGGAGAATTAAGCCTGGCCAATGTGCACCTAACCAGCACATTTTTCAGACTGTGGGAGGAAACCGAAGCATCCGGAGGAAACCCACACAGACACGGGGGGAATGTGCAGAGTCCGCACAGACAGTGACCCAAGCTGGGAATCGAACCCAGGTCCCTGGCGGTGAGGCAGCTGTGCTAACCACTGTGCCACCCTCATATTGATCAGCACACAACACCAGATTATGGTTGTTTCAATATCACCACAAATAAGAACTGAACAATCTCATTTCATGACAGGTATGATGGGGTAGCCCAGTCACTTATTGTAACTAGCTCTAACACACCTACATTAACAAGTTGTACTAATTCTTCAACTTTTGTATGAATTGTATATGGCATCGCTCTTGCTTTGAGACTTTGGTTGACTATTAGGCTTTATCTTGAACATCCTTCCTTGAGCCAAGTGTCTCTTTGAAAACACTTTTGTATTTATCCAGAGGGTCTGTTTTGACGTTGACCAATCGGTTGACAGCACTCCAGTTAAGCTTTATCTTCTCCAACCGCGTGACCTCCCAAATAGAGCTGGGAAGTTACCATGGGCCACATGGAGATGCAACTCCTCTGTTTGTCCATTCAACTCCACGTTGACCATGATGTAACTTTTTAATGTACTAGCAACTCGAGACTGCTCAGTGATTTTTTTTTACTGTCTTCCCAGTACTCCCCTTTTTACCCCGGAGTCCACCAACTAGATGTATTTTTTTTCAAATGGTCCCAGCCATAAGCAGAGCACTCCCTCTTTTCAAATATACCAGGTACTGCCTGGAATTTCACCCTCATCTGATTGGCAAAACCCCACCTTTTAAAACCACACAGAGAGCTTTCACCCTTTTTCAACTGCGTGGTGAGTCTCCCATTCTGCCACGACACACTAAAACATGTGCGTGGACCCTTCAGCTTAAAGGAGTCTACTCAATTCTTTTTCTGGTAAGAAACGCTATTTTTCCTTTTTCTAACTTGGTCTTCGTATACAGGCATTTCAATTTTTAATCCTATTGTTGATTTTCCCCAGCCTTCTAATATTCAAAGTGCAAGGATCCACAATGTTTTTTTTCTCTTAGGATCTTTTCCCGATGCTCTCGATGAAACAAAATCCCATCTTCATCAACAATTTTCTTTTTTTAATGTCCTAACTACGTTAGTTGTGGGTTTTTACACAAGAAAAAGATGTTTCCACACCTAGATTCAAAATAACAATGAGGTTTATTGAAGGACCTGTTGTTTGTACAGAGTAGAAATTGAAATTAAGCAGGAGCCTGTGAAACACCCCCAATGACAGCACCATCAAATCATATAACTAGCTCTTAAAGCAATCATGCAGCCACTTATGACACATTTATTGAATTAAAGTTGTAGTATTTTAAATAAAGTAACTAATTTTGTTGATGCAATTGGCCACTTCTGCACATCCAAGATAGATGTTTAACATCAGCCCCCTTGGTCAGTGACAATTGTATCTAGTTTTAAAACTCATATCACATGTTTATAGTTCCGATAAAAAATGAAGACTGGACAGAGGAGTAGATTAATGAGAAACCTGTTTCACTGCTGGGCATGATGGAATGGATAACATACTTTTGTGTTGCAAAACTCTATGAATTCATATAATCAGTTGGATCAATGATCAGAAAATAAATTAGAACTAAAAGTAAAATCCATTCATATTTCATATCTAACTCCAAAGCAGCTTCTGTCTGACATCTGTATAACTTTGATATCAAGCACTTCAATCTCCTCAGACCAATTTGTTCTTATCCATCGGATTATATAGCATATATGGCACAGAAATAGCCATTCAGCTCAGTCACTCCATGCCAGTGTTTATGCTCTACTTGAGTTTCCTCCCATCTTTCTTTATCTAATCTACCATCATAACTCTATTTCCTTCTCCCTCTTACACTTGTCAACTTAAATGCATCTATACTATTTGCTTCAATCATTGTGTGGTAGCAAGTTCCATTTTCTTAGCACTCTGGGTAAAGAAGTTTCTTCTGAATTCGCTGATGAATTTCTTGATCATCTTATACTGATGGCCTTTCGTTCCCTTCTAGACCTTTGTGTTGTTGAATCTGTTGCCAACTGAGAATAGGAGAACATCCACTATCCACCACCTTAAACTTTCATTCACTCCACCATCGGTGAACAGTGGGAGAATTGTGTACCATCTACAAGACACATTGCAGCAACTCACCAACCTACCTTTGACAACACCTTCTAAACCTATGACCTCTGTCAACTAGAAGGACATGGGCAACTGGACACCTGAGAACACACCATCTGCAGATTCCTCTTCAAGTCACACACCATCCCGACTTGGAATTATATCACCATTCCTTCACTGGTGCTGGGTCAAAAACCTGGAACTCCTTTCCTAAAAGCACTGTGGGTGCAGAAGGTTACCAACTTCTCAAAGGAAGTAAGTGATGGACAACAAATATTCAGCTGGACAGCGATGCTCACGTCCAAGAACTAATAAGAAGACAACTTATTCTAAGGTTTTGCAATTGTTGCTAAAAATAGGGCAAGCGAGATCGAGGTTCACAGAATCATAGAACCTACAGTGCAGAAGGAGGCCATTCGGCCGATCGAGTTTGCACCAACCACAATCCCACCCAGGCCGTATCCCCATAATCCCATGCATACCCTAGCTAGTCACCCTGACACTAAGGGGCAATTTTGCATGGCCAATCCACCTAATTGGACTGTGGGAGGAAACCGGAGCATCCGGAGGAAACCCACGCAGACACGGAGAGAATGTGCAAACTCCTCACAGACAGTGACCCAAGCCGGGAATCGAACCTGGTCCCTGGTGCTGTGAGGCAGCAATGCTAACCGCTGTGCCACCTGTTCCTGAGCCTCCAATCATGATGGAAAAAATCTAGTCTTTTATTGAAGCAATAGGCAAATCAATTAATCCAGTTTTGGAGCTGGTATTCGGCTGCTAGATTTCAAAAGGGCCCAATGAGTGCAGCAGCATCAAAATACAGCCCACTGATGTGTGGTGACATTTGGAAATCACTGCTATGTTAAAGGTGCCATATAAAGCAAGGCTGTTATAAAATTATCATCTCTGGTCTGTGACTTTCATGTTTACTGCCTGCCTTAATTCACTGTTTTGAGGTTCAAAGAGATCAAAGTAGATTCTTGACTTGTCAAAGTTCTCCCTGATATATAGCAGATCTTTCACAGTGTACAAATCTTCTTTTGCTGTCCACACGGTCAGACTGTACCTGTATTAAAACAAGATTACTCAATTAGGATAGACTGACAATATAGGCTGTCAATAAAACACATCAAAACAAGAAGATATAGAACAGACCTGATACTAAGTTGCTTAGTACAAAATGTATTCATCTAGAATCTGCAATATGTGGATGCAATTATCTTTTAACATCATTTCATATCATGTTCCGTCTCTATCACCTTCTTATGGGTTAGAATCAACGTTCTGTTCTTTGTTTCCTCTTTCCTATCATTTTCGTGAACAGGTTTAGAAGTTAACTACGTAAATAAAACAAAAGAAAAATGGAAAATGCTTGAAATCTGCTTTCAGAGACATTTAGAATTTAGTTGAGCTGAATAATTATTTTACCTTTCTGACTGTTGCAGCAACCAATGCAGCTGTGGCCAGGATGGACGAACCAGTGCTGCTCTAACTGGGAATGTTACTGGCTGGGAAAGTGTCTGACAAATTTGCTCCATCTCCTTCACCATCTCCCAGGTGTAGCCTGTTGCAAAGGTATGTCCATTTTTAAAGATTTTCTTCTTTGGTTTTAAATTATGTTTACACTTTCAACAAAATGATTTGGAAAAAGTAGCAAAATTACAGAATTTTGAGAAAAACTCAAAAAGGCAAAAGTAGTGGGGTTTCGGTGCTCCTTAGCAGAGAAGAATGTCACACTGTAATTATGGTCTCATACCAATAGTTGGCAGGAAGGTGTAATTATAGCATGATGGTTTACAACGGTAGTTTTCATTATAAATGTGGAGACAGGAATTCAGAAACATAAAATTTAATGGTGAGTGTGCACAGTGCGACACATTTAATATAGGTGGATCAATGGTCAGTTTTTTATGGTTTTGCTAATCATTGAGGTTAGGATGCACCAAGATACTTAAGACAGATAGCTGGATTTGTGGATGGATTTACACATTTATCTCCGAATGGCATTTGAATAATCATGTAATAAGGGTTAACACATTTACTTACTCAAAACTCAAGAGGACAGTACTGAAGATCTGTCAATTGTGCACAGGTTATGGTAATGTTTGACAGACAGTAATTCCCCACGTTAATCTTCCAACCAACTCCAACATAATAATCCTCTTGGAACTCTGGGTTCCTGTAACTCTAGCCTCTAGAGCATCCCCACTTCATTGGCAGCCATGCCTTCAGTTGTCCAGGACTAAGCTCTGGATTCACAAGAAAACAAGAAGAGTAGACTTCTCCTCCAAGAGTGAGCCTGCTCCTCCATTCAATACGATCAATGTTGGTTTTGGGCTTCAACTCGACTTTGCTACCAATGCCCTTTATCCCTTAATACCCTTAGACACCAACAATCTGTCTATCCCAGCCTTAAACATATTCAAAGAAGGAGCAGCTACAACCCTCTGGGGTCAAGAATTCCAATTGTTCACAACCCTTAGAGTCTAGTAATTTCTCCTCATCTCAGTACTAAATGATTGACTCCTTATCCTGAGACTGTGCCCCCATGTTTTAGATTCCCAGACCAATGGAAACACTCTTTCAACGTTTATCATATTCAGTCCCTTCACGATCTAGCATGTTTGAATTAGATCGCCTCTCATTCTTATACACTCCTGAGAATATAAGTCCGATTAACTATGTCTTTCACCACAGTAAAATCCCTTCATCCAAAGGATCATGTTAGTGAACCTTTGCTGTACCACCTTCAATGCAAGGACATCCTTTCTTAACAATGGAGGCCAAAGTTGCACACAGTATTCCTTTTCTAAACTTTGCTATCGCTCTCTCTCTTCCTTTAGATGCCTTCTGCAAGATGTCCTGTAGGGAATTACCAAAGCTACATAGACAGCACCATCCAAAACCACGACTACGACCATCTAGAAGGACAAGAGTGAGAGACTCATGGAAACACGACCATCTAAAGTTCCATTCCAAGCTGCTCACTATCCTGACTTGGAAATAGATCGCCATTCCTTCACTGTTGCTAGGTCCAATGTTTCCTCCTTTGGTGTGGTGTCAATGTTTAGGCATTTCCTCCACCATTCCCGCCAACTCCAGTCTCCAGCATGTCACTATCAAATACATCTTCCTCTATCAGCATTCCGCAGGGACTGCTCCCTCCGTGACACCCTAGTCCACTCCTCCATCACCGTCCAGGTTCTCATCCCTTTCCCATGCAATTGCAGAAGGTGCAACATCTGCCCCTTTACCTCCTCCCTCCTCAATGTCCAAGACCCTAAACACTCCTTCCAGGTGAAGCAACATTGCACTTCCTTCAATTTTGTCTACCATATTCGCTGCTCCCAATGAGGTCTCCTCTACACTGGGGAGATTAAACAGACTGGATGACCACTTTGCAGAAAACCTTTGCTCATTCCATAAGCATGGCCCCAACCTTCCTGTCACTTGCCATTTCAACTCACTATCGTGTTCTGATACCCACATGTTCACCCTCAGCCCGCTGCAATATTCCAGTGAAGCCCAACACAAACTGGAGCAGCAGCACCACCTCATTTTCTGAGTAGGCAATTTCCTGGACTTAACATCTTTAAGCATCATCGCTTGACACTGAATGACATTACCATCACTGAATTCCCCACTATGCACATCGTGGGGATTACCATTGATCAGGAAGTGAACTGGATTAGCCATCTAAATACTGTGGCTACAAGGATATGTCAAAGGCTAGGAATCCTGTGGTGAATAACTCACCTCCCCCCCTCCCCCAAGCCTGTCCACCATTACAAGAGATAAGTCCAGAGTGTGATGGAATACTCTCCACTTGCCTGGATGATCCAACAATACTCAAGAAGCTCAAGTCAATCCAGGACAAAGCAGCCCGCTTGACTGGCCTGCCATTCACAAACATTCACTCCTCCACCACCGACACACAATGGTAGCAGTGTGTACTATCTACAGGATGCACTGCAGGGACTTACTGAGGCTGCGTAGACAGCACCATCCAAACCCACGACCACTACTGTCCAGAAGGACAGACGCATGAAAACACAATCACCTGGAAGTTCCCCTCCAAGCTGCTCACCATCCTGACTTGGAAGTAAATCACCTCTCCCTCACTGTTGCTAGGTCAAAATTCTGGATTTCCCTCTCTAACAGTGCTGTGAGTGTACCTGCACCACATGGACTGCAGCAGTCCAAGAAGGCAGCTCACCAGCACCTTCTCAAGGGCAATTAGGGATGGGCAATAAATGGGCCTAGCCAGTGACACCCACATCCCATGAATGAATTAAAAAAGATATTCACAGCATTGGGCAGAGTACAGATCAAAAAATATGTAGCAAGGGTGACGCAATAATTGTGGAAGACTTTAATCTTCTTATGGACTGGACAAATCAAATTGGAAAATGTAGCTTGGAAGACAAGTATGTCAAATACATTCAAGACACAGTGGTGAACAATTGCTGAATTGGAAGCAATGTGGTTAAATCGAAACAAGGGAAGGAGTATAAATGTGGAGGATGGGGAAATGACAAAGTCTATTTGGAAAATCAAAATACAGAAAATGATAAACACCAAGGTCAAATAGTGGCCCATATTGAGATAAGGAGAAAGTTGCTGAGGTAATTGGCATATGCATTTAAATACAATAGGGCACTTTTTTCAACAGAGAGGAAGGGTCACAAATTAGAAGCAAGATAAACACATCAATAAATGACCTCAGCATTTGCTGTTGTGCATAGGTGCAGACTGAGGCAGTCAAATAGCATATAAGTATAGATCATATATACTTTTAAAGTTAGATCGCTCTTCAGATATTTAGAAGCCCATTTGCCTTAACGGTGATCAACGGTGATCCATGAAGATTATAAATCTGATCAACTTGAACAAGATTTTGTAAAGGAAACAAGTTGTATTAACATAAAATAAACAGATTTCCAGTATCTGCAGTATTTTGCTATAATTTAGGTTGTATTAATTGCTTGCCATTAAATGCAATATTGAAGAACAGTTGTCATACATTAGTCAATGTATGTTAAAATTTGTTTAAACTCACTTGGCCTGAATCATTTGGAGCTTTTGTTGCCAGACTAACAATCCTTTTGTTACAAGCATAACCAAAGATAATCTGCTAACATCAGATTATGTTAGCAGGGATTATGGGAACTGGGTTATTGAATGCTTTTTGGTGGTGGGATAGGTGGTTAACAGTGATCTCAAAATTTATGCATGAATACTTATGATAAAACAGATTACATTTCAATGAAACTAAATATGGAAAATCAGGTCTCCCTGTATCTGAGAAACTATGGAACTTAACTCAATATATTTATATCACTAGCCATTACTTCCTGATTTATCAAGTCTTTGTTCCTATTCCTTCTGTAATCAATAGTATCCTGTATCAATAGTAGTTAGCCTGTATGACTAACAGCTCATTAAGGTTTAGTAATGTAATAAAAGTATGAGTATTTTAGACAATGATGACTATATCCAAATAACAATCTGAAGCTAAAGAGTCTGGTATTTTACCAACGTTATTGAAATGAAGACGACGAACAATATATCATATTCAAAGTATCTTTCAATGAACTAATTTCTCTGAAACGCTAGCTGCATATTACATTCATGGTGCACACTGTTAGAATGTAACCAATGATAACACTGGATCTGTTATAGTGTGACCAATAACAAGCTGCAAGGGTCAGCTGACCCAGTAAACTATGTAACCAACAACAAAATGTGGTCAGCTGACTCAGTATAAATATAAAATTGAGGAGAACTTGGAATAGCCCACAGTGAGACCTCAAGCGTTGGAGTAATTAAGTTTCTTTAGTAAACTTTCTCTTTGATTTATAAGTTGGAGTAAGTCTTTTATTTCATTGCCTACAACTGAAGAGTTCCCTCTGGTGGATCAACATACACGCCCATATATAACCATATGAATTACATACGCTTGACCAATAATTATGCTAATTATTTTTATAAATGTACTATCCTTACCATTATTTCTTTGGTCATCCAATACTTTGGTTGTCCATCCCAGAGACAGTGTTACATCTGTTAAATATGAAGTCACTGTGCGTAAAAAGTCATTTGCAAGTGTTGTAGTACTGCTTCCATTTGGTCCAGGAAGAATATCTGCATTGATCCAAACTGGTCGTGTGAGAAGATCCTTCATTGATACCAACATTTTCATTGCGGGTTCCACAGCCAATATACTGCCAATGACAAAGAACTTAATTTTACTACCAAGTAATTTAACCTCTCAGTAATGTCACAAACTCACTCAAAAGACGCAGCTGATGGTTCTTTCTACAAGGTAAAATGGAGGAAAACACACTTTCCTGCCACAGCAAAAGGAATCAAATAACTATAAATCTGGAGAAATGAAGAAAGATACTTCAAATGATCTCAGGACCTATTCATATTACATTTTTCTATTTGTTCATGTGACATTGGTGTCACTGGCAAAGCCAACACCTATTGCTATCCCTAATTGCCTTTGAGAAGGCGTTGGTGGGTGGTAAGTACAATAACAATGCTATTAAGGAGGATGTTCTAGGATTTTGACCCAGTGACAAGTGAAGGGATGGAGAAATGTTTCCAAGTCAGGAAGGGAACTTGGAGTTGGTGGTGTGCAGGTTATAGGTTTGGAAAACATGTCAAAGGAACGTAGGTGAATTGCTGCAGCACACCTTGTAGATGATGCCCAATATAATGGTGTGGTCTAGGGACTGAATGTTTAAGGCAGTGGATGGAATGCCAATTAAACGGGTTCCTTTATCTTGAATGATGTAGGCTTCCCCAGCATTGTTGGAATTGCAGTGCAGTAGAAAGGTTTTAAGAGTCAGGGAGTGAGTTACTTGCCACAGAATTCCCAGTCTCTGACTTGCTCTTGTAGCCATTGTAGGCATATGGCTTATCAAGTTGTTTCCAGTCAATGATGATCTCTAGGATTTTGATGGTGGTAATGCCATTTAATATCAAGCGGAAATTGTTAGATTCACTCTCATAGGAGATGATCATAAACTTCCAGAAACGTTACTTGCTGCTTATCAGACCGAGCCTGAATGTTTTCCAGGTCTTGCTGCATGCAGGTACAGTCCACCTTCCCAAAGGACAGCGACATTAATAGGCAAGGCCCCTGGATATCAGCTGATCATTTTTGAGAAACTCAATTACACTATAGAACAAGGTCCTGTTTTAAAAAATAAGATGGCTATCACCAGCCACAATGGACAAATGCAGAAACAGCTTGTGTCCGAAATTGCACTGTTTCCTTTTCAGTTATTGCTAAATTTGCTATCCTAAATAGAAAATGGGATTTAAAAATTAAGTTTTTAGAACTCATTTACACAAATAATGTTATCTGATCACAAAACAAGTGTATTCAATATAAATGCAGTTCAGCATCATCTTGAGTAAATATGGCCTCCGGCTGCCTTCTGCTACATTGGATGGAAGAGGGTTTGTTGTCAAAAATCAATGATCTCCAAAATTAATAAAGTGATTTCATGGTTGTACCTTTTGAAATCCAGCTTGATCCCTTTGTCAGATTGCAGTACCTCATTCAACCAATTATGCAATGTGTTGTCACTATCAGTTTCAGGTGGATGGGCCATGATTGGTTCTCCTCTATGTGACCCCTGGCTCCCAAAAAGAACATCTGCTTCAATCATATGCGCATCACCTGCATGTGAATTTAAATATAATGCATTATTTAATAGTGGATGCCCAGTACAAATCTAATTTATACATTTAAGTTACAGTCAGCCACAGAGACCACTGCAGCAATCTAGGATTCTAATGCTACAAGGAAACCTTCCAACTTCTTCCATTATTCCGTTTGAAGCAGAGAATCCAAGAGGTTTATTTCCAATATCAGGTATGCCAGCAATGGTGTGAGATTTGCTTGAAAAACTTGTAAGACGTTAAAACTGTGAGAATTGATCATCAAGAGTGGAATTTCCAGATCTGATTTCTGTCTATATCTCTGGCATATTTTTTAAAAAGTATATACACATCAACTACACAGTATTACAAAAGCAAAGTATTGCAGATGCTGGAAATCAGAAATAAAAACAGAACCTTTTGGAAATATTCAGGTTAGGCAGTATCAGTGGAGAGAAATACAGAGCTAATACTGTAGGCTGAAAAGGTCATCAACCTGAAATCTTAATGCTGTTTCTTTCCCCACAAATGTTCTGTTTTTAATTTAAGCTACAGTATTGATGGATGGATTCTGGAGTTCCTTTAGCAATTCAAGGTACTATGGTGGATATTAAGAGCTACTTTGTGACAATAGAATCAGTACACATTTATGAAACTGATGCAGGTTAAGATTATAACCGTCTAAAAAATAGTATAAACAATCATTCAGTTATATTTAAAAACAAACTGCAAGATAATTTGTAGGTACAACATAAATTTCCACTTAGAAGTTTTCAAAAATTGTATTATAGGCCTTAAAAACATTCGAGGTATTCAGAAAATCGCGATGTGTTCTCGTTTATAACCCTCATATTTCTGAATATGCATCAAACAAATGTCACAAATGATAGAGAAATTCAAAATTTTTATTTTGCCTTCGACAAGCAAGGCATTACAGAAGAAGAACATGAATGTAATAAATATACCTGAATGTAAATAAACATACAAATTAGGCCCCTCGAGCCTGCTCCACCATTCAATAAGGTCATGGCTGATCTACTTGTAACTTCAACTCCACATTGCTGCCTATCCCTGATAACCTGTCACCCTCTTTAATCAAGAATCAATCTAGCTCAGCCTTAAAAATGTTCGAAGATTCTGCTTGCACTGCCTTTTGAGTTCCAAAGACTCACAACCCTCCAAGAGAAAAAAGTTCTCACTAGTCTTAAATGAGCGACCCTTATTTTTAAAAAAGTGACCCTAGTTCTAGATTCTCCCACAAGAGGAAACATCCTCTCCACATCCACCCTGTCAATACCTCTTAGGATCTTAAAGGTTTCGATCAAGTTGCCTCTTATATTCTTCTGAACTCGACCTTTACTTGTAAAACAACCTGCCCATTCCTGGTATTAGTCTAGTTATCCTTCTTTGAATTGCTTCTAACACATTTACATCTTCCCTTAAATAAGGAGACTATTACAGTACATAATACTCCAGATGTGGTCTCACCAATGCTCTATACAACTGAAACATAATCTCCCTACTTTTGTAATCAATTCCCATCATAATAAGCCAGAACATTCTATTAGCTTTCCTAATTACTTGCTGTACCTTTATACCAGCCTTTTGTTATTCATGCACTATAACCACATCCTTCTGCACTCCAGGGTTCAATATGAGTCTTAAGGTTTGACTTTTCATCCCAATTGAAGTTAAATTTTTATTCATCCATCTACTCTCTGCCCTTCACCCATTCATATGGGTTGCCATAGCTGTTAACAATCTCAATTGCCAAGCCACCAAGAAGATCAATAAGCATTTTTGGACACGTCTTCCTCTTGGTAAAAGGGTGCTGGAACCAATGTTGCCTTGCTTAGACTAGTGTAGCGAGGAATTCAGAGAACGGGACATTTTCTTCTGCAGCAAAATAACTATGGTATACATCAAAATAGTTTTTCCTCCCTCTGATATTATCATACCCTTCAATGCTTCTTCCATTTGTGCTTTTCTGTTGGCGGCATGATACCAGATGATTTCCACTGCATCGTTTGAGTGGATTCTTCGCTGTTTAAAGAAGTACTCCACTGCATTTTCACCACCACCATCTAACAAACAAAATAGTTTCACTTTAGCATATGACAAAGTAATTTGGAAGAAAATAACATTGGCATTTTTTTTTCATGTCCTTGTGTCATGAATGCTGAATTATAAGATAATAATATGAATTTTAAAATGTACCTTTAAATCAAAAATAAAACAAATAGTTCTGAAAAGGGAAGTGGTGAATTTCTGGTAAACACCTTCACTTGGAGAAATGCCCACATGACTTTGTGTTGCCATGGTTGAGAAGGGATAGAAAGTCAAATAAAAACCCATCAAGGTGTCGAGCTGCAGTTTTCAAAGACCTTTCTGAGAAGCTCACACTCAGAACAAAAGCTGCCACTGTAGAGCAGAAAGGATTGCTTGTTTTTGTTTAAAAAGGAAAGAGAACAGATGGGGCTCCTGAAGATTTAGGGAACGGGGCTACAGTTAGAAACTAAAGGCTTGGAATCGTATAGCCCCTTCAATGGCTACAGGACATCCTAAAAGGTGTTACAGTCAATGAAGTACTCTTTAAAGTGTGGTCACTGTTGTGGTAGCCAATTTGTGCACAGCAAGGTCTCACACATGACAATATGATAATGAGCGCAATCAGTTTTTGTGACAAAGGGTCATCCAGACTCAAAACATTAGCTCTGTTCTCTCTCCACAGATGCTGTCAGACTTGCTGAGAATTTCCAGCATCTTCTATTTTTATATCAGTTTTTGAGATGTTGATTGAAAGAACTTTCGAAAGTATGCAGGGGAAACTCATATTTACCTGATGGTGATTCAAATGAAAGGTCATGACCTGAAATGTTAATTCTTTTTCTCTCTCCACTGATTCGACTAGCATTTTCTGAATTTATTTTGCTGTAGATGGGAACTTGGTTTAATTTTCGATTCCAACTTGTGACCCTAATAAATAAACTTTAAACTGAGCTACAGCCATACACAAGAATGGGCACCAGCACAGATGTGATGGGTCCCTTCTGTGGTGGAATCTCTTGAGAAATACAGGGAAAATAAACAGTGCTTTAAAATTTCTACACTGATTAAGCTCCAAAATAGTTTTAGGTTGACCTACAGCAAGGACGTTGCTGGTACAGTAGCCGGTTAGTAAATCCCAATATATTTATTTTTGTTAAATGCTGAGAACTCAAGTATTTGAAATGGTCACAGAAACATCCTTCTGATTATACTCTGGCCTGTGAAACCTGAGCAACTCACACCTGGAACCTCTAATGGTCCAACTGACACTGACTCTACTATTTACATACTCCAATGCACCAGTGCAGTCTTCGGACACCTAAGGAACAGAGTGTTTGAAGCCTGAGACCTCAACTCCAGCACCATGCTCAAGGTCGACAGAGCAGGCGTGGCTCCCGCCCTCCTCTATGCATCAGAAACATGGACAATGTACAGCAGACACCACAAATCCCTGGAAAGATATCATCAACATTGCCTCTGCAAATTCCTGGAAATCCACTGGCAGGATAGGTGTACCAATATGAGCATCCTCTCTCAGGCTGATATCCCCAGCATTGAGGCACCGATCACGCTCGACCAGCTGCGATGTGCGGGCCACATTGTCCACATGCCCGACACAAGACTCACAAAACAAATGCTCTACTCCGCAATGGCAAGCGATCACTAGGACAGAGGAAATGCTGCAAGGACATTCTGAAAACTTCCCTCAATAAATGCAACATCCCCATCGACACATGGGAATCACTTGCCTTAGACCATAAGACTTGGGAACAGAATTAGGCCCCTCGGCCCATCAAGTCTGCTCTGCCATTCAATCATGGTTGATATTTTTCTCATCTCCATTCTCATAACCCCGATCCCCTCATTAAATCAAGAACCTATCTATCTTAAAGACACTCAATGACCTGGCCTCCACAGCCTTCTGTGGCAAAGAGTCCCACAGATTCAACACACTTTAGCTGAAGAAATTCCTCCTCATCTCTGTTTTAAAGGATCATTCCTTTAGTCTGACGTTGTGCCCTCTGGTTCGAGTTTTTCCTACTGGTAGAAACATCCTCTCCACCTACATTCTATCCAAGCCTCGCAGTATCCTCTAAGTTTCAATAAGATCCCCCTCATCCTTCTAAACTCCAATGAGTACAGACCCAGAGTCCTCAACCATTCCTCTTAAGACAAGCTCTTAATTCCAGGGATCATTCTTCTGAACCTCCTCTGGACCCTTTCCAAGGGCAGCACATCCTTCCTTAGATACGGGGCCCAAAACTGCTCACACTACTCCAAATGGGGTCTGACAAGAGCCTTATACAGCCTCTGTAGCTCAGCCTTCAACACCACTATTCCCACGAAACTCATCTCCAAACTCCATGGCCTGGGCCTCGGCAAGTCCCTCTGTTACTGGATCTTGAACTTTCTAACTCACAGACCACAATCAGTAAGGATAGGCAACACCACCTCCTCCACAATCATCCTCAACACCGGTACCCCAAAAGGTTGTGTTCTCAGCCCCCTTCTATACTCCTTATACACCTATGACTGTGTGGCCAAATTCCCCTCCAATTCGATTTTCAAGTTTGCTGACAACACCACTGTAGTGGGGTGGATCTCAAACAATGACGAGACAGAGTACAAGAATGAAATAGAGAATCTGGCAAACTGGTGCAGCGACAATAATCTCTCCCTCAATGTCAACAAAACAAAGGAGATTGTCATTGACTTCAGGAAGCATAGAGGAGAACATGCCCCTGTCTACATCAACGGGGACGAAGAAGAAAGGGTCCAGAGCTTCAAATCTTTAGGTGTCCAGATCACCAACAATCTGTCCTGATCCTCCCCATGCCGACACTATAGTTAAGAAAGCCCACCAACGCCACTACTTTCTCAGAAGACAAAGGAAATTTGGCATGTCAGCTACGACTCTCACCAACCTTTACTGATACACCATAGAAAGCATTCCTTCTGGTTGTATCACAGCTTGGTATGGCTCCTGCTCTGCCCAAGACCGCAAGGAACTACAAAAGGTTGTGAATGTGGCCCAATCCATTACGCAAACCAGCCTCCCATCCATTGACTCTGTCTACACTTCCCGCTGCCTCGGCAAAGCAGCCAGCGTAATTCAGGACCCCATGCACCCCGGACATTCTCTCTTCCACCTTCTTTCGTTGGGAAAAAGATACAAAAGTCTGAGGTCACGTACCAACTGACTCAAGAACAGCTTCTTCCCTGCTGCTGTCAGACTTGTGAATGGACTTACCTTGCATTTACTTGATCTTTCTCTATGACTGTAACACTATATTCTGCACTCTCTCGTTTCCTTCTTTATGAATGGTATGTTTTGTCTGTATAGCGCGCAAGAAACAATACTTTTCACTGTATGTTAATACGTGTGACAATAATAAATCTAATCAAATCAGAAGTACATCCCTGCTTAAAAGCAGATTACTGCGGATGCTGGAATCTGAAACCAAAAGAGAAAACGCTGGAAAATCTCAGCAGGTCTGGCAGCATCTGTAAGGAGAGAAAAGAGCTGACGTTTTGAGTCAAGATGACCCTTTGTCAAAGCACATCCCTTCTCTTGTATTCTAGCCCTCTCGCCATGAATGCTAACATTGCATTCGCCTTCCTAACTGCCGACTGAACCTGCACGTTAACCTTAAGAGAATCTTGAACAATGACTCCCAAGTCCCTTTGTGCCTGATTTCCGAAGCATTTCCGGTGATAAAGGGCTGTAAGAAAAGGGATAACCGGCCGTGGATAACGAAGGAAATTAAGGAGAGTATTAAATTAAAGACCGATGCGTACAGAGTGGCCAAAAATAGTGGAGAATCGGAAGATTGGGAAAACTTTAAGAGACAACAAAGAACGATTAAGAAAGCGATAAAGAAAAGAAAGATAGGTTATGAAGCTAGGCTAGCCCTAAATATAAAAAATGATAGTAAAAGCTTTTACAAATATATAAAAAGGAATAGAGTGGCAAGAGTGAATGTTGGGCCCTTGGAGGACGAGAGGGGGGATTTAATAGTGGGAAATGAGGAAATGGCTGAAACTTTAAATAAGTTTTTTGTGTCGGTCTTCACGGTGGAAGACACAAATAGTTTACCGAATATTAACGATAGAGGGTTGGTAGGAGGAGAGGTACTCAATACAATTAACGTTACCAGGGAGGCAGTGCTTGGTAGACTAACGGGACTGAAGGTGGACAAGTCCCCGGGCCCGGATGGAATGCATCCCAGGGTACTGAAAGAAATGTCAGAGGTAATAGCGGATGCATTAGTGGTTATTTATCAAAATTCGTTGGATTCTGGGATAGTGCCGGCGGATTGGAAAACGGCTAATGTTACGCCGCTGTTTAAAAAAGGAAATAGACAAAAGGCGGGGAACTACAGGCCAGTTAGCTTAACATCTGTAGTTGGGAAAATGCTGGAATCCATCATTAAAGAAGAAATAGCAGGCCATCTGGATAAGAATGGTTCGATTAAGCAGACGCAGCATGGATTCATGAGGGGAAAGTCGTGCTTGACGAACTTGTTGGATTTCTATGAAGATGTGACTAGTGCGATTGACAGAGGGGAACCGGTGGATGCGGTGTTTTTGGATTTCCAAAAGGCGTTTGATAACGTGCCTCACAAAAGGTTGCTGAAGAAGATTGGGTCACACGGAGTTGGGGGTAGGGTGTTAGCGTGGATTGGGGATTGGCTATCCGACAGGAAGCAGAGAGTCGGAATAAATGGGTGCTTTTCTGGTTGGCGGATGGTAACTAGTGGCGTGCCGCAGGGATCGGTACTGGGGCCTCAACTATTTACCATTTATATAGACGATCTGGAGGAGGGGACTGAGTGTAGGGTAACAAAGTTTGCAGACGACACAAAGATAAGTGGAAAAGTGAATCATGTGGAGGGCGTAGAAGGTCTGCAGAGAGATTTGGACAGACTGAGTGAGTGGGCGAGGATCTGGCAGATGGAGTATAACGTTGACAAATGCGAGGTTATTCACTTTGGAAGAAATAATAGCAAATTGGATTATTATCTGAATGGAAAGAAATTACAGCATGCTGCTGTGCAGAGGGACCTGGGGGTCCTTGTGCATGAGACGCAAAAACCCAGTCTGCAGGTGCAACAGGTGATCAAGAAGGCAAATGGGATGTTGGCCTTTATCGCAAGGGGGATAGAATATAAAAGCAGAGATGTCTTGCTGCATCTGTACAGGGCATTGGTGAGGCCGCAGCTGGAATACTGTGTGCAGTATTGGTCCCCTTATTTGCGAAAGGATATATTGGCCTTGGAGGGAGTGCAGAGAAGGTTCACCAGGTTGATACCAGAGATGAGGGGTGTTGATTATGAGGAGAGACTGAGCAGATTGGGTTTGTACTCGTTGGAATTTAGAAGGCTGAGGGGGGATCTTATAGAGACCTATAAGATAATGAAGGGGCTGGATAGGGTAGAGGTGGAGAGATTCTTTCCACTTAGAAAGGAAGCTAGAACTAGAGGGCACAGCCTCAAAATAAAGGGGAGTCAGTTTAGGACAGAGTTGAGGAGGAAATTCTTCTCTCAGAGGGTGGTGAATCTCTGGAATTCTCTGCCCACTGAAGTGGTGGAGGCTACCTCGTTGAATATGTTTAAATCACGGATAGATGGGATTCCTGATCGGTAAGGGAATTAGGGGTTATAGGGAGCAGGCGGGTAAGTGGAACTGATCCACTTCAGACCAGCCATGATCTTACTGAATGACGGGGCAGGCTCGAGGGGCTAGTTGGCCTACTCCTGCTCCTATTTCTTATGTTCTTATGTAAGAGGTATTTACATAATATTCTCCCTCCCCAAAGACCACTGGACTGAGAGTTCTAGCCAACAGGCCTCCTGAACGTCAATTTTAGAGGCTGGACTTCGGCTGTTAGTTTGAAAATATGAACAAAATTTTTTTTAAAACATCAATATATAGAAGCACCGGCTTCAACTGTGGGAAGGGATTGGCCGCCACTTACCTCCTTTCAGGTCCGCCATCAAGAACCAGCTCCGGTGGCAGCCAAACTGCCTGCACTGCTCATTCCCCGCCTTGAGCTGCGCGCGCAATAGGACTGCCGGCGACCGGTATTGTCCATTGCGCGCGCAACCGATACCCGGTCGGACGGCTGCCGGCACCGCGCAACGCGTGCGCAGCTTCGGCCGGCTGCCGGCACTATTCAATGCGCACCCACACGGGCAGTCGGACTGTCGGCTGCGTGCGCAGCTCAGGCCCAGGCGGAGCGGGCATTTCCGTTCCCCGAAAATAAAAGCAAAATACTGCGAATGGTGGAAATACTTGGCCGCTTGGGTGGAGAAACAGAAGACGACGTGATTTTGGGCATGAAATATTAACCCAGTCTCTCTCATTCTCACTCGAGTTCTTCCAGAATTTTCTTTCTCGCTTCTCACTCCTGATTGGCCATTTGGCCATGGTGCTCCGATTGGTTAATGAGGGGGAGACAGTTTGATTTGATTTATTGTCACATGTATTAACATACAATGAAAAGTATTGTTTCTTGCGCGCTATACAAAGCATACCGTTCATAGAGAAGGAAATGAGAGAGTGCAGAATGTAGTGTTGCAGTCACAGTTAGGGTGTAGAGAAAGATCAACTTAATGCGAGGTAGGTCCATTCAAAAGTCTGACAGCAGCAGGGAAGAAGCTGTTCTCGAGTTGGCTGGTACGTGACCTCAGACCTTTGTATCTTTTTCCTGAAGGAAGAAGGTGGAAGAGAGAATGTCCTCAGACCTTTGTATCTTATTCCTGAAGGAAGAAGGTGGAAGAGAGAATGTCCGGGGTGCGTGGGGGCCTTAATTATACTGGCTGCTTTGCCGAGGCAGCAGGAAGTGTAGACAGAGTCAATGGATGGGAGGCCGGTTTGCATGATGGATTAGGCTACATTCATGACCTTTTATAGTTCCTTGCGGTCTTGGGCAGAGCAGGAGCCAAACCAAACTGTGATACAATCAGAAAGAATGCTTTCTATGGTGCATCTGTAAAAGTTGGTGAGAGTCGTAGTTGACACGCCAAATTTCCTTAGTCTTCTGAGAACGTAGAGGCATTGGTGGGCTTTCTTAACTACAGTGTCGGCATGGTGGGACCAGGACAGGTTGTTGATCTGGACACCTAAAAACTTGAAGAGCTCAACGCTTTCTACTTCGTCTCCATTGATGTAGACAGGGGCACGTTCTGCTTTACGCTTCCTGAATTCGATGACAATCTCCTTTGTTTTGTTGACATTGAGGGAGAGATTATTGTTGCCGCACCAGTTCACCAGATTCTCTATCTCATTCCTGTACTCCATCTCGTCATTGTTTGAAATCCGACCCAGTATAATGGTGTCGTCAGCAAACTTGAAAATCGAATTGGAGGGGAATTTGGCCACACAGTCATAGGTGTATAAAGAGAATAGTAGGGGGCTGAGAACACAGCCTTGTGGGCTTGAGGATGATCGTGGAGAAAGTGTTGTTGCCTATCCTTACTGATTGTGGGTCTGAGAGTTAGGAAGTTCAGGATCCAGTCGCAGAGGAAGATGCCAAGGCCCAGGCCACGGAGTTTGGAGATGAATTTTGTGGGAATAATGGTGTTGAAGGCTGAGCTGTAGTCAATAAATAGGAGTCTGACATAGGTGTCCTTGTTATCTAGGTGTTCCAGGGTTGAGTGCAGAGCCAGCGGGATGGTGTCTGCTGTGGACCTGTTGCGGCGATAGGCAAACTGTAGTGGATGCAGGTAGTCCGGTAGGCTGAAATTGATTCGTGCCATGACTAGCCTTTTGAAGCACTTCATAATGATGGATGTCAGAGCCACCGGCTGATAGTCATTAAGGCATGCTGCTTGGTTTTTCTTAAGTACCGGGATGACGGTCGACTCCTTGAAGCAGACAGGGACCTCAGATTCTTGTAAAGAGAGGTTGAAAATGTCTGCGAATACACCCGCCAGCTGATCCACGCAGGATCTGAGTGTTTGTCCCAGTACCCCATCCGGGCCAGTCGCTTTCCGTGGGTTGACCTTCAAGAAAGCTGCTCTGACATCTACAATGGTGACCCCAGACATAGGTTCATCCAGGGCTTCCAGGGTGGAGGGCATGCTCTTGCTGACCTCTT
Organism: Mustelus asterias; assembly: GCF_964213995.1. Lineage (NCBI taxonomy): Eukaryota > Metazoa > Chordata > Chondrichthyes > Carcharhiniformes > Triakidae > Mustelus > Mustelus asterias. Next base: position 107,161,675 of record NC_135806.1, read on the forward strand.
GCTCAAAACGGACATAGAATGCATTGAGCTCATCAGGGAGGAGTGCGTTGGAGGCGGTGATTTTACATGCCTTCATCTTGTAGCCTGTTATATCTTGCAGACCTTGCCATAGTCAGCGGGGTCGGTGTGACCAGCCTGGGGCTGTAGCATGGTCCGGTACTGTCTTTGGCATCTTTGATGGACCTCCTTAGATAGTATCTGGCTTTCTTGTATAGGTCAGTGTCGCCTGACTTGAACTCCTGAGACCTGGACTTCAGCAAGCAGTGGATATCCCTGTTCAGTAAGAAGTCTCACAACACCAGGTTAAAGTCCAACAGGTTTATTTGGTAGCAAATACCATAAGCTTTCGGAGCAATGCTCCTTCGTCAGATGGAGTGGTCTCTGTTCTCAAACAGGGCACAGACACATTGATTTCTGTGTCTGTGCCCTGTTTGAGAACAGAGACCACTCCATCTGACGAAGGAGCATTGCTCCGAAAGCTTATGGTATTTGCTACCAAATAAACCTGTTGGACTTTAACCTGGTGTTGTGAGACTTCTTACTGTGCTTACCCCAGTCCAACGCCGGCATCTCCACATCATATCCCTGTTCATCCATGGTTTCCAGTGGGGGAACACTCGGATTTGCTTCTTTGGCACATAGTCTTCTACACACTTACTGAAGTCAGTTACTGCAGTGGCATACTCGTTCAGGCTAGTCGCAGAGTTTTTAAATACTGACCAGTCCACTGACTCCAAGCAGCCCCGTAGGAGATTATCCAATTCCTCAGACCAACATTGCATGACTTTCTTTGATGGATTCTCCCGCTTCAGTTTTTGCTTGTAAGCCGGGAGCAGGAGCAAAGCCTCGTGGTCTGATTTGCCAAAGTGTGGGCGGGTGATGGAGTGGTAGGCATGTTTGATATTTGTGTAGCAGTAGTCTAGGATGTTTGGGCCTCTGGTGGAACAGGATTTGTGTTGGTGCTAACTTGATAGTACGCTCTTGAGCTTGGCTTGATTGAAGTCCCCAGCCACGATGAACAAAGCCTCAGGAGGTTTCGTCTCAAGGCTATTCGTAGTGGTGTATATTTCGTCCAGCGCAATCCTCACATCCGCATGGGTTGGGATGTAAACTGCCATCAGGATAATGGAGGTGAACCTCCGAAGGAGGTAGTAGGAGGCGGCATTTTAGCGTCAGGTTTTCTAGGTCTGGGGAGCAGAAAGTTCGGTAAGAAGTTTAACACCAGATTAAAGTCCAACAGGTTTATTTGGTAGCAAAAGCCACAAGCTTTCGGAAAGTTGTCAGTGTTGCTACATCTAGGCACCACGAGGTGTTGATTAGGAAGCAGACCCCACCTCCCCTAGTCTTGCCTGAGGCCGCTGAGTGGTCCATTTGATTGAGAAGCCCTCTGGTTGTAGGGCACTGTCCGGTGAAGCAGGAGTGAGCCACTTCTCCATGAAACAGTGTATACAGCAGTCCACCAGTTCTCTTTGGAAAGTGAGTCTGGCTCTAAGTTCGTCTAGCTTGTTATCCAGAGATTGGACATTTGCAAGCAGTAAGCTGGGGAGGGGGGCGCCTTGGGATCGCATTGTTTCACTTTCGCCTGCAGCCTGCACGCTTTACACGCTTCTGGAGTGTCTGCTTCTTTTCGAGCCTGGGAGACAGTGAGAGTGGTTTGCGGTGTTAAGGGTACGGTTGTGTCCAATGAGGTTCTTCGCTCTGGTGTATGGATGGAGGATTTGTTGCCTTGCTTGCAGTTCCTGCGTCGGTAGATGGGTCTGCGTGGTTGGGCGTTCCGGGTTGTTGTCAGGCTGCATTTTGACTTCGCTGGTCGTTGGATATCCAGATCATGCTCCGGAGTGTATGGGTCGAAGGCTGGTAAGTGGATGATGTCCCTGGAATCGCGGTCCCGGATGAGTCCGTGTATCGGGGTCCACTGGGTCACTCCCAGTTTGAATGGAGATTCACATTTCGCTGGGTTTAATATTAATCACCTTTCACTGAACTGCATCAAATCACATACAAATTGCCAGCTTTGATTCGAACACAAAATGTTTGAAAGAATAGGCAGTCATGGGAATATTGGTAGATCACCACATTGGTTAATTTAACAGGAGAGAGGGTATGAAGGGGGCAAGAAAGTGTGGGGGAGGGGAAGCGAAAGAAAGGGAAAAATTTTATTTATTAGTGTCACAAGTATTGACCTTCTTCCGTCGGGAAAAAGACACAAAAGTCTGAGGTCACGAACCAACCGATTCAAGAACAGCTTCTTCCCTGCTGCCATCAGACTTTTGAATGGACCTACCTCGCATTAAATTGATCTTTCTCTACACCCTAGCTATGACTGTAACACTACATTCTGCACTGTCTCCTTTCTTTCCCTATGTACAGTATGCTTTGTCTGTATGGCACACATGAAACAATGTATACTAATACATGACAATAATAAATCATGAGGTGGACATGCCAGCATTAGACTGGGGTGGGCACAGTTAGAAGTCTCACAACACCAGGTTAAAGTCCAACAGGTTTATTTGGAATCACGAGCTTTCGGAGCGCTGCTGTGAGTGATAAATCAAGTCAAAGTAGGCTTACGTTAACACTGCAATGAAGTCACTGTGAAAATCCCCTAGTCGCCACACACTGGCTCTGTTCAGGTATACTGAGGGAGGATTTAGTAAGGCCAATGCACCTATCCAGAACGTCTTTCAGACTGTGGAAAGAAACCAGAGTATCCAGAGGAAACCCACACAGACATGGGGAGAATGTGCAGATTCTGCACAGATAGTGACCCAAGCCTGGAATTGAACCCTGGTCCCTGGCACTGAGGTAGCACCGAACAAAGGGGGAGAGCATAGGAAAGGGTGAGGGAAGGGGAAAGAGAAAAAATGTGGAAGGGGATAGCAGATAAGGGGGAAAGTGAGTGGAAAGGGTGGGCACTAAATGCTGGCCTTGCCAACGAAGCGCACATCCCGTGAAGCAATAACTATTGAGTAGCTCCATCCATAAAGGGAGGATTTTTTTTCTCCCTCATTAGAAAATGTCTTTAGAAATAGTTTATTTCAAAATGCGTAATACTGGACAAGATTGCAATATAATTTTATTTTTCAGAAGTTAAAATTAACGTTTCAGCGTTTTTATTTGCATATTGTTTTCTATTGCACAAGATGTTGAATAAACATAACTAGAAATACCTTTTGTAGTTGAATCTAATTGGTTTTTGGATCACGATTCTTCTTATGAAATGGCAGTCTGCCAATTACTTATATATCCTTTGCCTTTCATTTATTTATGCATTAGAGGCAAGGTACAATGGATTTCTTTGCAGCACATGTACTTCACAATCTCTGGTGGCAAGAGAATCAATCTCAAGTTTTTTTTTCAAATTGGACTTCGTCTGATTATTTATGCAGACAGTAAAATGACTGGAAAAAGTTCAAATTAATCTCCAAAAAGACTAAATCCACTCGCACCAATGTATGTAAAACACGTTCCAGTAGAATTCCCTCTAGTCATGTCCATTTAAAAAAAATACGCTTAGTGAACAGAACACTATGAAAAATTCTTCAAATATCTTGAAAAGGCTTTGAAAACTGACATTAGCTGACCTACAGGTAAAACTTGGATAGCACATACTTATAATTGAGTTTCAATAAGTTATATTGCATTGAATCATGATTATTGCACCTGCAGCAAACAGGCAATTCTGATGTGAATTGATTCTTGATGCTTAATTAAAGCTCTTAGAATGGTGCAATATTTCAATTAAAAGAAAAAAAGAACATACTCATTTAACCTAATTTTATGGCTCTTGCAAATCATAGTAATACACAAACCATACCTGTAGTTGGCTTATTTACAGAAATTCAAAACATATCAGGCCTATTCTAAAACATAAAATGAATACACACAAAACTAATAATACAATGGAATTTAAGATTGAATCTGATCTCTAAACAGGGTAGTCATGTCTTCAGGATTTCCCTCTGTTCTGCTTATTCTCAACCGTTTGAATACTGTAAAAGCTGGCAACAACTGAATTAGATTGCCTTAATTTTCTAGTGATTTATTTTTGATCATAAATATACATGGGTACATATAAATAAAAATATGCAGGAAATTAATGAAAACCATTTTACAAAATACAGATTGACATGTTTTAAAATTGAGCATTCAGGGCACTCTAATCTGATTTTGTTTATGCTAATAAAATGTTACCTGATACATCCATTATGTGGAGCACATTTTATTACTTTAACCTTTCAAGCACACAGCATTGAACAGGTTTGAATGGCGAGTGCAGACACATCTTTCCCTGTGCACTGGCAGTAAAAAGAAAAACATTATATTTGGAAAGACAAGGATTAGTGATTCTACCGACATTTAACTGAATACAAAACCTACAATAAGAAATTAGGCAAATATACATTTTAACACTTTTCAGAGGCTCAAAGGAATATAGTCCACAAATCCTATGGCTGGGAAATTGCACATTTCTAATCTGAGCTAAATACCACTTACAGACTCAAGGATACAGCGACTGTACTAACAGCCTATGTATTGCCTGTATTTTTTTTAATTAGCTGTTCATAAATCTCAAAATGTGAAGCTAATTCAACATCCCACAAATGTTCCCAAATTGATATTCTACTTGAAACTAGAATTTTTACCCCCGTTTTATAAAATGAATAAAAAAGTACGAAAGATAAGTATGCTTGAAATACCTTTTCAATTGATCCAAGCATGTGTGAAAATTTAAGCTGCGGTCATAAAACCAAGTGTTACTACATATTCAGATAGTGTAAATCTTTCATAAACAAAGCTATGAAAATTTCCATTTGTTATAAAAAAGTTAGTCAATATACATAAAGGTCATTAACATCATCAATTCTTTCTGCAGGTTCATATCCTCACACAGGAATATCAGATGTATGAAATATGCCAAAGCACAATGCGATTTGGCTCAGAAATCCTGTTATGACTCAGTGTTAGATCATATGTCAAGTGGGATATCTAACTATTTTAAAATAATACTGGTTAGGAGATTACTTGTTTTTTTTATACGCAAACGGTTACCAGAGGGGTCAACATTATTTTATATCATTTCACTGGGTTGAAGGAGGCGACAATTCTGAGTAATTGACACAATTTCTCAGATGACAGTTAATACCTTGCCCTCATGTACTGCTTTATTCTCTCCATAATAAATGGTGCCAACCATAGCAGAATTTAGGCATTTCAAACACATGAAGTGCACTGCCTAAAGGGCTTTTTAAACTCTAACATTTCCAACCATCACAGGATATTGTGCAAAAATGTATATGTGCAGTGCTCCTTTTCTACCAAACTTAATTTAGCAGTTCTGAAACATCTTTCAATCACTAACTCTTTTGGGAATTAGCTCCAAAATTCTGACACTTCCATAAATATCAACTTACAAATTAAACTGCTGTGCATGTCTTTGGGGGGGAAGGTGGGGTGGGGGGGGAGAGACTTGCTTCCCTTCCTCTCTTATCATCCGTCTTTAGACAGGTAGCATTTAGGAACAATTGAAGATCATAGAATCCATGCATAATAATGACTCAAATTCCATTTGTTGCTGAATTGTTTCCAACTCATGATATGCTATCTCACTCAGTTACATTTTGAGAAATTTTGAATTAAGTATGATCATTTTTTTAAGATATGGTAAGTACTGCCATTCCAGTTTATCTTTCAACTTATCACTCAACTTATTTCCAACATTGAACTGGAACGTAGTTGCGCAAAAATGGACAGATACTGGCAATTAAATGATTTAACATGCAATTAAATTAGTGCCAGTATGTTTTTGTGGAATTAGAAAAAGTGAATTGCTTTACTTTGATGTTCTTGAAATCCAATCCAGCTATTCACCCAGGTTGCAGTACTGCAAATAATATCCACTATGGGACACCAAATTCTGGAGATCCACTAACATTGAGCAAGCAGATTTCATGTCAAGATTCTGAGTGAGGATACAAATGGGTTCCAAATGGAAACTCAACCATTTTGTCAAAGAATGAAGCCTAACTTCAGAAGAGACACTGATGTGCTTGTTAGCACAGCACCTGTGAAAAAAGATTATCTCATAATATGGATCATTATATCCTTTAGTGAAGTCACTGAAGTAAAGATTTTGGGAAAGCTTTTTTTTGATACTTTTTTTCCAGGAACGAAGGAAAATTCTGTGCTGAAGAGATCCATCGATTTTTTATATCCCTTCGTCCTCAGACAAGGCTTTCCAAAATGAAGAATAATAATTCAATCTCTAGAGGACCACTGCTAGCGTAAGAGCTCCCACTGTGTATTACTGGGATCAACGCACTATCCAGGTCATTCATGTAGTGTTGTGGAAGAAGTTGGCCCCCTGATCCGGCTTGATATTCAACCTGTAAAACATAGATAAATATAAGAGCATCAAATACCCTAAAATCTAGAGAAACTCTAAGTACGTATGACTTTTAAATTTGCTTCATTGATTGCTCTAGCTAAATCGTGAGCAACCAAGAAAATCAGTTTAATAAAATCTAAGAGGTTGGAACTTCCACCCTCTAAACCTCAGCTCAGCCAAAACCGTTGCCTGTATCCGAACTTGTTTTAAGTCTTGTTCACTTATCACCCATGTTCACTAACGTGCATTGGCATCCAGCCCAGCAAAAATTACAATTTAAAACTTTCATCTTTGTTCAAATCCCTCCCATTGCCTCCTTCCTCCCTATCCCTGTAATTCTCCAATTCTTGTTTCTTGCACATTCCCACTTTCTAACTACACTGATATTAGTGGCTGTGCTTTCAGCTATACAGCCGGTGAGATTCATAATTCCCTCTCCAAACCTCAATTATACTTTAAGACTATCCTTAAAACCTACCGTTTTGGCCAAGCCTTTGATCAGCTATTCTAATGTTTCCTTACGTGGCTTGGTGTCAAATTTTGTTTGAAAATGCTTCTGTGAAGTGCCTTGGGTGGCTTAGCATGTTAAGGGCATTATATAAATGTGAATTGTTGTCATTGTTAAAGATGTTGAACTATGGCAGATGACATTTAAGTATAAAGCACAAAAGAGAAACTAAAATAATTTAAGCAGTCCATGAAAGATGTTGAACAGAAACTAAGAATGAGATTCGGACAGATATATAGATCCAAAGAAACATGAGGAAGTTTGCTTAATCTATACAGTGCTACCTTCATATCAAACTTAACTGTATCATTTAATCACTCAAGGAAAAATCAAGAAATATCAAGAGAATCCTCGAGTTTAAATATATAGTTCACCCAATCATAGAATCCCTACAGTACAGAAGGAGGCCATTCGGCCCATTGAGTCTGCACCGACCACAATCCCACCCAGGCCCTATTCCTGCAACCCCAAGCATTTACCCTGCTAATCCCCCTGACACTAGGATCAATTTATCATGGCCAATCAACCTAACCTGTACATCTTTGGACTGTGGGAGGAAACCGGAGCACCCGAAGGAAACCCACGCAGACACAGTGAGAATGTACAAACTCCACACAGACAGTGACCCGAGGCCGGAATTGAACCTGGGACCCTGGGGCTGTGAGGCAGCAGAGTTGACCACTGTGGCACCATGCCGCCCTATTTAAAAACTGAAAACAAGTTCGGATACAGGCAACAGTTTTGGCTGAGCTGAGGTTTAGAGAGTGGAAGTTCCAACCACTTAGATTTTATTAAACTGATTTTCTTGGTTGCTCACGATTTAGCTGGTTTGCATTGAACTCCTGAAGCAGTTGCTGATGTAATAGCCCAAGTGAATGTTCTACAAATAGCTAAAATAAATAGCCCTATAAAGACTGAAGTAATAAGGCCTTGTCATTATTCAAGATGTAATTATGACCCTAGAGCTCCAGAAGGCAGAAATTTATATGAGAATAAATCCAAATATTAAAAGAATTAAGTCTCCAGAGACGAGGCCTGAGCAATTTTCCACATTGCCAAGTAAATGCTAGCTTAGTTAGGGATATTTCAGGAAACTAGCCTCGGCACTTCATCTAGGATGCTATCAGGGCCATGTTCCATGCACTCAGGCTTTTCCCCTATGCAACAAGGACTGAACTGGATTGACTACAGACTGTCATCTGTGGTGATGGGAAACCAGACGATGATGAGAAAGATCATCCACTTCTACCTCAAAATAAAAATATGACAGGTGTTTTTGCATTTACCTTCAACGTATTCTTACAACTCATCACAAGGAACCATTTGTCTGAGTGCCATGGGAATCAACTAAACTTGTCAAAGAGACCACAAATCTCATGCCGTGCACTACTTCCTTCACATAATCAATCCATTAGTACTAAAAGTTAATTTATGATTTTTTTTTCTCCCCAAAATGGATCAATGGCAAAAAAAAACATTGTAATAGGACTAGACCATTTAGCCCATTAAAGCTGTTTATACATTCATTAAGATCATAGATGATGTGTGACCTAACTCCATGTACCCACCTTTGCCTATATCCCTCAATACTGCTAGCTAACAAAAATCCATCAATATAATAAAAGCAAAATACCACGGATGCTGGAATCTGAAACAAAAACTGAAAATGCTGGGAAATCTCAGCAGGTCCGACAGCATCTGTGAATAGAGCCAACGTTTCACGTCTTGATGACCTTTCGTCAGAGCTGAGAGCAAAGAGAATCAACAGAGATTTATACTATGGGGGGGGAGGGGGGGTGCTAAAAGTGCCCATTACGTGATCAGAATGCATGAATGGCAGTACAGAGGTACAAATGGTTAAGGGACTGCCTGAGGAATGTGGCAGTTGTTTTGAGGGTGGGGGTTGGGAAGGGAGCAAGAAGGACAGCTAGAATGGAGAAGTGGAAAAATGGAAGTGAGAAAGGATGATAAGATGAAATTAAATGAAATATAATAAATGGAAATGGGTGACGGTGGAGGTGAGAGTTCATGCTCTGAAGTTGTTCAGTCCCGAAGGCTGTAAAGTGCCTAGTCGGGAGATGAGTTGCTGTTCCTCCAGTTTGCGTTGGGGTTCGCTAGAACATTGCAAAAGGCCAAGGACAGACATGTGGGCAGGAGAGCAGGGTGGTGTGTTAAAGTGGCAAGCGATAGGAAGGTCTGGGTCCAAAGGTGTTCAGCAAAGCAGTCACCCAGTCTGCGTTTGGTCTCTCTGACATACAGTAGACCCACATTGGGAGCAGTGAATACAATAGACCAGATTGAAGGAGGTGCATATGAAGCGCTGCTTCACCTGAAAGGAATGTTTAGGACCTGGAATGGTGAGCAGGGAGGAGGTCAAGGGGCAGGTGTTGCCCCTTATATGATCGCATGAGAAAGTGCCGTGGGCAGGGGGAGGTGTTGGGCGTAATGGAGCAGTGGACCAGGATGTCTCGGAGAGAATGGTCCCTGCGGAATGCTGACAGGGGGGTGAGGGGAAAACGTGTTGAATAGTGGCATCATGTTGGAGTTGACAAAAATGGCAGAGGATGATCCTTTGAATGCAGAGACTGGTGGGGTGAAAAGTGAGGACAAGGTAGACCCTATCCTGGTTCTGGGGGAGGGGGGGGGGGGGGGGTGAGAGCAGTGGCCCAGGGGGGTGGATTGGATGCAGTTGAGAATCCTGTCAACCACATTAGGTGGAAAACCACGATTGAGGAAGAAGGAAGACATATCGACAGCGCTATTTTGGAAAGTGGCATCATCAGAACAGACGCGGCGGAGGCGAAGGAATTGAGAGAATGTGAGAGTCCTTACAGGATGTAGAATAGAAATTTTATAGAAACCCTACAGTGCAGAAGGAGGCCATTCGGCCCATCAAGTCTGCACCGACCACAATCCCACCCCACATATTTACCCGCTAATCCCTCTAACCTACGCATCCCAGGACTCTAAGGGGCAATTTTTAACCTGGCCAATCAACCTAACCCGCACATCTTTGGACTGTGGGAGGAAACCGGAGCACCCGGAGGAAACCCACGCAGACACGAGGAGAATGTGCAAACTCCACACAGACAGTGACCCGAGCCGGGAATCGAACCCGGGACCCTGGAGCTGTGAAGCAGCAGTGCTAACCACTGTGCTACCGGGCCGCCCTGTGAAGAGCTGTAGTCAAGGTAGTTTGATTAGGACTGGAGTAGGGAATGCTCCACATAACCCATAAACAGACAGGCATAACTGGGACCCATGCACGTGCCCACAGCCACACCTTTTATTTGGAGGAAGTGAGACAAGTTAAAGGAGAAATTGTTGAGTGAAAGAACCAGTTCAGCCAGACGGCGGAGAGTGGTGGTGGATGGGGATTGTTCTGACTTCTGTTCGAGGAAGAAGCGAAGAGCTTTGAGGCCATCCTGGTGGGGAATGGAGGTGTAGAGGGATTGGACATCCATGGTGAGTTTGGGCCAGGGACCTGGAAGTCATTGATGTGGCGCAGGGCACATCAATCTCAGTTTTAACATTAGCAATTGATCCTGTATTAATTTCTATTTATGGAAGAGTTCCACAAGTCTACCACCCTTTGAAATGTTCCCTAACTTCAATCCTGAAAGGTCTGGCTCTAATTTTCAGCCTATGCCGCAGAGTGTTAGACTCCCCAACCACAGAAATAGTTACCCCCAGCTGCTCTGTTTCCCTTAATATCTTGAAGACTTCAATCAAAGCACCCATTAATCTTCTAAATTCCAGGAAATACAGCCTCAGTTTGTTTAATCACCTCTCGTAGCTTACGTCTTGGAGTCCGGTCAGTATTCCCTGTAAACTGTATCACTGCGCAGCAATCGGAAATTCCCCATGCAGGTTGTATGCATTTTGGTCCCTTTAAGTTAATGTGCTTGCATTTTGGTCCAAGTATGATTGTAGTAAATATAAACGGTACACCCTTCAACGCCAAATATGGTCATGTGGACAATTTTCGTAAGCTGATAGATTTTCCAACTTTGTTGTTTTGTGTTCTAGTTTCTGATCCAAGCCTACTCAATCAAAGAACAGCACCAGCCCCCACCACTGCTGTGTTACCAAGTTATTTTGGCACTGCAGGAGTATTCAAAGCAGGCACATTGGGGAAGTGTATGGAGAAGACCAAAACAAAGCAAGGTGAGGGAGGGAATGAGGGAAGGGGCAATGAATCAGATAAGCTGAGTTACTCTAACAGTATATACTGCAGCAATACAAAACAAAGTATTCAAACTTAATATCATGCATTTTTTGGGATAAAAATACCTTTTTTACATAATTAGATTGAAATTCAAGTGACAAGTTGTGCCATTAATGTGTACACCATCAGGAAGCCCGATAACGTGGATGAAGAAAATGGAAGTACTTGTTAAAAATAGTTATGCATTTTTTGTCATTTTTACCTTGTCAGTTTCTAAAGAGACCCTGAGACTCAGCTTGTTTATTCCAATTTCTTTCAATGCTTTTAGGTGAGGACACAGGGCAGCACAGCAAGCATTGGCGATCTCCTCGGTTAGTTCACTCTGTACAGCTGGAACAGTAGGACTAAGAGGATCATGATTTCTTTGCAAATAGAATACCTAGAATAATAAATGCATTTTTAAGTTAATGACTATCGTTACTATTTGCATCAAAACAGACTGTATATTTTCCATACGTGACACCTCCAGTTTCATAAAATATACTAGAATACTTGTCATTCTTTCAGTTATAGTACCATGCTGACTGAGACACAATCAGCGTGGATACTTGCAGCCCAATAGATTTGAGCGTACTCTAAAACTTGGAGGTTAAGCAGCAGTGAGGATGATACCAACTAACTGCAACAGCACACAGATAGTCTTGCAGAATAGGAACATAGGAGCAGGAGTAGGCCATCTGGCCCTTCAAGCCTGCTCCACTAAGGTTCACAGAATAGGAACATTGGAGCAGGGTAGGCCATCTGGCCCTTCAAGCCTGCTCCACTATTCAATAAGATCATGGCTGATCTGGTTGTGGTCTCGGTTCCACTTTCCTGTCTGCCCCCCTCATTATACTTGACAAAAATCTGTCAAACTCTGCTTTGAATGAATTCAATGACCCAGCCTCTAATATTTTGTGGGAAGAGAATTCCACACACCAACGACCCATTGGAAGAAAACATTTCACGCTCTTGCCTCCAAGTCAGAATGTGTGGGTTCAAATTCCACTTCGAGGACTCGAGCACAAAATTCATGGCTGACATTCCGGTGAGGGAGTGCTGCATTATCAGAGGCTGCAGAATGTTAGGCTATGGTGAGTACGCATATACATACACAGCGAGTTGGAAAGGAGAAAGCAAGAGAGACAGAGTGGAAAGGAAGAAAAAGAGAGACAGAAGCACAGATAGAGACAAAGACAGAGTGGGAAAGGAGAGAGAGCCGAATTTCAGAAGTGCTGTTGGTGAGACACTGAAGCTGTGCTACTCAGGCCTTGTTTGTGTGATTTTGTCATTCAATTTCAATGTACAGTGTATTTCTGTTATAGTTAGTGATATATTTTATTTTGCAAGTTATTCCAGCTCGGAGTGCACATTGCTGCGTATGTACAGTACAGTACTTCAACTTATTTTTCCGGACAAGAAATGTCCGAAGGAACCCAACTCCGGCTTTCCTGCGGGAACCCATGAGTCACTTAAAGTTGGGATTTTCAAGAACACAACCACAATTAATTGTGCAGTGTAAATACAAAATGCACTACATAAATATTTAAGATTAGCAACGGCCACGCAAACTATTCTTGGTTGAGAAAAGCATGCACATGGCATGATCGCTATGTTGAAGATAATTTGAGACAATACAAACACAACCCAGCTACTTTTCTTAGGGAAAAGGTGAACTTCCCCTTGAAACACTGTCCTGGGCAATTATTAATTTGATAAATGTACTGAACGTGGGAAGGGTTAGAAAGTACAAAAGCATGCTGTTCCATTGTGCAATTTCAGAGGTTTTAGTAATATAGTTCTAAATAAATAGCCACTTACCTCTGTACACTTTACAACAATGCCAGCCATTTGAACTACATTTTCCTGCAGGATTTTGATGCTAGGAATGCCTTCCATGGACCGCCCATCAACAGGACTTAAAACACTGAAAGCAGAGTTTTAAGAAAACATTAAAGTGTGCAATAATCTTGAAAACAATTATGTATTCCCAAGATTCATTGTGCAAGGGTGAATTAATAGATCTAGTGAAAGGGGGAATAGATCTAACACCACTGCATTAGAGTAAAATCCCATGCCAGTCAAATGCTTATACCTCAAGGTCTTATTATCAGCAGAACTTGCAGCAAGGTTGTGAACTTGTTAGAAAAACATGCAGTTCCTAGCTAGAAGATTACAAACAAGATTTTGGGAGAATGTTTAATAATAAACCTACGTAGGCAAGGTCGGAATGACTAAGTCGATATGAAGTCTGTATCTGTATCTTGGAACTGAGAGCTGTATTAGAATGCTCCAGTGAGAGCTGTTAGAGCTGAGAGAGCTGTATCAAAAGGAGAGTGCTAGCTTCAGAGGTTTCTCTGGAGTAGTTTCCTCCGTGCTTGAATCATGAATAAATTATTGTAACCTGTCCCTGAGTCTCCTGTGCTTTGTTGGAAGACCACCACAACAACAGCAGAGGAAGAAAACATTAAAAACAAATCAAATTTCTATGCAGTACTCAGCGGGACATTGTTATCACCAAAACATCTGACTGTAGTGTAACTGCACAATCAAGGGAATCTCCAAATGGAGATCACTGTCACGGTGTACACCAAGATGAAGTTACTAAAGTCTAATTTCTTGTATTAACTTGTGGACAGTTAGTTACACGGCATGATTTGTAAATTTCTCAAGTGTGTCATAGAATGGTGTAGTGAGCAAGACAAAAACAAAAACAGCACTGAAGCTCCTGCTGATCTTTTTCCCCTTTTAGGTATCGATCCAATCGAAAACCAAAATCTTACTCTTCCAATTCTTAGAATTGGCAATAAAGATTGAAGTCTGATTTTGATTAAACTCTAAGTTACAAGTTATTCCTAGAAAATCACAGATTACAAAATGCTTTATGGATTCTTACTATCTAAAGTTGTTTTGACATTTTACAGGAAGACTATTTTGCAAATGAGTAACACCATAAATAGGTTAGTACTGTTCAAAATGTTAATACAACACTAAAAATCATACCCTTTATTTACAGGTTCATCACCATCCACCCACTGAATATTTACAAATTCTCTTCTGTCATCTGGATCCAATTTTCCACAAATGATTTGAAAGTCTCTCTTTTCCCGTAGAGCTCGCCTTAAACCCTCCATCGTTTCTGGAGTAATTTGTACCATAAGTCCATCTGCAATCAGAATTAATCTCATTAAAGGAACAAGGAAAAAATAATTTCTGGTCTATAGAGGAAGCAGAAATCAGACTCTCAGGTTGGGCTGAAAGCTACAGAAGAATTTTTAAAACAAATTTCCTTTTTCTAATGTCATAACTTTATTCGGGGTTGAGCGTTCACACAAAAACTGGCGGCACGGTAGCACAGTGGTTAGTACTGCTGCTTCACAGCTCCAGGGACCTGGATTCGATTCCCGGCTTGGGTCACTGTCTGTGTGGAGTTTGCACATTCTCCTCGTGTCTGCGTGGGTTTCCTCCGGGTGCTCCGGTTTCCTCCCACAGTCCAAAGATGTGCGGGTTAGGTTGATTGGCCATGCTAAAAATTGCCCCTTAGTGTCCTGAGATGCGTAGGTTAGAGGGATTAGTGGGTAAAATGTGTAGGGATATGGGGGTAGGGCCTGGGTGGGATTGTGGTCAGTGCAGACTCGATGGGCCGAATGGCCTCTTTCTGTACTGTAGGGTTTCTATAATTTCTATGAAAAAGAAAAAGATATGGTTGGCACATGGAGATTCAAAGAACAACAAGATTTATTCCAGGAGTTGCCTGTATAGAGTAGAAGATGAAACTAAACAGGAGCCTGTGACACACCCTAATGGCATCACCATCAAATCATGTGACTAGCTCTTACGGTAATCATGCAACCACTTAAATATATAACAGAGCCTGCCAACAATACAAGGGTGGAAGGGCGGGAGTCGAGCCACCACGAGTAACAATGACGGTATAATTCTCAACATAGAGTCAAATATAAGGTGCAGGCCATTCGGCCCGTCGGCTTGCTCCACAAAATCCTGTGTTTGGATCTGTCATCATAAGGCAGAAGGTCTCATCCTTATTAGAATGGAGCACCTGTGCTTATATTTGGTCTAGACCATGGGACTTTACAGAACACTGACCCCAAGGGGCAGGCACAATGCAGTCTAAAGACGCCAACAGATTTAGTCCTAGCCAAGGGACTCTGTTGGGGAGGGTGGGGCAGAGGGAAAAGGTGGTGCCAGAACCAAAATAACGTAAATCGTTTAAAAACAAATGTGATGTAAATAGTTGGGTATAGTTAAAAATTAAAGAGTAGATAGCATATTGCAGGCAAAAGGGGGTGGTGTAAAGGGTTAATAGAATAGAAACGCTGATGAATAGTGTAGACAATGTTGCAACTGTGACATCAGAGAGCTTGTGCTTGAGACTCTGTACAGCAGACAGGCAACTCAGAGGAGATGTGCCTGCTCAGTAGCCCACTTTGTACATATTGTACATAGTGTAAATGCCCGAGTCTGGCCACAGTTTCTCTTTGCATGATTCTAAACCTGGAACATTCCTCAAGTATGGTGGTAGTGGTGGTGGCATCAATTAAAGCAACTAGAGGTGCCATACAACGAATACACACAGTCCACAACTGCAATGATCCACGGGCAAATTGACATCTCTCAAGTGTGTGTCAGCAACATCCTTACCCAAGAAGGGTAGTGACACTCAGAGTTTGCTGCTGCAGGAAGTACTGAGCAGCCTCAGGTCTCCTTACCAAACACAGCAACTCCGAGTCAGTTCATTCCTTTACTTCGCTGGGCCAGCCGCTGACCATATCATTAGCACCCAGAGGCTTGACAAAACCTCTGCAGAATTGGACTCCACGTTGGAAGCCTTCATGGAGGCCCACTAGGCATTGCTAAGTTTTTCATTGCTACAAGGCAGTTACAACTACAGCTCTCATAAATCAATGGCAGTCGCTGAATCACTTCTTACTACTCCATGCCCTCTAGCTAGTCCTTGCCAACAGGACCTCATGACAGACAATCATGTCAGTCAGGCTGTCCCAACAATGCAAATTCATCCCACCCATTATACATGGGAGTCCTCCACAAGGCCCACTCATCCTGCAGGGCCAAATATGGTAGCCCCACCCAAGCCCGCCATATTGGTGGGGCAAAGCATTTCAGAATTAAAAAGCAATTGGACATAAAAAATTAAACATATGAAAGCCACAAGGTGCAACAGTCTGAATAATATCTCAACTGGACTTAACTTACAATCTGAACCACAGACTCTAGCTGTGTATTTAACTATTTGTTTTCTTACCTTCCACTATACTGGATTTAGCAATAAAGCCCGAGGTAGTTTTCAGAGCTCCATTAAACACCACAAAAGAGGCTCCTGTAACTATAGCACATTGGAAAACATAAATTACTTAACATTGAGCACTTCCCAGTTGAGTATTTCCCATTGAGTATTTCCCAGTTTCCACCAAAACTGGAAGACCAAAATGCAAATTACCTTTCCTGGACTTCCCAGCAATTGTGTTTGCCTGAGTTTGATAATTTTTATCATCATTCTGTATGCAGACCAGGTGAGAGTCAGCATCCAAACTAAAACACGTCCCCATGGTAATCACATGTTCATTAGATGAGGATACTACCTTCATGACCTGAGAAACAGGAATGGCAAATATTCTTGGTAGGTATAAATCATCACCAGTTTTAAAACAATACAGAATGGATGCGAAGCCAAGATACAATTGTACAATGGCTTATAGAAAAAAGAAATTCAAGAAAATAAAGCACACACAGAAATCGAACAGAATGAAGTTATGAAAATATTACTGGTCATGTAAATGTGAAGAGTTTAAATGGGGTATTCATGTGTCTTAGAGAATTTGTACATAGGCCAAGATTGTGCACATTAAACATTAAATCTGTATATATTTAGGAACTTTAAACATATGAAACAAACACCAAAGCTCTGTGAGTAGTCAGGCAGAAGTGACTGGATGCTTTATTGGAAAAATGGATATTAGAAGAGATTTGATAGCTTAAAGGTAAGTATGTACATGCCCAGGTAGAGAGTAGAAGGGAAACAGTCATAGTTGAGTATATAGTCAACATGTCTGAAGTTGAAATTTTTGACATCAGATAGACAGGGGATGCACAGGAGGCCAGAGTTAGCACACCATACAGGACACAAAGCTGGAGGAGTTTGGACAAGGATTTTCAGTTTGGTTGGTTAATAGGAAACTGGTATTGGTCAGCAAGGTATTCCAAATAGGACCGTCAACAGGACAAATTCAGGTGATAGAATTTGAAGGATTGTTAATAATGGAAGAAAGTTGGGTTCCAGCCAGGAAAAATGTTGAAGGTCTTTAATTGAAAATTGATTCAACATTGTTGAGTTGAGCTGGCCGGATAAATGGTTATAAACAGGGGTGTGATGACTACAGCAGAATGTAGTTTTACAACAGGGAAAAGCAATTTCTTATTCTTCAGGATGATTTTACAGTAGTGGGATAACTTAGCTGTGTAATGCTCGAGCTAAATCTGTTGGTGAATGGCTTTGAATGTGTCATTCATCTGTTGCATTCATGTTTGTGGCTAGTGCCTTGTCTAATAATTAGCCAGAGGAGAAGGAGAGAGTTTGGAGCTCAGAAACTATATAAGCAGCTGCTGGGGTGAAAGAAGAAACAGAAGCACAGGACGAAAGTTTCTTTTCCAAAGGACATAGACTGAGGATAGAGAGATTAAGAACACACAAATGAGGGGTGAATGGTAATGAGACAAGAAAATGGTCAGAGACAGCCATAGTGATGAGGGTAGTGAGGTTAAAAGTAATGGAGAGATTAAGAAAATGGTTGCAGACAAGAGATTTTATTAAATTACTGTGGAATTAGGAATCTTGCATAAAAATGTGCATGGAGGGATTGCAGAGGAGAGATGCGCAAATGCAGAAAAGCAGCCATAAAAATAAAGGACTTAGGTAAGATTTAGTGACAAGCATCACATCCCTGCCAATTCAGTTTGCTGAGGCTGATAGACAATAAGATCAATTTTGGAAGATGAAGCAAATGGGGTTACAGCTCAAAGTGCTAGTGATAGATATTACAACTCTAGCAGAGGACATGAACGTTGTTACAGAATACCACCACAGGTTTATTCTGAAAGCAAGGACTTAATTGTGGGATGGGGATGGTAATAGGAGGCCGGGAAGGACATAATGTACAAAGATAGGAAGGAGGTTGAGTGGTTAGCTGCCAAAACAAACATGTGAATGGATAAAGCAGAAATAAACAAAATTCCATGAACAGGTAGCAGAGGTATAGCTAGGGATATTCTCCGAGTTCGAGCTTATTAAGCGGTGGTACAGTCTGATGCTTGTGAATCTATGCCTACCTCGTGTATTAATTCAGATTGGTATATTTATCATAGATCAGTGCCTACTTGGTAATCAGATAAGGAAGTCTGAAAGTTGGTGTGATAGATGTCATCTGTGGGAACTGGACTATAATGTTGTCAGCCTAGCTGATAGAAATTAGTTTTAACTAAGCATTATGATTTTAAAATAGTTAGACAAAAACAGAGAACTATATCCAAAAAAGGTGCATGTCAGTTCATAGCATCCAGAATAGGTTTCAAACTTAGAAAATACAATTTGAGCTCCGCTCTAAATGAAAAAATTTTAAAATTCAGACAACAGGAAATGGCAAGTGGATTCAGCATACAATAGTTATCACTATAGGTCATCTTACTAAATGATCACTGTCAAAATGGTAATCTGATAATGGAGAAGTGATTGTCATTCTAAGGGGAAAGTCTTTTGCAACTATCCATTTCTAATAGCAATAATTAAAAAAGCATCAAGTAGGAATAACTTCTTCAAAAGTGCATGTAGAAAACACAGGGGAAGGAAGAGAGATGCATCAAAACCCAGTTACGTAAATTTGCACATTTCAAAAACAACTCAAGTGCGCCTTTCTTTTTGGGAGGCATTTGGAACAAGTTGCTTAACCAACAACCTTTGAGAGCAGTACTCAACAAAATGTCTTAGGCATATATATTGTACTGCTTAGCTTGATTTTTAACTTTTGAAAGTTGTTCTATTCAATGCTGTGTTGTGAGGTTTTAAAAAACTGGAAGTAATCAGATTATCTCGCACTTTCAACATTCATGACCTTTGACAAGAAAGTTTAAATCTTTTGTTCTACTTATGATATTAAATACTCAGTGATGGATACAAAGAAAGTAATTAAAAAAATAAGCTTTTCTTCCTATAAGAAATGGTTCAGTTTAATTCTTATTACTAACCTCATTGTACCTTCTCTTCGGTATTTTAATAGTGCTTTTCCCCATCTCCACAAGAAGTACTAATCCCTCAATTGTGGGCAGAGTATATTGGTAATTTCGAAGATCCTGCAAAGAAGAGTGAAAAACGTGAACACAAATGGCAAACAAAAAAGCACTTATAGAAGTAATTTTGACCATAAGTACTTAAAATCAGCACAAAACTTTCTTGAAAAATACACAGAAAATATAAGGAAGAGTAGACCACTTGGCCCTTTGAACCATTCAATATCATGGCTGATCATCAAATTCATCATCTGATCCACCTTCTCCCATATCCCTTGATCTCTTTAGCCCCAATGGCTATATCTAATTCCTTCTTGAAATCAGACAACGTTTTGGCCTCAACTACTTTCTGTGATAGTGAATTTCACAGATACACCACTCTCTGGGTGAAGAAATTTCTCCTCACCACAGTCCTAAAAGGTTCACCCCTATCCTCAAACTATGACTCCCAGTTCTGGCCTTCCCCACCATCCGGAACATTCTTTCTGAAACTACCCTGTCTAATGCTGTTAGAATTTTAAGTTTCTATGAGATCCCCTCTCACTCTTCTAAACTGCAATGAATATAATCCTAACCGACTTAGTCCCCTCTCATAGTCCTGCCATCCCAGGAATCAGCCTGGTAAACCTTCGCTGTACTCCCTCTATAGCAAGGACATCCTTCCTCAGTTAAGGACACCAAAATTGCACACAATACAGAATCACAGAAACCCTACAGTGCAGAAGGAGGCCATTCGGCCCATCGAGTCTGCACCGACCACAATCCCACCCAGGCCCTACCCCCACATATTTACCCACTAATCCCTCTAACCTATGCATCCCAGGACTCTGAGGGGCAATTTTTAACCTGGCCAATCAACCTAACCCGCACATCTTTGGACTGTGGGAGGAAACCGGAGCACCCGGAGGAAACCCACGCAGACACGAGGAGAATGTGCAAACTCCACACAGACAGTGACCCGAGCCGGGAATCGAACCCGGGACCCTGGAGCTGTGAAGCAACAGTGCTAACCACTGTGCTACCGTGCCGCCCTCCAGGTGTGGCCTCACCAATGCACTATGCAATTGCAGAAGAACATCGCTATCCCTATACTTAAATCCTCTCGCTATGAAGGCCAACACATCATTTGCCTTCTTTACTGCCTGCTGTACCTGCAGGCTTACTTTCAGCGACTGATTACAAGGACACCAAGGTCTCGTTGAGTTTCCACCTCTCTCAATTTACACCCCTTCATATAATAATCTGCCTTCCTACTTTTGCTACGGAAATGGATAATCTCACATTTATCCACATTTTATTGCACCTGCTATGCATATGCCCACTCACTCAGCCTGTCCAAATTGCTTTATCAGTAATGTGGCTATGATTCTGGACTAGTGAATGTTGCAAGTTAAAACTCTTACAACAATTTGTACAATTGAAATTGATTTGGCCAGCAACAGTAAAATAACTACAACCCAAACTGTTCACTGAATATATTCCATGAAGGAAGTTTGCCACCCTTGTCCAGCAACTCTGGTCCCACATTGCATTATAGTCCCAATGCCCAAGTTAGCAAGTTACTCAATTGTAGGGAAAAGATTAAATTGGTAGAACAAAATCAATAACAAACTAGGATAACAGATGGGTCAGATCTGATGACCTTGGTAAATCCTCGTAATTAGCAAACTGCCTCAGACTAATCAAGCAACATTCCAACAGTGATACTCTCAGAATCATACCCATCACCCAACATGACAGATTTGTCAGGTTTATCTTATCACAGCAGCCAATACAGTTGGATGGGAGTTGCCCTAAAATTTCTGAACATTGACTCTGAACCTCATCAAAACTCTTCATAATTTTGAACACCTGTATAAGCACCCCCCTTAACCTGGTTTAATAACTTGATAACTGAAACCTACCAGAACTTTTAGCATCTTAGTAAATCTCTTCATTTGTAACTTAACCAATATCTATCTGTCCAATCTTGCAGCACGTTCTCCTGTAATTGCTTAGAAACTTAAAATAATCACACACCTAAGTTGTGCTATATTAATAGCATAAATGTCCTCATAACCATGTCTAAAGTGACACAAAAGCATGTCTGATCTCTTTTGGGGTGGGGGGGCATCACTTCAGTTGAATCTCAATGAGCCACTGGAACTTTGTGATAACCAAGAAGGCCCTATTTTCATATGGATGCATCTCTGTGTAACCCAAAATGCCTGCAACTGCAGTCTATGTCTGGGCAGCACAGTGATTAGCACTGCTGCCTCACAGCGCCAGGGGCCCAGGTTCAATTCCCGGCTTGGGTCAGTGTGTGGAGTTTGCACATTCACCCCGCGTGGGTTTCCTCCTGGTGCTCCGGTTTCCTCCCACACTCCAAAAGATGTGTGGATTAGGGGATTGACCATGCTAAATTGCTGTTTAGTGTCCCGCGATGAGTAGGTTAGAGGGGTTAGCGGGGTAAATATGTAGGGTTATGGGGACTGTCGGTGCAGACTCGATGGGCCGAGTGGCCTCCTTCTGCACTATAGGATTTCTGTGATTCTTTCTATTTCTGTCAAAAAAGCACATTCATGTGTCAAATGAAAGCACATTAAAGTAGTGTGTGAATGTCTTCATTCTATTTGTTCACACCTTACAATGGCTTGATTTTGTAAAAACCTTGGGCTTAACATTGAAAAAATGTCAGGAATTAGCACCAGCTTAGCATGTTGTCTTCAGATGTGCATGATACAATCCACCATATCATCAACATAGTCAAACACGTTTCAGTGTTTTCATGCTGCAATGCATCTCCATGGCCTTTGCAGCATTGGGTCGGGAAACAGGCGAGCAAGCAAGTGGGCATTCATCAGACTCGTCTCTCAGTTGAAGAACATACTGCATTTCTGATTGCATCATCTATCAGTTCCATTTTGAAGTAGACAGCATCATCCACCGCCACACAAGTTTTCATGGTTGCCTCTGCTGGAATTGCCATGCCAACATCCAACAGGTGAGCAAAAAGTGCCTCAACGGATTTCTTGGCCTTTCTCAACATCTTGTGCAGTTGTAACTTGTTTTAATCAAGCATTGTGGAAGCAGTTGGCAATAGCAGTTTCTGTTACCATCTTCCATGCCTTTTTTTATCATGAACACTATCTTTACAACATTTGGATTTTACTCCTGCTTCTTACTGATGGCCTTGATAACCTGACAGAATCCACATTAGTCCAAAATGTTTGCCTTGTGTTTAATAACAGTGAACAAACTCAATGGTAGAAACTCCCAATCTTTCACGATGTCTAGTTTCTATTTCACGCCATGCTTTTCCATGTACCGTAGCAACTTCACCTTCCCTCTGATCAACAGCACTTTTAACTCTCTCAGTTTAGCCAAACTTGATGGCTTTGCACGTCCTTTCACAGGGAAATCCTGATGTCAAATAATGGCTTGCTCAGCACTCCATGATTTTGCGCTTGTGTGGTTGAACTCTGCTCGGATTAGTCAGTAGTCATATGGCAAGTTTAGATACGTTTGGCTAATCGAGATTTACCCATGCAAATTTCAGTTTATCATGGGCATTTTTCTATGGGATTTGCTATTCTGTTGGCGGGAATGGTTGATGACTTTGACATAACCAGAATCATTCGAGTTCAACTCATCGCAGTTTCACTATATTTAGATCCTTTCAGTCTGAAAAACATCCAATCAACACAACTGTTTGCTTTCTGTCCATTAAAGTTACCACTTTTCCCAAATACTTTAATATCAGTAGAAATCCTTCCTACTAGCTTCTTATGCAAATCCATATGCAACATCCACTTAATTTCCTTTATCAATACACTGTTATGGCCTCAAATATCACAATTAAACCTATCAGACATTACTTAGCTTCCACAATTGCATCCGGGCTGTCCTTAATCAAGTCATGTTTCCAAAGTGAATATTAAATTTTATCCTGTATAATGGACTCCATAATTTTACTCCACCATTTGCCAGAGGGCTGTGGAGGGGTAAGCTTATATATCACACTGCAATAGGCTAATTTGTGAATTAGACTGGATTACTGTTCTATAATTTTTGCAGCATTCCAATAGATTAACACTTTTTGTTTCACATCTACCAAGAGAACACTCCTAAAGGCAAATATTCAAATTCAATACATCCTGCCAGTCTCGAATGCATCCATCCATCAGTGTTGAGTTTACACAACTTTGCATTCTGTGCTTGCAAGTATCAGAAGCAAGAATGAGCCTATTATTTTTTGAATGCATTAGAGAACAGGAGGATGTAGAGAGGAAATACAGAAAATAGAATATAAACCAAAACACTCACTGCTAGCAAATTCATGATGGTATGACCCGTTTCTCCAAAGAGTGCTTTACGGAAGCGAACACTCATTAAAGGACAAGGATAAACTGCAAACAAAAGTATTTACCAATTAACAACTTTGATGGCTAGAAATTGATAATAATATTGAATTGTATATATATGGTGTTATCTGTGCTGTTGCCACAGTAATAGAAATAGAAAAACGTTGGAAGAACTCAGCAGGTCCGGTAGGATCAGTGGACAGAGAAATAGAGTTAATATTCAAATCAATATGACTTCTTCAGAGCATTTCTTCAAATAACAGAAACCTCATCAGTGTTGTAATGCAACACACTTAGAGGCACATCATGAGCGACACAAGATAGGATTATGACACATGACTTAAGTGATTTAAAAAGGTCAGCTTAAAATGGAAGATATTTTGTTGTCTCAAAATTTGTCTAATCTATTAGAATATGTATATGGTGCACACATTCTATTATAAAATACTGCAGAAACAGTGTTATGAAGGTCATGTTAAAATACCCACCATTGCATTCTGAGTCTATGAAACTCTTCTCCAGAAAGTAGTAGAGGCAGGGTCATTGAATATTTTAAGGCAGAGGTAGAAAGATTCTTGACTAACAAGGGGGCGGGCCCAAAGGGTAGATGAGAAAGTGGCAGTGAGACCACAATCAAATCAGCCATGATCTTACTGAATGGAGGAACAGGCTTGGGGGACCAAATGGCCTCCTCCTGTTCCTATACTGTATGTTCATATTCTTAGTGACATACGTTAAAATGGCAATCGTGTGCAATGCCAGTAGTTGGCAATGTTAATATCATTACTGAGCTGTTAACAGTTCCTTGTAACACCACAAATAGATCAGTATTTTTCCCCAGTTAACTGAAATTCATGTCCAAAAGGAGATTTTAAATAAAACTAAAATATTAATGACACTGTAATTAACATTATATAATTTAGTTTTGGAATTATCTGTTGAATTTCTTAATTCCTTTATTGAAAATTTTGCTTGAAGGTCTCAGCCTAACAAAAAAGCCTGGCTTGAATCCAATACTTTCTCCCAGGATTGGGTGTAGGGATTTGGATTGTATAGTCTCTTTATTTTTCTGAATGAAAACACAAATAGTCAGTTGATCAGACACTAAATTTCAAAAGCCTATTCTGTAAATCAATAACTGCTGAGAAAAAAAAATGTTTTGTGCATTCTGTGAAAGAGACAGGATGATAGGTAGAGAGAAGGCAGAGTCATAGTAGTGTCTTTCCTCCTCCAAGTTTGATTTTGTTTTAATGAAGACTGAAGGAAATGAACACGGAGTAAGTCGAAGGTATGAGGTACTGCCTTCTAATGAAACAACGCCAAAGACGCATCTTCTCTTACACATACAATTTCGCAACAGTCACTATAAATGACAAAGCAGTTGTTGGCTTCTTTCCTACCACTCAATCATGGTGTGTGGGTTACGTATGATATACTGTGGATATTGTTGTTTCACAGAAACAGACTGAAAATTACAACTCCTACGATATATCTAACTCACTCATACACCATACATTAAAAAAATCATCCAATGTAGATAGAAATTGCACTTGCAGCACTCAAGTGATATTTCCTACTCAGACTGAAGCAGAGCTGAGCATTAGGTTTCAAGTGATCACTTTCATGGGTAGACAGTTTTAGTACAAATTTAATTTCTGCATGCGTTATTTTATGCAGATACACATTCAACTGAATCAGAAATACAAAATGGCACATGAAAATACTGAAAAAATTAAATCTCAGTGATATGGAACATTTTAAATCATTGTTTTTCTGTGGGATCGGTCATAACCGATTCAGCAAATCAGCTCTTTAATTGACCAATTAAGAAAGCATCACACAAAGAACATATTATTTCACAGGACTTATTTCACAGTGACATGGTGAGAAACATGGGAAAGTATCGATCTGGAAAAGACTGCAATAATTCTGGTTCAGCGGAAAAACTAATATGCCCCCAAATACACATACCTATCTCTACACCTCCTGGGGCAGCCCACTCCACACATACACCATCCCCTTCACATAGTTAAAGTTAAGTGTCTGTATCGGAGCAGACTGGATGGGCTGAACCCATCCACTTCTGTTCTTCCAGCATTCTCAAGTTTGTGGCAATTATGAATACATTAGTGGGTTCAATTGATTTATTCTCTTCAGAGTCTTCCCTTCTCAAAAAGAAATTATCTTCAACTTCCTGAGATCGCCGTTGGCTTCAACAGCTATTTTTGCACTACTGTCAAAGCCAAAATATCTTTGGACATCCAAATTGAGTACAGC
Source organism: Mustelus asterias (assembly GCF_964213995.1). Taxonomy (NCBI): domain Eukaryota; kingdom Metazoa; phylum Chordata; class Chondrichthyes; order Carcharhiniformes; family Triakidae; genus Mustelus; species Mustelus asterias. The sequence continues at coordinate 107,187,720 of NC_135806.1, forward strand.
AATCCTTGGTTGTGATTGTATACATTCTAATTCCTAAGATTTGTACTGCATGCCTTCAGCTGTACAGCTCAACATTTGGTTAGCTTTCATATCGCAGATATCAGCGAGCTATTCACCAATAACTCCAAAATCATTTTTTTCTGCATTCTTTATTCTTCTGCAGCTTACAACCACTTTTGCTATATTTGCAAAAAATTCCTTTTTCCAGTCTTATAATATCCCCAGATCCTGTTGTCTGTGGTTTACCTATTCCTTCAGTTCTTTTTGCAAAAGGAACCATATACATAAAGATGCAAGTTCTTGCTGTTTGAACGCCTGCTCCAAATATGACAGAATCTACAAATTTGGTCAACTTTGTTCCTGTCCCCTGGTCCCAATCAAATCTATACAATCCATAGAATCCTGGCACAGATATTTCTGGTAACTCGGAAGAAAATTCTTGTCATGTCAAAGTAGTTACATTCATAATCATGCTTTGCTTTCTCTGGTTTAGCCAATATCAATCCACCACAGAACATTTCATTCTATTTCAGCACCTTTCTCCCTTGTTGACTTATTTCTTGCATGTCATATTAAAAGCCTTGCTGAAATCTCACTACATTACAGACATGTAAACTTGTTAGACAAGACTTCATTCCCTGTCCATAATGACTCCCCCTTACTACTACAGCTTGGTATGGCTCCTGCTCTGCCCAAGACCGCAAGGAACTACAAAAGGTCGTGAATGTAGCCCAATCCATCAAGCAAACCAGCCTCCAATCCATCGACTCTGTCTACACTTCCCGCTGCCTCGGCAAAGCAGCCAGCATAATTAAGGACCCCACGCACCCCGGACACACTCTTCCACCTTCTTCCTTCGGGAAAAAGATACAAAAGTCTGAGGTCATGTACCAACTGACTCAAGAACAGCTTCTTCCCTGCTGCTGTCAGACTTGTGAACGGACTTACCTTGCATTAAGTTGATCTTTCTCTACACGCTAGCTATGACTGTTACACTACATTCTGCACTCTCTCCTTTCCTTCTCTATGACGCTATGCTTTGCCTGTATAGCGCGCAAGAAACAATACTTTTCACTGTATGTTAATACATGTGACAATAATAAATCAAATCAAATCCTTTTTCCAGGATGCTTCCGATACTTCACCTACTGTTGCTCTCACTGGACTATATATCCCTGGATTATCCAATGCTCCTTCTAAAATATTAATGTTCCATTATCTGCAATTTAATCTTTGGGCATTATTCCTATTTTAATGATTTTTCAAATGTTAAAGGAAAACCTGTGCCTGATTTTGCTAGCAATTTCTTTAACTAACCTTCTGTGAAATCCATCCACAACTACAATTTAATTATCTTCATTACATCAATTGGTCTCACTTTGCTATGTTTTCATTTCAACAATCTAAAATTCAATACCAGATCTGCTTCGCCTGAGTTATAAGTAGAGATGGATACACAAATTGAATATGTTGACAATCTATGGTCAAAAAGGGACAGTGCACTGCAGTCATTAACCATTGCATCAAATTCCAGGCATGTACATAAATATCAGAATTAGTTCACAAGTTATTTCCAAACCAGTAAAAACTCACCATTATATTCTGCACCCAACCTTAGCATGAGTCGAATAGGAAAGACCTTTGCCCAAGGTACTTCTAGTTTCTGAATGAGGATTCCAAATAAAAATGGACTACTTGGAAGCAGTATATCTGCTAGTGACTGGACAGTGGGTACAATGAACAAAAATCCGCCATGATCTTTACTTCCCAGAAAATTTTCAGTGAAGGAAATATTTCCTAAGTTTCCAATGGTTTTTCCTGTTTGACCAAAAGGGAATAATTAGCAAGCTTTGGTTTAAAGGGCTTAAAGTAAGCAATATTTATGACTTATACTTCTACTGTACCTGTAATGTAATAAAATATCCCACAGTATTTCACAGCAGTATTAAAAGAAGTATTATACTGAGTCATGAGAGATATTAAGTAGGTCAGATGACTAAAGGTTTGGTCAGAGGTAGATTTTAAGGAGGATCTTACAGGAGGAAACAGAGGTAGAGAGGCGGGCAAATGTAGAATCTACATTTCTACACCTACAATGTGCCCCCTAACTTTGAGTGTAAATCATTAATATAAGCCACTTTATTGTTGGAGATGAAGATGGAGCAGACGGTGGAAAATGGCTTAGAGTGGAGAACTCGTTGGGAATTATCATTGCATTCTGGGATGATGTTGGAGTAGTGAGCAGTTTTAGCATGGATGGCTAAACCTTTCAACTCTACACCCCATGGACTTTGAAAGCAGAGATGAGGGTTAAATCAAGAGAATAAATAGGATGAGGGAAAGGACAGAATTTGCGAAAACACGTTTCTTTAAAAGATTTTAATTTGGAACTGGGATTGCAGCAGTTCATTTCTTTAAAACGCAACTTTCATATTCCCTGAACTAAGTTATTTTCACATTAACTTCTCCACAACTTTGTTTGTTACAGAAGCTCCATAATAAATGTATTTTCCAAATTAAGTTGGCTGTAAATATCATTTACAAAATCCACCAATCAGGTAAATGATGATATATTATTGCAGGAATTTGTACATTGATTATTTATATAATGGGGCATTGTAGTCATACCTTTCGTTGCATCCTGGTAAAGTGTAATAAAAATGTTAAAGATGCCTTTGGGAATTGCATTTTCATCAGGCAAACACACCAAAAGAATGACAACTTCTGCCTGACCCACACCATGTAATCCATTGGAAACAAAGCACCAGCATTTATTTGCAGCATCTAGGAATCAGAGATAAGAAAGAAAAATGGAAATTTCTGTGAAAACTGAGTCCATGAATCAAGTTGGAATACCATTTCTGACAAACCAATATAAACACATTGTTAAGTGTTAGAAAAATAAATAACATTGAAACATTGTCAGCTAAAGATAGATGTCAGAAAGAAGCACTGGGAGAAAACTGAGACGAGGCAAGCTTGTCAGAATAGCAGGAAGCAACTAGAGGTCAGCACCAGTATTGTTGCTAGTCGCATCCTTAGACTGTGGGAGGAAACCAGAGCACCCAGAGGAAACCCATGCAGACATGGGGAGAACATGCAAACTCCACACAGACAGCCACCCAAAGCTGGAATTGAACATGGGTTCCTTGTGCTGCGATGCAGCAGTACTAACCACTGTGCTACCATGCCAGACCACGAAAGACTGAAGTGAAGTAATGCACCATGGTCACAGTGGAAGTGATGTTTGAACTTGATTAGGGCCCTTACAAAATGAAAACCTGATGGGGAAGTTCAGAATTTTAGGCAAACTAGACATAGATTGGAGTAGCCAAACATTCAAAGAGAAAGTAAGGTGGTTGAAGATGGAGTGATTATTTGAACAGATCAGAAAAAGTCAAGAACCATTTTATTGAGCAGCAGGTGATGACTGTGTTTTTGAAAATGCTGGACAATATTAGAGAGGACTTTTTTTTAAAACAGCATGGGAGCCGATAGGGAAGTTTGGTAGTCAGTAGTTTAATATGAATGGGATCAAGTGAGCAGGTGGCAGCTTCTGTGTATCAAGTGAATTCATAAACACCAGGAAGGAGATAGGAGACGAGGAGACATAGTTTCAAGGAGAACCTAAAAGGGAGGCAGCAGAAGCAGCTGAATAGATGATCATAATCTTAGCAAAGGAGCAGCCCATAGTCCCTGCACTAGTTGTTGGAGGCAAAAGTGGCAGGGACAGGAGAGAGGAGCTTTATGAGGCAGTTAGTAGTGCAGAAAAGTTCATTGTGGATCTCCAGGAGTAATGAATGGTTTGGCAGAGGAGAGGGAAGGGTTGATAGCACTTATGGTCCAGCCAATTAGTTAACGGATAGCCAGTTGTGCTGCATGTAACCTTACATTTGTATCCTCAGACCTGATGGCCAAACAAGGGATGGGAGCCAGCAAAGATTCTGCAGGGCCAAGAGCACAGATGGATGTGAATGTGTGAATGAGCAAATTGATGGCCATAGATATATTGTGGTAAATAGAGTGGCAATTTGACTGTGCAGTTATAAAGAAATGGTCAGAGATAATTTTGTCAGTAACCATCTGCTATCACAGCACGTGGCAAGATTGAGGGTGGCCACGATAATGGATGAGAAAGATTATATGGAGGTGTAAGTTTAGAGAGTGTTGAGGGACAGTCAATTTAGATGAGAGATTTGATCAGATGGAGGATTAACACCACTCAGACTGGTTGGGCCAAATGTCCCATTTCCTATTAGAAGTTCTAAATATTTCTATCGGAACTGAAACTGAAGTCAGAAGATGAGAAATTGCTCCCTGTCGAGTGAAGGAAGAAAGGTGGGAGGGTAGCTTGGGAGAAAGTTGAATTGGGGCTTGGCAAAGTCAGGGGTGGGGGGGGGCGAAGAGATAGTCCAAGGTGTCACTTGGTGATATTGGCTAACCACTACCAAAGTACTTTGGTCAGGGTAGGTAATTCTGCCTAGAATGTATAGCAGTAAGTGACTGGGTGCTGCTACCAGTGAGCAAAGTTTCAGTCAAAACTTTGGTTGTCAATACAATCACCCTCACTAAAGTTATGGATGATCTGCCCGTGAGTAAATAGACATTCTGCAGGGAAGTTCAGGAAACGGTGAGGATTGCTCAATATCAAAGCTCATTATAGTAGAGGTGGACGTGGTAAGGATGCCATGAAAGGGGCTGGGAAGTGTAACCCCAGCAAGTAAAATGGGCAACATTTGGGGTTCAAAAGGAGACAGTTGCAGGTGCCTTGATGGGCCCTTCAGAGAATGCCATGGGAAGCAGAGGGTAGATTCTGACTTTTTCAAAAGAGATTCCAGTCTGAGCTAGCAGCCAAGGAGTAGAAATGCCAGTGATATAAACAGATGTGAATTGACTAACTGGACAAGTATAATATTGTGCTATTAAACACACAGGAAGGAGTTCACTAAACTTTTGTACCAAAGCAAATTTCTACAGTACTGGACATATTATTGTACTCCTTGAAAGAGCTAATCACCGAATGAATGATGTAGTTTAATGGCAGGGATGCGAAATTCTTTATTGATGTCTGTGTAAACTAATTACCGAGATTAGTTGAGACCAAATGTATGATATTACAGAATCAGATAAAGGATTTTGATCAGCGGATTCACACTGTTGATTAATGACAGGAGGAATGTTCTGAGAGATACAATCAGGAGTGAAGTAAACTAATCTCATTAGCTCATTCATCTCACTAAATGAATTATAGACCGAAACATATTCATACTAGCTTCAAATTTAGCTTGCAATATTGATCAGGTATAACTTTGCTAAATATATTCCATTTGTTTGGAACTGTCTTAGCTCACTCATGTCATGGTAGATGTGCCAGTGGTAATATACACCTGAGATTGTGGGATTTTTAAAAAAATGAACTTTTGAAAACCCACCAAGAAGCATGCAAGATATATTTGGTCCAGCCTGTGTGTCCCAGATAGATATAAACAGACATACATTACCTATCAAATAATGTTTACAGAGTGTCTTTTGGTGATAAGTGTCACAAAATGGGGTATTAAGCTTAAACTTTAAAAAAGGATTGTAATACTCAAACGCAAGTAACATGATCATGGACTGAGGTAGAGAATAGAGCAACAAAGCACCTGAGAATAAGAAATGAAAAATTGCACGAGCAAGACCCGAGAGAGCAAGCAGAAGATAGAAGCTACAGCCTCAGATCCAAATGACTCTACCTAGCATACAACTTTATGAAATGGAGAGTGTACTTACAGTTCACAAGTTTCACATTTACTAGGAGATTGGCATTTAACACAAAGGTCAAGGGATTCGGCCCACCATCCTCCAGCAGCAACATGGCTTGGTCCTGAGTTGGATGCTCCTCCACCACTACTGGGCCTCCACATTAAGGAGAAAGTTAATTAAACAATATAAGTGAATGAAGATGACACTTGTCCATTTGATCACGTCCTTCTAGAATATTAACCCTAACATCTTCCCACTTACAGCTTTAACATCCACAAAAAAACACTTTGCTTTTATATCTTAAAGAATAAAATTAACATTGAAATAATAGTCAAGTATTTCAGTTTAGATTGTGCTTCAAGTTCCAGGTTTGGGGACTGACCTCAACCTTCAGACCCAGAATTGAGCGTTCTATCAACTGAGCCAAGCAGACATACAAGTGATAGCTTTACCACACAGAATCCACCAATTTAGCTCAATATTTACAATATGTTTAATTAACAAGTGAAATTACAATTAATATTAAGTAACAACTTGCAGTCTGACAGTTTGAAGAGCTTTAGGCAAATTGTACATATATATGAACAAAGGAATTAGGAGGAGTAGGCCTTCGGCCTCATTAGTCCTCTCCATCACTCAATAAAATCACGGCTGATTTGATTGCAGCCTCATCGGGACTTTTCAGCCCCCATAACCTTTGACTCCCTTGTTACTTAAGAATCTTTCTATCGCAGCCTTAAAAATATTCAATGATCCTGTCTCCACCACTCTTTGAGGAAGAGAGCTCCATAGGCTCACAACCTCAAGAGTAAAAACTTTTCACCCCTGTCTTAACGGCACGTTGGCACAGTGGTTAGCACTGCTGCCTCAGCGCCAGGGTCCCGGGTTCAATTCCCATCTTGGGTCACTGTCTGTGTGGAGATTGCACGTTCGCCCCGTGTCTGCATGGGTTTCCTCCAGGTGCTCCGGTTTCCTCCCACAGTCCAAAGATGTGCGAGTTAGGTGGATTGGCCATGCTAAATGGCCCCTTAGTATCAGGGGGACTAGCTAGGGTAAGTGCATGGGATTATGGGGATATGGCCTGGGTGGGATTGTGGTCGGTGCAGACTCGATAAGTCGAATGGCCTCCTTCTGCACTGCAGGGTTCCATAATTCTATGAACTGAGACCCCCATTATTTTTAAACTTTGTCCCCTAGTTCTGGTGTCTCCCACAAGGGGAAACATCCTTTCAGAATCCACTCTGTCAAGCCCCCTGAGGATCTTCTATGTTTCAATAAGATCGCTTCTCATTCTTCTAAACTTCAGCAGTTACAGGTTCAGCTTGTCTAACCTTTACACTAAAGATAACCCCCTCATCCCAGGAAACAGTCAAATGAACCTCTGAACTTGAGACCAAAACTGTACGCAGTGCTCTATATGTTCTCCCCAAAACCCTGTACAATTGTAGCAAAATTTCCTATTTTTATATTCCAATTCCCATGCAATAAATGATAACATTATATTTGCCTTCCTAAGCATTTATTGTATCTGCATACCAACTTGGTGATTCATGTACCAGGACACCCAGATTCCAGTGTACCTTAAGAGTTCTGCAATCTCTCTCTATTTGAATAATATGCTGCTTTTCTGTTCTTCCTGCCAAAGTAGATACTCCATCTACCAATACTTTGCCCACTCACAACCTATCTATATCTCTTTGCTAACCCCTGATGCCTTCTTCGCAATTTACTTTCCTATCTATCTTTGCGTCAACTTAATTTAGTAACGACTCATTTGGCCCCTTCACCCAAATCATTGATACAAACAGTAAATAGTTAAAACCCCAGCAGTGATTTCTGTGGTACTCCACTTGTTACATCTTGCCAATCCAAAGATGACCCATTTATGCCTACTGTGCTTCCTGTTAGCTAACTAATCTTCTATCCATGCTAAAATGCCCCCAATTACAGCATGAGTTATTTTGTGTAGTAACCTTTGATGTGGCATCCTCTCAAATGCATTCCGGAAATCTAAGTACAGCACATACACAGGTTCTATTTACCCACATTACTCATTATTTCCACAAAAGAACCTCAATAAGTTAGTCAAACATGATTTTCCTTTCACAAAACCATGTTGCCTGGTTGCTTTGAGATTTTCTAAGTGCCCAGCCATAACCTTCTTAATAATAGATTCCAGTTGTTAAGCTAAGGGGCCTGTGATTTCCTGTCTTCTGTCTCCCTCCTTTCTTGAATAGAGGAATTACTTTTTCCAATGTGATGGGGCCTTTCCAGAGCGTAAGGAATTTTGAAAAATCAATATCTCAGCTACCACTTTTTTTAAGACCCTAGGAAGAAGTCCATTGAAACCTGGGGACTTGTCAGCTTTTCGTTCTAATAATTTTCTTAGTTCTCTTTCCATGATGTTTTTAATTGTTTTGAGTTCCTCCCTTTCACCTCTTGACTCAATTATTTATGGGATAATAGTTGCATCCTCTACAGTGAAGAGGGATGCCAAATATCTGTTCAATTCATCTTCCATTTCCTTCTTTTCCATTCTTAATCCCCCTGACCCATTCTATGGAGGGCCAACGTTCACTTGAGTTACTCTTCTCCTTTTTGAATACCTGCAGGAACTCTTGTAATCTACTTTTATATTTCTCCCTCATTATTATTTTCGTCATTATTTGGGTTTTTTTTAAACATCCTGTTCAATCTTTTGATCTGCCACTAATTTTAATGGAAGTGGATGATTTTTCTTTCAATTTAATACCATCTTTAATTTCCTAAGTTAGCCACGGGTGGTTCATTCTTCTTTCTCACTGAATATCAAAACTAAGGACATTTCTAAAATTTTCAACAGTTGAAGCCTTGAAGCCCAGGTCACATCCAAATTGGTTGTTACTTATTGCTTTATTCAGATAATTCCACAAATCAGGTAGACTCATTTAAAGTTGAAATTTGCAACAAATTTAAGGCAAGAATCATTTTGATTCTAGAGCTTTTTTTATGGTAAAGTAAGACTTGATGAAAGACCAATCAATAAGTTTAACTGGCCATTTATTTCATCAGTTTGTCTGACCCTGCTGTACATATTGCTACAACTATCAACTACATATCAATGATTGATCCTTCAAAGCAATTCATTATAGGTAAAGCACATTAAGATCTTTAAGAACCATGATATAGCAAGTTTTAAAAAACTTTCTACTTATATTACAAACATAATACAATCTTCTTTATGCTTTTACTTTTTAAATGTGCACAAAAAGTTTTATTGAAAATATTGACATATCAATATCAAATACCTTCTTGTTCTCCTATTGCTACAATAATGGGAGGTAGACCATGCTCATCATCTGGAATGAGGCTGATGACTTTTGCGACAGACTTGCCAACATTAGCCAGAGCTCTATAGTCTGCTCGACAAGTAATGTCAGACTTGACATCTTGAAGACTTGTTAAAATTGTCTTTGTTAGAGCTGAATCAGTCCTCAAAGCATCAACTTGACTTGTAACATCAGAATGGATTTTATCTCCTGTGCTACAAGACGAAGGCTGCAAATTGGGGAAAAAGAGGACCTCTAAAGCTTAAAGTAATTGCAAATTTTTGTAAACATTTTAAAATTCTTCTAAGCGTTATATAAATGCTTGTTTGTTTATCTCAATAAAAGGTGTCAAGACATATAACTAGCCACTGTTTTAAGCTAAGAAGTTTCTAACACTAACAACTGGATTTGCTGTTTTAAAAGGAGTTAATTTAGCATTTACTCATACCATTTTTGGTTCTTGTGAGGGAGGAGTCATTTGGCATACTTCATCTGGTGCTCTTTTGCCTACTCCAACTATTGAACTTCCTATCATTGTTGTTGTGTCTGCCACTTCTCCATTTGGCAGGATACCATCTGCAAACCAGACCCTTTTGTGCTCTCTGGAACAGATGCCTATGGAGGAAAAAATACCTGATAAAATTTATGCATTTATCACTAAAAGCTACAAACATATTAAGACTACAGCATCAATTCTATTTTCTTTAGATCACAACTTAAAACTGATGCAAATTTTCATACAAGCAATGTGCTGATGTCAGCATTAAAGAACAGTGATTCCAAATATAGCATAAAGAGTGATAAAAATGCTTCATGCTCAACGTTAAACTGAGGTCGATGATTCACATAGACATTCTGGTACAAATTGGTCCAACTGTCAATGGATCAAAATATAAATACATATAATTAATTTATATATAGATGGATATTTCACTAGCATAAGCTTTCGTATGCAGCCAATTAAGATATTATAGCATGTGTTTCAGAATTGGTTAGATCACACTTGAAGTACTGTGCAGAATTTTGGACACCATTTTATAAAGAGCACAGAGAGAAAAATTACATTTTCATTCGCAGAATAACTTAAAAGATTTCCTAAATAGTCTTTTGGGTGAAGGCCAACATATCTAGTAATGTAGCCAACATGTAGTACTAAGATCTCAGAACAGATGGTTTGATTCCCAATCTATACTGCTAGGTGACTTCAGCTAGACAGTGTTATAATTCAAGTCAGAAACTCCAAAGTGTTTTATGAAGCCCACCTGGATCATAAGTTTTGCACTTTGAACTTGGTGAGGATAAACATGACATGTTTCACCTCAGCTTTGATTCAAATGACCCACTAGGGAGCTTTTATCAAATAAAGCTTATTTAAGAATATAGTTAACATGTATGGAAAGAAAATTAGCAATAACTTTTATCAATTACAAACAAAAACAAACCAAACATAAAATGTATAACCCTTAACAAATATATCTAAAATCAGTCAGGGTTCCTTTGCCTAATCCTTATTCGGTGACCTTCAGGCCAATATCACAGGAAGACACAAAGAGACTCCACTATGCTGCTGTAGATCATTGGCTTTTATTGCAAGGGTGCTGGAATACAAGTATGGGATCAAACATAAACTTCCCATACACAAAAAACCCTTTCCACAGGTTTAACACAGCAAAGACTAATGCTCACGTGATACTGGAACTGAGTCCATTAGTTAGGGAATTGAAATCCTGACCTCTCAGCTTTGAAACTTCTGGATACACTCAGAACAATTTGAAGTCAGAACAGCTTCTCAGAACACCAGGGAGAGGCGCTCTCTCGGCAAGTTAGCGATAGCAGATTGTCTACTCCAGGAAGGCAAGAGGCCTTGCTTTCAGCTAACCAGCAGAATTTCCAAAAACCAGGGAGAGAGAAACACTTCTTTTCAGCTTGATATGCCTTCTAAAGCTAAAAATTGCAGCCAGCCAAAACAGAAAATGAAACCTTAAAGTCACCAGAAGGAAAAATAAACTATCCAGAACACATGATCTACCAACCAGCCTTCCTCCTAACAATGCGGGGTCATAAAAGATCCCAAAGTAAAAATAAACAAACCCCACTTAAGCCACTGAAGGAGCAATAAAAGGATTTATCCAGCCAACTCGGCAACATGACATAAGCTGAGGCTGAGAGCTGCAGAGAACATGATTTAAAAAAAATACTTCTTAAAGGTACACTAACATCACAAAAGCAGTTGGGTTTCTAAGACCATTTTCAGTGCCTTTGGCTAAGGAGGTAGGGAAAAAGAAAATCAGTCAGGGTTCCTTTGCCTGATCCTTATTCGGTGACCTTTAGGCTATTATCACAGGAAGACACAAAGAGACTCCACTATGCTGCTGTAGATCATTGGCTTTTATTGCAAGGGTGCTGGAATACAATTGTGGAAGTGATACTTCAGTTGTACAAATCCTTTAGGCACATCCCATCTGGAGTATAGCATGCAGTTATGCATACTGAAGCTCAGAAAAATTACATTGGCCTTGGAAGGAGAACAAAGATCATCAGAATAATACTGTGACCTAAAGAGTTAAGTTAGGGGGCGAGTGGCATAAACATAGTCTGTATTCCCTTCAGTTAGTTATGGGGTGTAAAGGGATGGATAGAGAAAATACTTCACTTTTACTTTACTAAATTAGTGGTTTATCAATCAGTCAATTAGATAAACCAAATCTAACTAAAATAACTGATACAATTAAAAATTAACTGATCAGATAAATAAGGTTTGATACATATTGAACGGCAGGTGACATGCTGTAACGGCAGCTCATGGAAGTTTGAAGAGAAATGTGATCCTGGCCAGCCAAATCTACATTAATGGTCTGCTTCCCAAAAGAACATCATTGCTAAAGCAGAGCAATATTTGGGATAAGAAGAAGCAAAAAGGATCAGGGAGGGAAAAGTTCTCAGCTCAGAAAAACAAGTAGAATCAGATTGAAAAGATTTATCATCCCAATGAGATAAGAAATAGCAAGGGGCAGGAAATATGTGGGTGGGAATTTGTTAACCCCCCCCCCCCCCCCAAACAACAGTTGCAGTATAGGGTAGGGTATAAATCAGTAAATTAGAAATGCATATAACAAGAATAATAATCATCATGGGGTTCCTTAATCTTAATTTTGACTGGACAAACGGAATTGCAGTAACAAGTAACAAAGATAGTTTTCTAGATCAGTATGTCAAGCGACCAACTAGGAAACAGGCTATTTTTGAAGCTAGTATTGTGCAATGAGAGTGTTAATTATTAACCTTGTGGTACAGGAGGCAAGGTTTGGAAGGTCGTAAATATAACACTTCTATTTAAGGAAGCATTAGATAAGGCGTCACTAAAGAGGTTATTACACTAAATTAGAAGTCACGGGATTGGGGTCAATTTTAGAATGGATTGAGCATTGGTTAGTGGATAGAAAACAGTAGGAATAAACAGAAAATTTGTATTATCAAGCCATGCAATGCAAGGATCAGTACATGGGCCTGAGATTTTTACAATCTATGTTAATGACCTAGAGGAGTGGGACTAAATTCAACATATCCAAGGATACTGATGATATCAAGTCAGGTGGGAAAGTAAGCAATGAAGACGACGCAAAGAGGCTGCTCAGGGATATGGACAGGCTGAGCTACTGGGCAAGAACATAGAAGATGGAATATCATGTTGCAATTTGGTAGGAAAAATAAAAAACATTTTGAATGGCAAAAATCAGGAAATGTTTACATTCAGAGCAATCTGGGTGTCCTTGTACATTATTCACAGAAAGTTAACATGCAGATGAGGCAAGTAATTAGGTGAGGCAAGCAATTAGGAAGGCAACTGTTAGGTTAGCTTTTGGTATCTCGGGATTGGAGTATAAGAGGAAAAAGAGGTCTTACAACAAATTATACAAAACACTGCGACGCCACATTCCCGTACTTATATGCAGTTTTGATCCCCTTACCCAGGAAGGACATACTTATCCTGGAGGGAACACAAGATTTGCTAGACTGGATCCCAGGATAAGGCCTTACAGAGAAGGATCGAGTAGGCTAGGCCAAGGTCTCCTGCAGTTTAGAAGAATGAAGTATGCAAATTGAAACACAAATTTCTGAAGGGGCTCAACAGGGTGGATACTGAGATAATGTCTACGCTGGCTGAGAAATCTGGAATGTGGTGTCAGTCTCAGAATAAGGGGTTGGCCATTTTGGACTGAGATGAGGTGAAATTTCTTTACCCAGCAGATTCTGAATCTGTGGATTTTTTTTAAAAACCCAGGACGGAAAGGATGCTCAAGTCATTAGTACATTCAACACCGAGGTGAACAGATTTTTGGGGAATCAAAGAATAGGAGATAGTCCTGGAAGGTGAAGCGAGGTAGAAGATCAGCCAGGGTATTGCTAAATGGTGGATCAAGCTTGAAGGGCCAACTGACCTAATCCTGTTCTTGTTTATGTTATGTTCTTATACAGGGAAACTATTTCTTCTGGTGGTGAAACCTAGAACAAGAGAACATTATAGAATGCAAACTAGACTATTTAGGAGTGAATCCAGGAAGCAGTTATTCATGCAAACAATAGTGGAAATCTGGTAGATCAAGACTGAGATCAACAGACTTCTGTTGGGTACAGATAACTAGAGTTGAGGTACAACTCCGCTATGAACTAATTGAATGGTGGAATAGGGCGGCACAGTGGTTAGCACTGCTGCCTCACAGTGCCAGGGACCCGGGTTCAATTCCCAGATTGGGAATGTGTGGAGTTTACATGTTCTCCCCATGTCTGCGTGAGTTTCCTCCGGGTGCTCCGGTTTCCTCCCACAGTCTAAAAGACGTGCTGGTTAGGGTGCATTGACCTGAACAGACATTGGACTGTGGCGACTAGGGGAATTTCACAGTAACTTCATTGCAGTAAGCCTTACTTTGTAAGCCTTACTTGTGACTAATAAATAAAACTTTAATAGGCTCAATAAGTTGCATAATTTACTCTGATTCCTATGTCTAACTTTCACAATGTTGTGGAGATAGAAAATTTATTTAAGAAGGCATAGAGGATATTCCTGCAGCCATATTGCTGCATGAGTTAGCAAAAAAATCAGCAATTGAGTAAAAGTTGAAATGTTCTTTTTGAATCAAAACCCCACATATCTCCTAACACTTCACATGCAATTAATTTTAAATGTGGTGAATGCTGATGAGCAGAAAAATCAATGCTAATACTTCAGTCCAGAATGGAGGAAGGGCTGCCAACTTTCAGATGAACTGAAGCCTCAACTGCCCTTTTAGGTGAACATAAAAGGTTACATAGCACTATTTTGAAGAGGAGCAATGGAGTTATCCCTTGTTATCTGGCCAATATTTAGCCCTCAAATCAAAGCACAAAAACAGATTAATACTTATTATCACATTGTTGCTTGCTAGGTCCTGCAGGGCTCAATTGGTTGCTGTATTTCCTACATTAAAACAGTGGCAACATTTGAAAAGTTCTTTAGGGTCCTGAAGTTATGAAAGACTTCATATAGAAAGCTTTCACTATGGAGTACCAATCGCTGGCGCTACATAGATAAGTGTAGAACCCAATTTGTATATAGGAAGATTCCACAGCTAATGATTTTTTGTGATGGTTGTTGTACAGGAGGAAAGAATACCGGTTGGGATATCAGATGAACTGCTTGTGCCAGTGCTGCAGGATTTTGCAAGTCCACTTCAACAAATAGTTCAGAACATGGTCGGTTTCATCCAGATGATGGTACCTGGTAAAGAATTGCTGAGGAACGACAGCATTATGAACATAGGCTGTGTATTCATGAATGGTTTTTACATCAATTCAAGCTACACGTATCACTGAAAATCATTTTAAAAATAGCATCAACAAAGCCAAGGGGGTTAATAGAGGAAGTGTAAAGACAAAAATCACAACTTCACTTTTCAGAGCTGTGTTTAAGGAATGTCACAAACAGATGAAATTCAAGAATGTCAATCAGATTTTGCTGAAGATTGTCACTTGTCCTTAAGGAAATTATTTCATTCCTTGCTCAATGTTAGTCTGTTTTGAAATGATACTCTGCACTCAGAAGGATGAACAATTTAACTTTAAAAGCTAAAATGTTGAAGTTCAGAGGTTAATATTTTAGATTAAATTCAAATTCTAATGCTGGAAATCATTAATGAACCCTAGTATCAGGAGTGTGGTTTCTTGAAAGTACTGTTGTACACTTCCAAATAAAGCTTGTAACCAATGTTTTTGTTCTTATAAGGCCTTATAAACCAGGTGCTTTTATGATTTGCAAGAAATTAAGTTTCAATATTGAATGCACAAGGTCATTTCTAAATACTTTTAAGGGCTATCAATTTGAAGAGAATGTTGTAATTTAATATAACTTGAATATTCCCTGAATTTTTTGGGGGTAAAAGCCAACATACTAAGCACTGAGTTCATTTGAATTTGGCTGGTTGTGCATCCAATAGTTTCTATATGAATATTTATGTTTACATTTGTTGTGCTTTATAAATGCAGTCCTGAAATTATGAGCATCTGATTTCATAGTCCTATTAATGCAACTGTAAGGATAGCTTCGTTTAAAATACCACACTGAAGATTTTGAATACTTTCATGTCCTGAACAAAACAACAACTTCAGTGGCCCCACTGCTGTTGTCCTGCACTGGATCACTGTCTGACCATTACATACCAGTGTAAAATATGTTATATTGCAGCCACTATATATTAAAAATATCATGCTTCAAAATTTCATACATTGCCATTTTTGAAGTTCTACAATATTTGTTATTGGGAAGTTTGCTGTGCCTGGTTTTCACATTTCAAGTAGAGATTTACAACACTTTACAAAAAGTAAAAGAGACACTTGTCCTGATGCCATTTGTAAACTGTATCTTTAGACAAAAATTAATGCCATGACAGAAATTCAACTCAATAAAAACCATTTGCAAAAAGTCAATTTGTTCATTAACGTCCTTCAGGAAAAGAAACCCACACCACTACACAGTCTGGTCCACATTACTCCAGTCCCATACTATACAAGAGCCCCTCCATTATCCTCCGAGGGTAACTAAGAATAGTCAATAAATGGACCATACCTGGTGTTGCCAAATCCAGGATAACAAAAAAAAATTCAAACAAAGAACAAAGAACAGTACAGCACAGGAAACAGGCCCTTCGGCCCTCCAAGCCTGTGCTGCTCCAAGCCTGTGCCGCTCCTTGGTCCAATTCAATGAACAAAGGATCCTAAATCCTCCCACAGACACCACCATGCTTACTTAACAATAACCAACATTTTAATTGTTTAAGCACCTGACTGTACTCAACTTTGCTGTGCATAAGGTGCAAGTTATTGGCTAAAATGGACGTATGAGGGAACATCTTATGGCTCCTTCTTAGAATTAAACTTCACATTTTATATGCATCATGAGACTGTGCTATTAAATTCAGTTGTGACACAACACACCTTTCATCACTCCTTAAAAGAACCATGCCATTGCTGGGAAATCAGCTTCAATTGCATCTTTGACATTGGTGCAATTTCATGTTTTTGCACCTGAGACAAACATGTAGCAAGATCATCTGATAGAAATGGCCTCATAGTCCTAATTAATGTGCATCAATGAATGCAACTTTGTAATCTGATATTTATAAAAAATTCAATGAGAATATGCAATTTGTTGAAGATTAATGAACCTGAAGTGCTTGCCTGTTGGATCAGACTTAGCTGCTGCTCCACAGTCGAGCAGTCTACCAACACTCGCTGTGTAAACAGTTAATCGCACATTATAGTGGAAGACAGCTGGTGGCAATTGGACCATAAAATTAACAAGTGTTCATATGGAATCAACATAGAAACATGGTTAAAAATGAGAAAAGATAACTGAGCACAGTGCATCAGCTCAATCAGTGGAAGTCAAAGTTTTAAAACAATTTTACATTTCTATTAAGAGATATAACTATTCTTTCAAGTTAATTTGGACACTGGAAACTAGGCACTATTGAGCACAGACACAGATCCATTAAGCATGCATCAATCAGTCTTACTTTACCTGAAGAGGGAGCAGTGCAATTGGAGTTTGAAACTTCTCCTGCCCAGCTGTACTGCTCTCCAAGGCTGTCTCCTCCTTTAAGGCTGTCCTTTAAAACCTACCTTTTTTACTAAGCTTTAGCCTTCTGACCTAATATGTTGTTCAATTAAAAATTCTGCTTGATAACAGTCCTGTGAAGCACGTTAGGACAGACATTTAGCTACATCAAAAGATGTTATATAAATGAAAGTTGTTCTTCCTCCTTGACGTACTTGGGGAAAGATTGCTCAACTCAGGAAACACAATATAAAGTTATGCCAAGCAAATTTTTCCAAAGGTCAATTCAGCCAAAGCACTTCAGAGTACAAAATTTGATTTTGTGATTGTTGCATTCCACCTACTGGAAATTTAACCTGACCAGATATCAAAGAACTCCCCGAACGTGGTTCAAGGGATGAAGCTGTACAAATTATTAAGCCACAAGCTTGATGCCCTGTCTTCACTGAGTCAGCTGGAAGCAGCATTGGCAGCTTTAAATCCACTGCCATATCTCAGGTTAGGGAGCAAGGGGCAGCACAGTAGCAGAGTGGTTAGCACTGCTGTCTCAGCGCCAGGGACCCGGGTTCGATTCCGGCATGGGTCACCGTCTGTGGAGTCTGCACGTTCTCCTGTGTCTGTGGGGGTTTCCTCCGAATACATAGAACATAGAACATAGAACATTACAGCGCAGAACAGGCCCTTCGGCCCACGATGTTGCACCGACCAGTTAAAAAAAAAACTGTGACCCTCCAACCTAAACCAATTTCTTTTCGTCCATGAACCTATCTACGGATCTCTTAAACGCCCCCAAACTAGGCGCATTTACAACTGATGCTGGCAGGGCATTCCAATCCCTCACCACCCTCTGGGTAAAGAACCTACCCCTGACATCGGTTCTATAACTACCCCCCCTCAATTTAAAGCCATGCCCCCTCGTGCTGGATTTCTCCATCAGAGGAAAAAGGCTATCACTATCCACCCTATCTAAACCTCTAATCATCTTATATGTTTCAATAAGATCCCCTCTTAGCCGCCGCCTTTCCAGCGAAAACAATCCCAAATCCCTCAGCCTCTCCTCATAGGATCTCCCCTCCATACCAGGCAACATCCTGGTAAACCTCCTCTGCACCCTCTCCAAAGCCTCCACATCCTTCCTGTAATGTGGGGACCAGAACTGCACACAGTACTCCAAGTGCGGCCGCACCAGAGTTGTGTACAGTTGCAACATAACGCTACGACTCCTAAATTCAATCCCCCTACCAATAAACGCCAAGACACCATATGCCTTCTTAACAACCTTATCTACTTGATTCCCAACTTTCAGGGATCTATGCACACATACACCTAGATCCCTCTGCTCCTCCACACTATTCAAAGTCCTCCCGTTAGCCCTATACTCAACACATCTGTTATTCCTACCAAAGTGAATTACCTCACACTTCTCCGCATTAAACTCCATCCGCCACCTCTCGGCCCAACTTTGCAACCTGTCTAAGTCTTCCTGCAAACTACGACACCCTTCCTCACTGTCTACCACACCACCGACTTTGGTGTCATCAGCAAATTTGCTAATCCACCCAACTATACCCTCATCCAGATCATTAATAAATATTACAAACAGCAGTGGCCCCAAAACAGATCCCTGAGGTACACCACTTGTAACCGCACTCCATGATGAATATTTACTATCAACCACCACCCTCTGTTTCCTATCCGCTAGCCAATTCCTGATCCAATTTCCTAGATCACCCCCAATCCCATACATCTGCATTTTCTGCAGAAGCCTACCATGGTGAACCTTATCAAACGCCTTACTAAAATCCATATATACCACGTCCACTGCCTTGCCCCCATCCACCTCCTTGGTCACTTTCTCAAAAAACTCAATAAGGTTAGTAAGGCACGACCTACCTGCCACAAAACCATGCTGACTATCACCTATCAATTCATTACTCTCCAAATAACTATAAATCCTATCCCTTATAATTTTTTCCAACATCTTGCCGACAACAGAAGTGAGACTCACCGGTCTATAATTCCCGGGGAAGTCTCTGTTCCCCTTCTTAAACAATGGGACAACATTCGCTAACCTCCAATCTTCTGGTACTATACCAGAGGCCAACGACGACCTGAAGATCAGAGCCAGAGGCTCTGCAATCACTTCTCTTGCCTCCCAGAGAATCCTTGGATAAATCCCATCCGGACCAGGGGATTTATCTATTTTCAGACCCTCCAGAATATCCTGCACATCCTCCTTATCAACTGTAATACTGTCTATTCTACTCCCCTGCAACCCAGTGTCCTCCTCAGCTATATTCATGTCCCCTTGCGTGAACACCGAAGAGAAATATTGGTTCAATGCTTCACCAATCTCCTCCGGTTCCACACATAACTTCCCTCTGCCATCTATAACTGGCCCTAAACTTGCCCTAACCAACCTTCTGTTCTTGACATACCTATAGAACGCCTTAGGATTCTCTTTAACCCTATCCGCCAAAGTCTTCTCATGTCCCCTTTTAGCCCTTCTAAGCTCGCTCTTCAACTCCCTCTTAGCCAATCTAAAGCTTTCTAGTGCACTACCCGAGTGCTCACGTCTCATCCGAACATAAGCCTCCTTTTTCTTTTTAACCAACAAAGAAACTTTTTTGGTGCACCACGGTTCCCTAGCCCTACCAATTCCTCCTTGCCTGACAGGGACATACCTATCACAGACTCGCAGTAGCTGCTCCTTGAAAAAACTCCACATGTCGGACGTTCCCAGTCCCTGTAATCTCCTAGTCCAACCTATGTTTCCTAATTCTCTCCTAATAGCCTCATAATTACCCTTCCCCCAGCTAAAACCACTGGCCCGAGGTTCATGCCTATCCCTTTCCATCACTAAGGTGAACGTAACCGAATTGTGGTCACTATCACCAAAATGCACACCAACTTCCAAGTCTAGCACCTGGTCTGGCTCATTTCCCAGCACCAGATCCAATATAGCCTCACCTCTAGTTGGCCTGTCTACATACTGAGTCAAAAAACCTTCCTGCACGCTTTGAACAAAAACTGACCCCTCTAACGAGCTAGAGCTATAACAATTCCAGTCAATATTAGTCAAGTTAAAATCCCCCATAACAATTGCCCTATTACTTTCACTCCTAAGCAGGATTGACTCCGCAATCCTTTCCTCAACCTCTCTAGAACTTTTAGGAGGTCTATAAAAGACTCCCAACAGGGTGACCTCTCCTCTCCTATTTCTAATCTCCGCCCATACTACCTCAACAGATAAGTCCTCATCAAACCTCCTCTCTGACACTGTGATACAATCTCTGACCAATAATGCTACCCCTCCCCCTCTTCTACCTCCTTCCCTACTTCGACTAAAACATTTGAACCCCGGGACCTGCAGCATCCTTTCCTGCCCCTGCTCTATCCATGTCTCTGAAATAGCCACAACATCGAAGTCCCAGGTACTGATCCACGCTGCAAGTTCACCCACTTTATTGCGAATACTCCTGGCATTGAAGTATACACATTTCAAACCCTGCTCCACCCCACCTCTGCAATGCCGTGCATTGCAGTCCCCATCCATGCATCCCTCACTTTCAGCCCCACTACTCAGGATCCCTCCCCCCCCCCGAATCAGTTTAAACCTCCCTGCATGGCCTTAGCAAATTTACCCCCCAGGATATTGGTCCCCTTCTGATTAAGGTGTAGACCATCCTTCTCATAGAGGTCACACCTTCCCCAGTACGAGCCCCAATTGCTTAAGTACCTGAACCCCTCCCTCCTGCACCATCCCCTCAGCCATGAATTCAAACCTTCCCTCTCCCTATTCCTCTCTAAACTATCCCGTGGTACAGGCAAGAGTCCAGAGATAACCACTCTGTCAGTCTTGGCCTTTAGTTTCCACCCCAACTCCATAAATCCCAGCCTAATATCCCCTTCCCCTATCCTCCCTATGTCGTGTGTCCCCACATGTACAATAACTTGTGGTTTATCTCCCTCCCCCCTAAGAGTCCTGAATACCCTGTCAGACACATCCCGGACCCCAGCCCCTGGTAGGCAACACACCAACCCTGAGTCCCTACCTTTAGTTCCGACCCTCCTATCTGTCCCCTTAATTGTGGAGTCCCCAATCACAAGGCCCAGTCTTTTACAGCCCCTAACCACCTGAGCTTTCTCACTCGGCTCACCCCCAGAGATCTGCTCTCTATGCTCAGTTGATTCCTCCTCAACTGTAGCCTCCAGCACCGAAAACCGAATACTCCAGTTTTCTCCCACTGTCCAAAAGACATGCCAGTTATGTGCATTGCATGCTAAATTCTCCCTCAGTGTACCAAAACGGGCGCCAGATTGTGGCAACTAGGGGATTTTCACAGTAACATTGTTGCAGTGTTAATGCAAGCCTACTTGTGACACTAATATATAAACTTTAAACTTATAAAAGTGAAACATAGAAATGTAAAATCATAGGAGTGAAGGGGATACTGAAAACAATGTCAACCAGAGTTCATGCATTAATGCTATCTAATCAACACTGCAGTGCTTGCCTGTTGAGATCAGGCAAGGACCAGATCAGACTTGGCTATAGTTCCAGTCAAGCTGTGTCTTTTTCAGTCAATCATGGGGTGTGGGCTAGGCCAGCATTTAGTGCCCATCCTTTATTGTTCAAGGTGGTGGTGAGCTGCCTTCTTGAACCCCTGTAGTCCATGTGACGTAGTTACACGCACAGAGCAGTTAGGGAGGCAGTTCCAAGTTTTGGACCCAGCCACATTCATTCAACTCATTGCGTAAACAGTTAACTGCACATTGTAGTGGAAGGACTACTGTCATTAATTGGACCATAATGTTGATGTGTACTCTCATAGAACCAATAAGAAAGTACCTTTAGATGCTTAGCAAAGGGAGGTGGGTGGGAGGGGGTGCTTTGTGGGAAGAACACAGGTAAAAACGAGAAAAGAAAACAGGTCATCACAATATTTAAGACACTGGTCTTTTTTCAAAACCTGTCATTCAGTTTCAAAGCCAGCCCAGGTAGACAATATCAAAGGCACCTGCCTGCTGGCCATTGGGAGCCTATTTAACATCATGTTAATCATTTAGATCACCATAATCCAGTTCTTAATACCAGTAGGCTTACAGTACAAAACTATCAGGAATTAACAATTTCACTGAGAAAAACAGAATCGTTGATGTAACAAATTGGGGGAAAAAGACAAGCTGGTGCAATGGAGGAACTTTCAGAAGCGATACCTGGTTGGCAGTAGCACAATGTAGCTGACCATACTCCCTGGTCAGGTGACAATACAGGAAGTTAAGATTATGAAAGGTGTTTCATTGGCGAGTAGCCCTCACCTTGCTGAACATCAAGAAATTTTAAAAATTCATCAGGTCATGGTGGGAAACTCAAAAGTGAATCAAAATCGACTAATATTGGAAACAGTATTTTAGGGGATGCATTTACTCCCCCTTGTGTTTACTGATGCTGAACTGGATTTAAGATAACTCAGAATAATATTTATAAATCTTTCCACGCTGGAGCTCAGGTGCACAAATTCTCCAGCAACTTAATGTTTAAAGCTAGCCCAACTGTGTAATAAAAGGAACGAGGAAATGCAATTCAAATCTGAAGCCACAAAATCTTAATTTTTCTTTCTTTCACGTTTCTTTCAGTTACTGGTTGTAAGAGGCTTGTATTAAATGATTAGAGACAATAAGTAAATGGAGTCTATTAGGCAAAGAGAAAATTCGGAGAGGAAATGGCCAATTTTCAATTATTTTCCATGGAAAGACAAAAAAGCCTTCTAGCAATTCTATGGGTAACCAAGCCAAGACTGGAATTCAATTTGTGGGAGATAATGGTAGGGATAGGGACATGTGGATAATTATTGGTGGTATGATGCTTTATGACATCAACTAGATGCAAGTCTATCCATGAAAAAATATCTTGATGATGCACTGTGGATTTTAATGAATGAGTGCCTAATTATTTATCCCTTCATTAAATTTTTACAACTGGAAGCATGCCATCTTTACACCACTGGTTGATGTTTAGCCCAGATCAACAGGATGAAGTTTTTCCTCTTTGCTGATTTCAATGATTCCCCACTTGTGGTAAATTGAATCGTCTCAACCTATAACCGAGTTGTAATAGCAATGGTCAGCATAATTTGCCAATCACACCAAGGACATAGGGCATGGCCGATGCATGACAGGAACAAATTCATATTGGTACAGTAAAGGAATTCTCTTGAAATTGGAGGAATATTCCAGGATCAGCGATTTGCTTACTCGGAATCTGGCCATACTTGCCCTGACCTGGGAGTTCTTCAAGTTGACACTGACTGATGCAAGTGGGAAGGGAGAAGAAAACAAAAGTGTTCTATTCTTAAGTAGTAACATGCTATTTGAATTGAAGATCCCACTCCCAAAAAAATATAAAATTTCTGCAATTAACGGCTGTACAAAGGTAATCTCAACAGCATACTGAAAGAAAAATCAAACATAAAATTTTCACAGTATCTGTTTCTACTAGACAAATAAAATGAAATCTAATAAAACTAAAACAAATTAACAAATACCTGTGCTTTCGTTTCTTGGGTGTTTTAGTACCGAGACTGGTACCATGACAGTGGGGGGAGGGGAGTTGAGAGTGCCAGATGCCTGAGCTTGCTGCAGAGGTGGAACTGTGGAACAATATTCTGATGGGATATTAGGGTTAGGGCTTGGACCAGTTGGACTCATCATTGTCTTAAATGCTTGAGCTGCAAAAAACCAAATAACATGCGCTGGTTTATGAACAGTTAAGACCATAAGACCATAAGACATAGGAGCCGAAGTAAGGCCATTCGGCCCATCGAGTCCACTCCACCATTCAATCATGGTTGATTTCAACTCCATTTACCCGCTCTCTCCCCATAGCCCTTAATTCCTATAAGACCATAAGTTGACCTGAAACTACCCAACTCTTCCCAAAATCACTGTGCAAAATGCTCCTAGTAATTGTTCACAGTAATGCATCAAATCACCACCTTAGTTGAAGTTCAACTCATTCAATGTCTTGCATTCTGAACCAGTTTCAAATGAAAAATGGTGCACACCCTTTAGGTTCCCCATAAATTGGTATTAGATTTGCTTTTCTTCCACCCAGTCAAAATGAAAAAGCAATATTTTAATCATGGGGTTAAAAAAAACTTACTAAATGTCTACATTTTACACGACAAGTTGTAGAATTTATAATCCAGCAGTTTAGCATCCAATTATCATATTTAGATTGTAACAGTTAGATTATTCTGAATGTTTTTTTACAATTTTATAACCTATCAGAGTGTTCACCATGCTAACGATGTAAATGAACTTATAAATAAGAAGTCTGGTCGGATATATCTCAATTTGTTTCATAATTTTTTCTCAGCAGCACCATTAGAAATTGGAAAGCAAAACCTACATACTTACCAAGAGGAGGAATAAGTATATGCTCCACATTTTTCTCCCTCTTGCAGAACTAGGGAAAATTATGATCATTTACACACATAATTGGTTGTTGAGTTCATGCTCTTCCTTTCCCTCTGATTTTTTCTATCTTCTCATGATTCTCAATGCTCTCCAGTTCCAAGGGAACTAGAAGCTATTCATTGACAGGATGCTCAACTTGGGAAGCATTGCAATAATCAGTTATCGTCGCCCAGTACCCACTTTGCTTGGTTCTGGAAAAGGTGATATGAGCTCAAAACATTAACCCTGCCCATCGCCAAAGAAGCTGTTTTACTAGTTATGTTTTCTATTAATAATCCACTTTGCATGAGTCATTGAATGCATCAAAAATGGAATGATGGTGAATTATTTCTCCTGCCTCATGTTAATGGGCAATAAGTATCAACATCATTACTGCCCGTTCTGAGAATCTATATTCCATTCCTCGCACATTTGGATGCTTCAAACATTTACTGGTGCTCCCACTCTTCTGCAACAAGTATTAGCATTTCTAAGCTGAATTCTCTATCCTTGTTAACAGGGACAGTGACTTCAATAATATGCATTCAAAATAAAAAGTAAATTATAACCAGTTAAAGGGAGCATTACAACTGAGGTGTAGGATTTAAAGGTACTCACATCAGCTAACTCGTTAGAAATTTGATTTCCACATCAACCCTTTAAAAAGATTTATTAGGACTTCCAAGTAGACTAAATAAATTTCACAAAATTAACTGGTCCAGTGTTGAGTCATGATCTGATGCAAATCTTCTGTGAAAAAAGGGCCTCCTAAGAAAAACATGCCAACCTTCACTTTAGGAAGCTGTTTGAGTAACTCAAGCAAAACTATTGAAGTTAATCATATATTGCACAATTCTTAAAGAACTGGGTTGGGCAGTGATTAAATATTAACATTTCACTAAATGCTTTTCAAACTGGTGAAATTAAAGCCTCCACCAATCTACTCTTTTTTTGTTAAGTGTGTAGGCGATTTATTGATATACACAGCTGTGTGTGCATGGTTCCTTAAAGGGGCCGATCTGTGCCGAGCCAGCATGGAGCTAATCAGGACTTAAGAGGGGACATGGATCCTCATAGTCAACAGTAAGGCCAATGTGAAATGAGTTTTAGCACTACCAAGTCAACCATTCAGGCACAAAACTTCTTCAAATTCAACATTAATTCTCAGGCACTCATTCCGGCCTCAGCATGTTTGGATATGGAAAGCATCACATTTGCGTTCAAGGTTGGAGCAGCGTAAAGTGAAATTTGTTCTGTACCCTACTGTGCCATGCAATCTAGGAGCACGTGATAACAGCACTGGATTTCCCTGCACCAACATTCATCTCCAAAGTGACCACAAATATTCCACATTTAGCAGCTTTAACAGTGACGCTGTAATTGAGCACAGGGCTATCCTGCAACAGCATCACTCTTCTTTCGCCTGCAAAGCACAGAAGTATGGGCTCAAGTGACAAGCAGATGCATTTCTGAAGGCAGAAAAAATTGAGATGCATGTGGAGCTGATATTATTTCATTACAAAGAAACAAGCTTCAGGACACTTCACAGGTGTGCACTTTCGAGGCAACACGATCCTCACGGCCAAGAGTAAAACCAATATGTAATGAGAAAAAGCATTGCCAATTAAACTACCCGTGCACAAATTCAACACGAATTCTCAGCCACTCATTCCGGCTTTTGTACGTTTGGATATGGAAAGTTTCAAACTTGCACTCGAGCTCATTGGGCCATCATTTCTACAGCGACAAATTTCTTGTGACTGCAACTTCAAGGAAATTAGCTGAGCTGGGATGAAAAATAAATTACTACTTTCGCATCCAAATTTTGGAGAGGAGAGATGGGAAGAAAAGACAAAAGACTATCTTTTCCACTTTCATTTCAGCAACGAGTGCAATTTTTGAACCAAATCTTTAAAACGTGAAAAGACAGTATCGTGTGAAATGCTTCTCTTACAGAACTGAAGAAAATTCCTTTTGTAACATTGAAAACTGCAGAACCAGGTGTTGTTTCAGTCAATACACATCCCACTTGTATAACAAAATATTGCAATACAAAGAAGAGTGTGCATTTACCTGCTTTGTATTGGCATCCAGAAAAAACAATATGGCTGAAAATCTAACAGCCTAAGATACATCTTGTATCTGGATGGTAATTTGGAAATCACTAATTTGAATATTTCCCAAATGAGCCGAAGTTCAATTCTCTCGTCTCAATCTGGTCACAACATATGGAAATATTTCGCCATTGCTTCGCAGTCGCTGAGTCAAAATCCTGGAAGTTCCTCCCTAACGGCATTGTGGGTCAACCTACAGCACATAGATTACAGTGTTGAGAAGTCAGTTCACCACCACCACCTTCTCAAGGGCAACAAGGGATGGGCAATAAATGCTGGCCAGCCAGCGATGCCTGTGTCTCACGGCTGAATTTTTAAAAATATTGTCGGAAAAATTAAGATTCCATCCCAATAAGCACATTACAAATGATTTCTGTTGTGAAACTCTGATTCACAAAAATCTTATGTTTTAGAACATAAATTTTAATTTCAGGAATAAAATTTGTAGGCTGGAGGGCAAATTCCACTTTAACCTAAGTGCAAATCTGATCAAGAAACTGACTGATAAACAACTCTAATGTGAAGGCAAAATCCAGCAAGGTTTAGGTTTAATTTACCTGTGTTTGTCTTACAAGGTTAAGGTTGATAGTGGAAAAAAACGTAAACAATAGATGTCCCATTTGTGGACCCTGATTGGAGCCAAAGCTACTGTTATCTCCTTAAAAAGCTAAAAGCTAGCAATTCTGGGAAAGAGGGTTGTACAATTCGATTAGATATATAAATTATTCAAATAGAATCCAGAATCAAAGAGTTGTTTTCAAGGTAAAATAATTGAGTTGTATTTAATGTTTGAACTATTACAAGGCATGTGATAGAATAGAATCATAGAATCCCTACAGTGGAGAAAAGAGGCCATTCGGCCCATCGAGTCTGCACCGACAACAATCCTACCCAGGCCCTATCCCCGTAACCCCACACACTTACCCTGCTAACCCCTGTAACCTACACATCCGGAGACACTAAGGCTCAATTTAGCATGGCCAATGCATCTAACCTGCACATCTTTGGACTGTGGGAGGAAACCACACAGACACAGGGAGAACGTGTAAACTCCACACAGACAGTGACCCAAGCCAGGAATCGAACCCGGGTCCCTGGCACTGTGAGGCAACAGTGCTAATCACTATGCCATCACAGCGCCCAGATCATGTTGCCATAGAGATGGTGATTTAGAGTGGAACCTTGGTTAGAAGATTCTTTTGTTTTATTTATCTGTGTGCTAGCTGACAGAAGCAAGCAGTTAACTTGGGAAAAGACAGAGGCAATTGCAGCTCTGTTTTGGTGCAGACCGCATCTCACCAGATTGAGGGGGCCAGATTGAGAGGGCCAGATTGAGATGGTAGTCAATTAGGCCTGCACTTCAAGCAGAGAAATATTAACCATCATATATTGTGTGAAATGTTTGGATTTTGAAGGAAAAGCAGCTGGAAGGTTGGCTCTGGCTTGCAGCTAGTGGAAGAAATCAAAGTGGCCCTCACAGAACCTTTTGGCAGAAAACAGTCTATAGAGTTACTTTGGAAAGCTTTGTAAAGACAGTTGACCCCCATTAAATCTTACCTTGAAGACTAGCTGGAACACAGAAGAGAAATCAAAGTGAGGGGGGGGGATTGCTGGCTCAACCCAAGGAAAACTGAATGAACCCGCAAGATTTCACAAGGGAACCCTTGGAAAAAGTAAAAAGTAGAAACAAGTTCATAGCATAACTAGTTACTAACTGCAGTGTTAAGTTCATTGTGCTTGCTTTGTTTAATTTTTATATTGTTTGTTTTCATTTAAAAGAACGTGAAATCTTGCGGCGTCGTTCTAGTAAGTTAATTACTGGGTGTTCAGATTTCTCTTTAGAGTCCCTTATGGGATTGAAACACTTCAAAGGTATTCATTCTATTTTAAAGAAAGGTTAGAAAAACAAAAAGGCATTTTTCTCTTCTGATACAAAGAATATTGTGAAATTCGGTTAAAAAAGAAAATTAAAAGCAATGCTATTTCAAGAATCAAATCATCATTTAAATGATTAACATCTCCCCACCCACCCAATCTTCTCATGATTCCCTTTAACTCCTGAAGCAAGTGACATTTGCTAAGGGATGGTAAATATAGTAAGTAGTCTCACAACACTAGGTTAAAGTCCAACAGGTATTTTTGGTAGCACGAGCTTTCAGAGCGTCGCCCCTTCATCAGGTGAGTGAAGAGTTCAGTTTACAAACAGGGCATATAGAGACACAAACTCAATTACAAGATAATGGTTGGAATGCGAGTCTTAACAGGTAATCAAGTCTTTACAGGTACAGACAATGTGAGTGGAGAGAGGGTTAAGCACAGGTTAAACCTCTCTCCACTCACCATTGTCTGCACCTGTAAAGACTAGATTACCTGTTAAGACTTCCATTATCTTGTAATTGAGTTTATGTCTCTATATGCCCTGTTTGTGAACCAAACTCTTCACTCACCGGATGAAGGGACAACGCTCTGAAAGCATTGTGCTACCGAATAAACCTGTTGGGACTTTAACCTAGTGTTGTGAGATTACACTGTGCCTACCCCAGTCCAACGCCAGCAACTCCACATCATGGTAAATATAGGCCTTAAAGGAAGCATTCCTCAGGGTAGTTAAGAGTGGTAAGCATCACAGTTGAACTTGATATCACTGCCTACAGACTCATATTTATAAACAGAGCTACTATACAGCAATCAAAAGGAGACCTACCTGATCTTTCTCTTCCCTAATTCAAACATGTTGAAACCAACTGCAGAACTTCCATCACCACTCAAGCAGAAGTCAGGTGCCAGCATAGACCAGATAAAATTCAAGGAGAATTTCTGATCTGT
Source organism: Mustelus asterias (assembly GCF_964213995.1). Lineage (NCBI taxonomy): Eukaryota > Metazoa > Chordata > Chondrichthyes > Carcharhiniformes > Triakidae > Mustelus > Mustelus asterias. Next base: position 107,217,263 of record NC_135806.1, read on the forward strand.
GCAACTCCAACATATAACAGTGCAATAACCCAAAGACAATTTAAAAGTAACATTGTACTCTTAGTCTGTAGTTATGTTGCCTCCTGTTCTAATCTGCAAGATTTAATGCCGGCAATTGGTTGCAGTTGCACGTTTGAGTTTGCATACTGTTATAACTATATTATGTGATAATTGGGGTTACAGGAGATTGAAAAATTTCATGCCGCTTTTGTTATACAAGTACTTTGGCATTGCGAAGAAAAAAATGCCGTGCAAGCTGTATAATCGAGTTTGAATTGGGAATGGTGGTGGGGAACTTCCTACAAGGCTGGGGTAAGTTTAAAATTATGGAAACTAATTATTTTAAACAATCAATGAGGGCTAATTGAATGCAAAGCAACTTATTTTTGGACTTTGTTGTTGTGACAATTTAGAAAGATCTGTTGCAAACATTTTTGTTGTACTCTTCCATTGTTATTCGCCATCACAAGACATTATGATCATGAGTTAAATGAACTAACACTTTATTGTGATCAGAGTTATTCAGCTATTCCCAAGACATGTAGAAAACCAAAGATACTTCATGGAATAAAATGAGGATTTATAACATGGTGCAGTGTTATACCACTGTTATACCAATGTCGACTTTAGCTAGTTATAAAACATGGAGACATTCTCATATGGAACAATGTGCATGAATTCAGAAAAATCGCATATATAGCTAATGAACACAGGAAATTTACACTGTCATTTGATCCCTGAAAAAATTAACACAAACCTGATAAAGTTGATATATCACAGACTGAAGTTAGATCAGATAACCTGAATGAAACCTGAATTTAGAAATATACAAATATACATACAAATTGCCGAAATTTTATCCAAAACATTTCAGTGACTGAATTGAAAAATCAGTGTTAAAACTTACAAGTTGAGCTGTTGTACCCTGGATAACAACATAGCCTATTCCAAGGTAAAGTAAATTGGGCTAATTGTTTGAGATGTAATTTTAAAAACAATTTTTTTTGTTTAAAAGTAGTAACAAATTCTACTTTGCATGCTTGAAAAGTTTCTGGACCAATAGCAGTCCATGTTGTATGCAGTTAACAGTTCTGGATGTTTATGCAAAATGAAACCATGATCCAGTAAACCACCATTGCAAATTCTGGCTTCAAATAAAAAGCCAACCGTCTCAGCTAAGAAATTATCCCCTAATAGCTCAGCAGGTCCCAGTTTTGATTGCTAGTCCGACAAATTTGCCACTCTGGACAGCAGAGACCTTTCAACTTTCAGTTCTGAGGAGTTACACCCAAATCGTTCCATCTTTCCTCTTTATAGAAGCTGATGGACCTGTTGTGTATTTCCATTATTTTATATTTGTTTCAGCATCTTCAATATCAGTATCATGGGTAATGAAGAAGATAGTTGCTGAGAGCTCCCACTGATCATTACCATTCCAATGACTTTCCTGGTTGAGCAGCATCTGTACTGATATCAGGCAAGGTCAATGTTAGGTTCTACAATGCTGACCCCCACATGGTTAAACAGCCTCTCCTCACTTAATCAAGGATCAAACATAACCTCTGGAGTAAGGTTCTGGAGTATGCCAGAGTCTGTGGAATCATACCCAACAATGATTAAATTCTTCAGAACAGATAGGTGGAAGGTAAAGTTGGCAGCAAAAATGTTCTGCATTTCAAATTATATCTGCCATGATAAACAACCAGTGCATCAACAAATTGGACTGAAAGCCTAGCATAATATCCTCAAGAGACAATGCTGCAATAACAAACTCATTTTCATCACCTGTCACAGAAATTGTCAAATCATTGATGACACAATGGCCCAAATTTCATGGTCACTGGTACCAGAGAGAGCTAACATGCGTCCCTTGACATTCAATAACATTACCATCACTGAATCTCCCACTATCAGCAACCTGGAGATTATCATGGACCAGAAACTGAACTAGCCAAATAAATACTGTGACTATAGGAGTAGTCATGATGTGGAGATGCCAGCGTTGGACTGGGGTAAGCACAGTAAGAAGTCTCACAACACCAGGTTAAAGTCCAACAGGTTTATTTGGTAGCAAATACCATAAGCTTTTGGAGCGCTGCCCCTTCATCAGATGGAGTGAAAATCTGTTCTCCAACAGTGCACAGAGACACAACATCAAGTTACAGAATACTAATTAGAATGCAAATCTCTACAGCTAGCCAGGTCTTAAAGGTACAGATAATGTGGGTGGAGGGAACATTAAACACAGGTTAAAGAGATGTGTATTGTCTCCAGACAGAACAGCTAGTAAGATTCTGCAAGATCAGGAGGCAAACTGTGGGGGTTACTGATAATGTGACATAAATCGAACATCCCGGTTTAGGCCGTCCTCATGTGTGCGGAACTTGGCTATCAGTTTCTGCAGGACATCTCGAGGCATGGTACATTGGGGAAACCATGCAGACGCTACGACAACGGATGAATGAACACCGCTCGACAATCACCAGGCAAGACTGTTCTCTTCCTGTGGGGGAGCACTTCAGCAGTCACGGGCATTCAGCCCTCGATCTTCAGGTAAGCGTTCTCCAAGGCGGCCTTCACGACACACGACAGCGCAGAGTCGCTGAGCAGAAACTGATAGCCAAGTTCCGCACACATGAGGACGGCCTAAACCGGGATGTTGAATTTATGTCACATTATCAGTAACCCCCACAGCTCGCCTCCTGATCTTGCAGAATCTTACTAGCTGTTCTGTCTGGAGACAATACACATCTCTTTAACCTGTGTTTAATGTTCCCTCCACCCACATTATCTGTACCTTTAAGACCTGGCTGGCTGTAGAGATTTGCATTCTAATTAGTATTCTGTAACTTGATGTTGTGTCTCTGTGCACTGTTGGAGAACAGATTTTCACTCCATCTGACGAAGGGGCAGCACTCCGAAAGCTTATGGTATTTGCTACCAAATAAACCTGTTGGACTTTAACCTGGTGTTGTGAGACTTCTTACTGTACTATAGGAGTAGGTCAGAGGTTAGGAATCCTGCAGTGAGTAACTCACCTTCTGGACTGCAGCGGTTCAAGGCAGAGCTCACCACCAACAGATCAGGGGAAATTAGGGATGGGCAATAAATACTGGCCTAACCCATGAATAGATTTTTTAAAATCACCACTGGCCTTGAAAAAATTGTCCACAAAGGCCTAGCTATCTCTGACGTGGATTTTCCTTTACCGAATGTTAGTTTAAATCTATTGTAAAATCAAGGGTATCTCCAGGCATTCAGCAATGGTAAAGCGATCAAACAGGATAAACTGATCACAATGAGGTATTCTCACTGCCAGCAAGCCAGAATATTTAAAGCACTGACTATCGTTCACTTTCAGTCTGATTTTACAGAGCAAAATAAGGCAAAATACAAATGGACGAATTCTTGTTGAATTCAGTCATTTCTAATTGCTTGCAGTCAGCAGGGACTTTAACTGTGCACTCTAAGAAAAACACTGACAGCAACTTCTAAATTTCCATATCTCCCTGCACAAGAAATTGGAGCAAAGGAAAGACCATACAGCTCTCAAGTCTGTTCCACCAGCCAATAGCATGGCTGAACTGATCTTGGCCTCAACTCACCTTTCCTGCCTGTTCCCCATAATCTTCAACTCCTCTATAGCTCAATAACCCATCTATCTTAACCTTGAATATATTCAATGACTCAACCTCCACAACGCTCTAGGGTGGGGAATTCCAAAAGTTTACAACCCTCAGAAGAAATTCCTCATCATCTTGCCTTAAATGGGTGGCCCCTTATTCTGAAACTGTGCTCCTACCACAAAAGGGAAACCAACCTCAGCATGTACCTTGCCAAGCCCCATCAGAATGCTTACGTTTCAAGATCATCAACATCTCATTCTTCTAAACTCAAGCATAAGCCCAATCTGCTCAGCCTCTCCTCATGAGATGGTCCTTCATCTTCTGAAATTCTGAACATGTGCAGCAAGTGATAAAAATAGAAAGAGCAATAGAATTGAATCAAACAACACAAACAAATTAGGCCCATATCATGCCTGTGCCAGTTCTGTGGAAGAGCTATCCAATTAGTCCCATATCTTCTGTTCATTCCCTGTAGCTCTACAATTTATTGTTCAAATATTTAAACAATACAAGTTGGGTGTTTCCGATAAGTAGTGCTTTTTATAACTGTTTGATTAAAATCGAACCAAAAAGTGACCACTCAAATTTAGCAAAACATTCCAACATGCTGCCTGATTATGGCTGTTCACATCAGATTAACTTTCGCCATATGCAAATATATTTGAACCGAAACCTGCAACACGAAACTGGAGGGCAATTTCCATCTAGCCGACCAAGTGCACCCAAAGCGGAAAACAACAATGCAGAAGAAACCACAATTTTGCACCATCACACTACTGTGCTCTCGAACTTGTATTTTAGAACAAAATCATTTTAAATAAACATCGGAAGCTTGAAAAAAAATACAGAAGTGAAAACTAAAGCCAGAATAAACATCTGTTGCAGATGTATTTGTGATCAGTTGCTCTGCTTTTTAACCACAATACAGTCAAATGGCACAAGACAATGCAATCTCCACCACTTTCAGCAGTACTGCGTTAATTTTCAGTGATAACTTGTTCAACACTGTTGGCTGGTACACTTGCATGGAGCATCACCCCATTATCAAATCCTTAGTGGACAGCAATTAGGTGGGAATCTTGCTTAACTTTCCTCTCCTGTCTCCAGAAACAGGCTAAAACAATTTCCAACAATCATTCTAATGATTGGCGGCACGATAGCACAGTGGTTAGCACTGCTGCTTCACAGCTCCAGGGTCCCGGGTTCGATTCCCGGCTCGGGTCACTGTCTGTGTGGAGTTTGCGCATTCTCCTCGTGTCTGCGTGGGTTTCCTCCGGGTGCTCCGGTTTCCTCCCACAGTCCAAAGATGTGCGGGTTAGGTTGATTGGCCAGGTTAAAAATTGCCCCTTAGAGTCCTGGGATGCGTAGGTTAGAGGGATTAGCGGGTAAAAAAAAAAAGGGATTAGTGGGTAGGGCCTGGGTGGGATTGTGGTCGGTGCAGACTCGATGAGCCGAATGGCCTCCTTCTGCACTGTAGGGTTTCTATGATTTCTAATCAAGAGTAATTAATAGCGCATGAAAAGTAGAAAATCACAAGTCCACTTGTACAAAGCCACTGACTTCACATCTCAATAATACCTTCTGTTTGTGCATTCCATTAAAACTCAAGTTCACCATTTACTCCACGAATGAAATAAAAAATTGAGATCCTGTTCTTTGCAGAGTTAAACATATTAGACTCATAACATTAAAAAAATTAAACACATGAGATAGTGATTAGATTTGAAATGTTAACTCTGTTTCTGTCCATAGATACAGCCAGAATTTTCTTTTATGCAAACTTCAACATACTGTATTTGTCACTCTACCAAGTGAGATTTTTATAGTTTTTAAAAAAATTGTAACCCTTCTAATTGGTGCGATGCCAGCCCTAGTGCTAGCTGAACAACTCAGAACCTAATGTGCTAACACATTGTATTTTATATGTCAATTGGCTCCTCTTTTCTCCTTTCCTAAAAATTACTGTGAAAGGATCAATAGTCAGGTATCTGTTACTACTACATTGCTCAATTCTTGATTTTTTGTGAATAAGCCTTATTAAGTTAGTGCTAGCACCCTATTTGATTAAGAGATTCCTTGGTTTATCCTCATCGAGGTTCATTCATGACATTTTAAGAAGCAATCATAGGACCAAGAACGTTATCATAAAGATACCCACCTACTCCAGCTGAGATCAAATCACTTAGCATAAACCAGGAGTTGAACTTTGAACACGATACATATTGTCTTTATTAACTCAAATCAGGGATGTCACTCCAATATAATTTATACTTCACAAGAGACACAAGTCAATCATAAGTACAAGGTATGATCGCCAGGTTATTCTAGAAATCAGTAGTATACTAACTTTTGTGTACATACAGTGGGATTAAAACGAATGGCTAGTTTTTCTTCTTTTTGGTCAGTGCAAACACAATGGGCTGAATGTCCCCTTTCTGTACTAACATTTCTATGGTTCTATTCGCCAAGTGATGGCTCCAACTTCAGAGGAAACTAGGCACCCAGTATAGGAAGCCAATCGAAAAAAAACACACCCAAGAGCTAATGAACCGTGTCACCTTTAGGTAGTTGAGCTGCAGAACAGTGTGTGTGTGTGTATATACATGTCAAAATCCTACCAATGCCAGGCTTGTGACTAATGCAGGAACACCAGAAATAAGGGTGCCATTCAAATCAAGGACAGAGACTGGGAACCAGTTAGTTAATAATCTCCTGATGCTGTTCCCACAGGTTTCATCTTGAACAAATCCACGGCTGGAATGGCGAAGGGGGCTTTGAAAATGTTTTATTGCTCTCTCTTTCAAAGTGATTTCCCTATAGAAGGAAGGAGCTAATCCAACAAAATAAAGGCATCCTTCTAACTAATGGATAACCTTGTTTGAGTTGTGAAAAGACATTATAACAAGGCCAAGTTTAGAGTCACTTAAATCTCTTACCTTTCTGTATGCTGCTATAGCAGATAACACAAACTCGAGCTTCTTTGTTTTCCAAATACTGCAGCTTACACTTTTGATTACAACAGGCAGCACAGAAAACCTAGAAAAGTGACTGTATCAGTGCCATTGGTAAAACAAATAGCACAATAAAAACAAAGAATCACACTCGTTTGGCATTTTTAAAACAAAGTTAGCATGTATGTTGGACTCCAAAACAGAAAACGCCATTATTGCATTAAAAGTCAATATTCAACTTCAAGTGATGATAGAAAGTGCACAAAAGGAAACGTGTGTAGATAAGAGCATAGGACTATAGAGAAAGTATTTCGACCATTTGAGCCTGCTTCACCATTTGCTAAATCAGCCCTGTGGTCTTTTCCTGCTCCTATTTGTATTCTTGAGACTTTGAGCAACTCTCCACAATTCTTCTGGGGTTCCTCCGGGGTATATACATGGACACAGTTTAAGAATAGTAGGTCGCCATTTTAAGAGGGGGACAAGGAGAAATCTGTTCTCTCAGAGGGGTGTTAGTCTGTAGAATTCTCTTCCTCAAAGCAAAGGAGGTTGGGTCATTGAATTTATTCAAAGAGAAGTTAGATAGATTTTTGCTAAAAAGGGAGTCAGGCATTATGGATAGCAGACTAGAAAGTGGAGCTGAAACCATAACAAAATATATTACAATGAAAACCTTTACGGTTCCACAATCTATCATTGATTGTGAGAGATAGTGAAAGTTATTTCACTAGACATGGACCCATGTGGAGGCAGCAGGATCAGAGCTAGCAGGAGAGAAGGTCCAGGACTATATGCAGATCTGGTATATTCAGCAAACAAAAAACAAGATGTGACAGGGCAAGACAGCTGGGCAACAAATTTTTCACATTACTGTTATTTCCTTTCTCCAAGTTAAAGCAGAGGGTTAAACTAGGAAACGCAATTCTGAGCAAAAATCAATTGATCAATACATTAGGGCGGCATAGTGGCAGAGTAGTTAGCACTGCTGCCTCACAACGCAATGACCTAAGTTTGATTCACTGCTTGGGTCACTGTCTGTGTGGAGTTTGCACCTTCTCCGTGTCTGCATGGGTTTCCTCCGGGGGCTCCGGTTTCCTCCCACAGTCCAAAGATGTGCGGGTTAGGTTGATTGGCCATGATAAATTGCCCTTTAGTGTCAGGGGGACTAGGAGGGTAAATATGTGGGGTTACGTGGATAGGACCTGGGTGGGATTGTTGTCAGTGCAGGCTCGATGGGCGAAATGGCCTCCTCTGCACTGTAGATTCTATGATTAATTCTACTTTTCTTTCCACAAATGCTGCCAGACCTGCATATTTCCAGCACTTTGTTTTTAATCTCAGAAATATAATTACTAGCCTAATATTGAGGCAAGACTGGGCATCTCAGTTCCATCGAATGCCCATCCACTCACCATCCCGACTTGGAAATATTTTGCTGTTCCTCACTGCCGCTGGGTTAAAATGCTGGAAAACCCCTCTCAAACAGCACTATGGTTATACCTACACCACATGGACTGCAGTGGTTCAAGGCGGCAGCTTCTCAAGGGCAACAAATGCTGGCCTAGCCAGTGAATCCTATGACCCCTGAATATATTTTTAAAACAGGAAAACTCCAGAATGTTTCTTGTGTTCTGGATAACTACATGTGAAGGAAGTATTGTCAGCTGGAGCATCTCGAGCTTCCAACTTTAGAACTTGAGCAACAGCTGACATCACTGCAGTCTATTTGTGAGGCAGAGAGCCAAATGGATTCCAGGTCACCCTGCAGTTTGAGTGTGTGAAGGTAGAGACTGGATGACTGCCAGATAAGGAAAGAGGTCCTGATCAGTATTCAGATGTGAATATTGGTGCAGGTAATTGTTCTTCTGGGGTTAAAGTTTATTTATTAGTCAAAAGTAGGCTTACATTCACACTGCAATGAAGTTACTGTGAAAATCCCCTAGTCACCACACTCCGCACCTGTTTGGGTACACTGAGGGAGAATTTAGCACGGCCAATTCACCTAACCTGATGTGCAGCCACTACATTATGGGTGGCTCAGCTGTACACAGGCAAGGCGAGGAGGAAAGAAAGGATATTGATAAGAACATAGGGACAGGAGTAGGCCATACAGTCTATCAATTCATTTAGATCATGCCCGATTATCTATTGCAATGCCACTTTCCCCTGCACTGTCTCCATATCCCTTGATGTCATTTTCTCCAGAAACCATTTCTGTCTTAAACATGCTCCATAATTGAGCTTCTACATCCCTCTGGAGTAGAGAATTCCAAAGACTCACCACCTCCGAGTGAAGAAATTCCCCATTTCAGTCTTAAACGGTCTGAAATTATATCCCTCTGGCTTTGGACTCACCAGCCAGGGAAACATCTTATCTACATTCAGCCTGTCATGCCTCCTGCAAAAATTTTATAAGTTTCAATGAGGTCATCCCTCATTCTTTGAAACCACAAACATAGTCTCCTCAATCTCTCCTCACAAGACCATAAAACCATAGAAATGTTACAGCACAGAAGGGGGCTGTTTGGCCCATCTTGTGCATGCCAACCCAAAGACACCCTGTTCTAATCCCATTTTCCTGCACATGGCCTATTGCCTTGCAGCTTATAGCATTTGAGGTGTAGATCAAGGTACTTTTTTAAAAAAATTAGTTTAGGATCTCTGACTCCACCACCAATTCAAGCAGCGAATTCCAGACACCCACCACCCTCTGCATAAAAAAGTTTTTCCTCATGTCCCCTCTAATCCTTCTGCCACTTAGTTTGAATTTATAACCCCTGGTTTTTGAACTCTCTGCCAAGAGAAACAGGTTTCTCCTGTCTACTCTCTCCCTATCCCTCACAATTTGTATATCACAATCATGTCACCCCTCAACCTTCTCTGTACAAAAATAAAACAGAGCTGACATTGGTGGTATTCTGTAACTTGATTTTGTGTCTCTGTGCCCTGTTTGAGAGCAGATATCCACTCCATCTGACGAAGGAGCAGCGCTCCGAAAGCTAGTGGCGTTTGCTACCAAATAAACCTGTTGGACTTTAACCTGGTGTTGTTAGACTCCTTACCAAAGAAAACAACCCCAACCTCTCCTCATAGCTACAATTCTCCAGCCCTGGCAACATTCTAGTACCTTTGAAGGGTCATCTAGACTTGAAACATTGCTCTATTCGCTCTCCACAGATGCTGTCAGACCTGAGATTTTCCAGCATTTTCTGTTTTTAACATTCTAGTAAATCTGATCTGCACTCTCTCCGGAGCAATTACGCCCTTCCTGTAATGTGGTGACCAGAACTATACACAATACCAGTTGTGGCCTCACCCATGTTCCACAGTTATACAGTTTGATCATTATATTCCTGCTTTTGTATTCTATACCTCTGCTAATGAAGGACAGCATTCCATATGCCTTATTTACAACCTTATCTACCTGTACTGCTACCTTTAGGGACCCGTGCACTCGCACGCCAAGATCTCTCACTTCATCTACCCCTCTCAGTATATTCCTGTTTATTGTGTATCTTTTGTGCTGTTTGACCTCACTAAATGCATCACTCCATTTATTAATCTAGTCCATTGCATTCCATCTATAACAAGCATATCCTCTCTTAGATAAGGGGACCAAAAACTGTGTGCAATATTCCAAGTGAGATCTCGCCAAGGCTCTATATACAGCAGGATTAGGGGTTCAATAGCGAGGAAACAGACAGGTTATGACTCTTGGTGTATCTACAACCTCAGACATGACTCTAGGATGCTAGTTTGCCTTCCTGGTGTCAGAATCAAGGATGTCACTGAATGGTTGAAGCACATCTTGAGGGGGGAAGGTGAGCAACCAGAGGTCATGGTCCATTTTGGCCCCTTACCTTAAATCTGTGCCCCCTAGTCACTGATCCCTCCACCAAGGGGAAAGGTTTATTTCTGTCTACTCTAAATATACCCCTCAATTTTATACATCTCAATCATGTCCCTCATCAGTCTTCTCCGCTCCAAGGAAATCAGCCCAGTCAATCCAATCTCTCTTCATAGCTAAAACTCTCCAGCCAAGACAACATCCTGGCAAATCTTTGTCGTACCCTGTCCAATGCTATATCATCCCTTCTATTTTCCAGAATATTCCTGGATTCCAGAACTGCATACACTACTGTAGCTGTGGCCTAACCAACATTTTATATAGTTCCAGCATAAACTCCCTCCTCTGAAACTTGATGCCTCGGCTAATAAAGGCAAGTATACCACATGCTTTCTTAACCACTTTATCCGTCTTCCTACCTCAAGGGACCAATGTACATGAACACTAAGATCCCTCCAGTCCTTGGTACTTCCCAGGGTCCTGCCGTTCACCATGTATTCCCTTGCCTTGTTTGTCTTGCCCAAGTGTATCATCACTTACCTAGTTTGAATTCCATTTGCCACATGATCAGCCCAGCTGACCAGCTTGCCTATATCGTCCAGTAATCTAAGGCTATCCTCCTCACTATTTACACTCCACCAATTTTCATATCATCCAAAAAACTGATCAACCTTCCTACATTCAAGTCTAAATCATTTATATAAACCATAAACAACAAAGGCCCCAACACTGATCTTTGCAGGACCCCACTGGACACAGTCTACCAGCCAGAGAAATACCCTTTAAACATCACCCTCTGCTCCCTGCTTCTCAGCTAATTCTGGATCCAATTTGCCAAATTTCCTTTGATCCTATGTGCTCTTACTTTCGATATCAGTCTTTCATGTAGGACCTTGTCAAAAGCCTTGCCGAAGTCCCAAGTGGACTATGTCAAAAGCCTTGCCGAAGTCCCAAGTCCCAAGGCGTTCGATAAGGTCCCCCATGCAAGACTTCTTGAGAAAGTGAGAGGGCATGGGATCCAAGGGGCTGTTGCCTTGTGGATCCAGAACTGGCTTGCCTGCAGAAGGCAGAGAGTGGCTGTGGAGGGGTCTTTCTCTGCATGGCGGTCAGTGACCAGTGGAGTGCCCCAGGGATCTGTTCTGGGACCCTTGCTGTTTGTCATTTTCATAAATGACCTGGATGAGGAAGTGGAGGGATGGGTTGGTAAGTTTGCTGACGACACCAAGGTAGGTGGTGTTGTGGATAGTTTGGAGGGATGTCAGAAGTTGCAGCGAGACATAGATAGAATGCAAGACTGGGCGGAGAAGTGGCAGATGGACTTCAACCCGGATAAGTGTGTGGTGATCCATTTTGGCAGATCCAATGGGATGAAGCAGCAATATAATATGAAGGGTACCATTCTTAGCAGTGTAGAGGATCAGAAGGACCTTGGGGTCCGGGTCCATAGGACTCTTAAATCGGCCTCGCAGGTGGAGGATGCGGTCAAGAAGGCGTACGGCGTACTGGCCTTCATTAATCGAGGGATTGAGTTTAGGAGTCGGGAGATAATGCTGCAGCTTTATAGGACCCTGGTTAGACCCCACTTGGAGTACTGCGCGCAGTTCTGGTCACCTCATTACAGGAAAGATGTTGAAGCCATTGAAAGGGTGCAGAGGAGATTTACAAGGATGTTGCCTGGATTGGGGGGCATGCCTTATGAGGATAGGTTGAGGGAGCTTGGTCTCTTCTCCCTGGAGAGACGAAGGATGAGAGGTGACCTGATAGAGGTTTACAAGATGTTGAGAGGTCTGGATAGGGTAGACTCTCAGAGGCTATTTCCAAGGGCTGAAATGGTTGCTACGAGAGGACACAGGTTTAAGGTGCTGGGGGGTAGGTACAGAGGAGATGTCAGGGGTAAGTTTTTCACTCAGAGGGTGGTGGGTGAGTGGAATCGGCTGACGTCGGTGGTGGTGGAGGCAAACTCGTTGGGGTCTTTTAAGAGACTTCTGGATGAGTACATGGGATTTAATGGGATTGAGGGCTATAGATAGGCCTAGAGGTGGGGATGTGATCGGCGCAACCTGTGGGCCGAAGGGCCTGTTTGTGCTGTGGCGTTCTATGTTCTATGTTCTATGGACTATGTCAAAAGCATTGCTCTCGTCTACACACCTGGTCACTTCTTTGGAAAATTCAATCAAGTTGGTCAGACATGACCTCCCCTCAACAAAACCATGCTGACTGTTCTTGATTAATCGCTGCCTCTCCTAATGCAGATTCATTCTGTTTCTCAGAATTGCTTCCAATAGTTTCCTTACCAATGAGGTTAGACTGACTGGCCTGTAGTACCCTGTTTTATCCCTTCCTCCATTCTTGAATAATGGTATCACATTGGCCACAGGAGAAGGGTGCCAGCTCTGGCCACAGGACAGGTGTCGAAGGACTAGAGGACAGCCAGAGAGGAATTTAAAATTATTGCTTGCACCCCTATTTCCTCTCTTGCCTCACTCAACAGCCTGGGATACGTTTCGTCTGGTCCTGGAGATTTATCTACTTTTAAGCCTGCCAGACTACTCAGAACCTCCTCTCTGTCTAATTTCTTTAATTGTATCACAGTCCTTCTCCCTGATTTTTATACCCACATTGTCTCTCTCATCAGTGAACACTGAAAATATTCATTTAGAACCCTACCTACGTCCTCCGGCTCCATACACAAATTACCATGTGGTCTTCAATTGGCCCTACTCTTTCCCTAGTTATCATTTCACCCTTAATGTACTTCTGAAACAATTTGGGATTTTCTTTATTTCACCTGCCAGTATCCTTTCATATCCCCTTTTAACTCTCCTAATTTCCTTTTTAAGTTCCGTCTTGCACATTCTATACTCGAGGGCTTCTGCTGCTTTGAGCCCTCCATGTCTGCCACAAGCCTCCCTTTTTCTCTTTATCCAATATCCGATTAACTTGATTTAATTTGAGGTAGCAACAAGGATGGTTGATGAGGGTAGCTTGGTCAATGCAGTCTACATTTATTTTAGCAAGGTTTTTTACAACATTGACAAAATAGCAACTCACTTTTGACAGCACCTCCCAAACCTGCGATCTCTATCACCTTAGAGGACAAAGGCAGCTGATGCATGGGAACTTGCGATTTCCCCTCCAATCCCCACATCATCTTGACTTGGAACTATATTGGTGTTCCTTCACTGCCGTTGGATCAAAATCCTAGGACATCCTCCCTAACAGCATTGTGTGTATCTACATCATATGGTCTGCAGTGGTTCAATAAGGCAGCTCACCATCACCTCGAGGGCAATTAGGGATGGCTAATAAATGCTGGCCTAGCTAGTGACACCCACATCCTATGAAATAATTTTTGAAAAAAGTTCCACATAGCAGAGGGATTTAAAAGCAAGTAGAATCCAAAATCGGCTGAGTGGCAAGGAGCAAAAGATAGCGATCAGCAGGTGTTTATGCGACTAAAGGCAGTTTCTCTTGGGGATCTGCGGTGCTCAAAGTGGCTGTTTTCTATAGGGTTCTGCAGGGCCCAGTGCTATATCCTTTTCTCTCTGGTATATATATTACTGATTAGATTTAAATATAGAAAGCATGATTAAAAAGTTTGCACGTGATTGAAAAATTGGCCATGTAGTTGTTAGCAAGGAACAAATCTGTAGACTGCAGGAAGAAAGCAATGGACTTGGCAAGTGGATAGAAAAGGGGCAAAAGGAATTCATTCAGGAGAAGCATGTGATAATACACTTGGGGAGAGTAAAAGAGGCAACAGAATGCACAATAAATGATAGGATATTGAAACGTTAAGAAAAACAGAGACTTGGAATACTTGTCTACAGACCTCTGAACGCAGGACAGATAGATAAGGTGATTCGAATAGCATAAGAAATACCTCCCTTTGTCGTGACAAAAAATATAAGAACAGGGAGGTTATTCTGGAGTTGCATAAAACACTCATTAGACCATAACTAGAAAATGATCTGATCACCACATTGCAGGAAGGAAGTTATTAAATTAGAGTGCACGTGAGATTTGCAAGGATATCGTCAAGAATGGAGAATTTCAGCCATAAGAAAAGAATGAATAGGTTGGGGTTGGTTTCTTTGGACAGGGGAGTCAAAGGGGAGATTTAACCGACATTCTTAAAATCTGAGGGGCCTTCATAAAGTGGATAGGAAAGATCTATTTCCATTAACAGAGGGTGAATAATCAGGGGCGCGATTTAAAGTAATTTACAGAAGGATTAGAGAAGAGTTGCGCAAATTTTTATCATCTACAGGACAGTGGGGTTCTGGGTCCAACTGCCAGAAAAAGGGTGGTAGAGACAGAAACCTTCATTGCAAAAATACAAAATATTTGGATATGCACTCAAAGCCCTGTAACCTATAGGAAAGTAGCATTAGGCTGCTTAGATCATTTTTGGTTGACGTGAACATGATGGACCCAATCTTCTTCTATGCTATAAAATGTTTATAAGATTCTATGAAAGATGTGAACACAAATCAAATGTCATGAAACTCAAAACGTACCATCATATGGATTGGCAAGGCAAACAATTTTCAGGTGAAAACAAAACAACTAGTTGGGAACCATTTTAAATCAACAGGGGGAGGGCAGTAAAATTAAAATTACCTAAGAAATAGACCATATGCCTGCTCTCCCATTCAATATAATCAAGGCCAATATTCTGCCTCAACTCCACTTTCTGACTGGCTCCCCATATCCCTCGATTCCTTAAGATGCCAAAAATCCATCAATCACCATAACAACATAAGAAAGAGGAATAAGCCATCCAGCTCTTTTGAGCCGGTTCCGCCATTTAATAAGATCTCAGCCTGGAATATACCCCTTCCAAATATTCATAACCATGAGTGATTTCTCTTTATTCTAGTCCGAAATGATCACCTCATATCTGGAGACACATGTTCTAGTTTATCCAGCAGGAGGACACAGCCTCTATTTCTTCTCCCTTTTTCGAATCTTATACATTTCAATAAAATCACCTCATTCTTCTAAACTCCGCAGGCTATGAATTGAGCCTATCACTGGACATCCCTCTCATCCCAGGAGCTAATCTAGAGTCATTTCATTAACACCTCCAAAGCAATCCTTCCTTAGATATAAAGACCAAAACTGCACAGAGTACCCAAGAGTGACGTCAATACCACCCTAAACAACTGTAGTAAGCATTCCTTATTCTTGTAATCCAATCCCTTTGCAATAAAAGGCCTACATGCCATTTGCCTTCCAATTCAATGCTGCATGCCAAGTCCCTCTGAAAATCAACATTTAGAAATTTCACACCTTTTAAATAACATTCTGCTTTTCTGTTACTTACTACCAAAGTCTCACACTTCTCCACTTATACGCCATCTGTCACCTTGCTGCCAACTCACTTGACCTGTATCTTCTTGCAGCCACCATCTTCCTCACAGCTTACATTCCCACTTAGCATATCAACAAACTTGGATACATTAACTCTTGAAAAAAGAAAACAAAAATTCTTGCTATTGCATTAATTGACACAGAGAACTTACTTTTCCACATGCTCTGCAGTGATGTCTCCTTTTTGTGAAAGTGAATCTAGCTTGGCATTTTGCACAGTTTGGTGCTTCTGAATCTGGTATCCATTGTGGCTGGCTTTGTCCAGGTATAACCACATCTTTGATAAACTGTTCAGCGACATCAACACCTTCATCTGCAATTCCTTCATAATCATGTGTAATCGAATCATATGATGGTCCAAATACTTGTGTCCCATCTTCTGTACAAATGCCATAATTACAAGTGGAGCTCGAAATGGATGGGCTTTGGACTGTTTCAGAAACAGCACCTTTTGATTCAACATACACTGTACACTGATCCAAACCATCAGTTGCATCCTTAGGATTATCAATAACTGAATCATTTAGATTTCTATTTGGTTGAATTCCGACTTGAGAATTGAGTTTGGGTCTTGCACCTCCAAAATTAATTTGATTATTAAGTGTAGAGTTGGCTATATGATCAGGGTCAGTGAGGGACAATGACTGACCATCTTTAGTTCTGCCTGGTTTTTGAGTTATCCCAAACAGCACTTCATTTACAGCAGGGTTGACTGAACCATTTTCCATTGGGGATGGAGTGCTCCCAGTATTTAATGTCAACCTTCCTTTTTCATGCTCAGCTGATTTAGGGGTTTCTTCTTCCCAAGGACCACGACTTACACCAACAGTTACAACATCTTCAGGTAGATTTAGAGAACCATCTGTTTTAAGCAAATCAGTTTGGCTGGTAGTGGGCTCCGAAAAGCTTTGCACTGAATGACCTACCATAGAATCTTTTAAGCAATTTGGATCACTTTGTTCCATTAAGAAGGCATCAAGCTCAGAGTCACTAACCAACATATCATTTATATCAAATCCATCTTGATCAATGTCATTAATAAAAGAGAACTCTGCTGTAAATTCTTTGTAAGTTGACCCTGCTTCCATGTCACTTACATTACTCAATACCTCTTCAAGTGGTTTAGCTACTGTTTCTGCATGAGTACCTGAAGATATCAAAGTTCTTTCCTGTTGCATCCACTCATTATTTGGATATGTTTCATCCTTTTCCTCAGCCTTCTCTCCATCTTCAAAACATATGGGTTCCTCAGAAGAGCTATCACCATTATACTCCAAATTCTGACTGGTATCATCCACAAAAGGCAGATCTTGATCACATGGTTTGGAGCTCAGTTTAACAGAGTCTTTAATCATGCACATGGCCAAGTCACAGTCTAACATTTCATTATATTTTTTTGGAGATGGGCTGACCTGTGAATCCTGCGCTGGGTCTACTGGGTTTATGACAGAGTCTGCTCCAGGAAGTGGAATCAGCAAAGAATCAGCAGATTTAGTAGAGTTATTCATATAACCTGCCTTATTTGCATTTTTTGTTAATCCGGCATTACACGTATATCTTACTTTTAAAAATTCCTTTTCAACCTCTAAGCCTGTTTCAGCATCCTCTGACTCACAGGATGCAACAGTGGCTACATTGTTCAAATTTACATTAACAGGCAAACTGTCAGGATGCTCTAGCCTTTTGTTGGTGCAATCGTGGCATCCAGTGGTGTCACCAGAACTGATTTCTTTGGTTTGTTTTGAAACAAATGAAAACTCTTCACTTTGTTCAGACTGAGGCAATTGTTCAAGATGTACTTCTTCCTTTTCAGGCTCATCATCGTTGAGTTCATCTAGACTCTTGTGCTCTATTGTATATTCCTGGTTCCTTATTTCTGCATCAAAGTGTCCTGGATGCTGTGACTCAGGTCCTGTGCTATTATGAAAGGATATATTCAACTCCAATAGGCTTGTAATTCCTAGACTCTCTCCCCCTGAACATACCAATTCTCCAACAGGAACTAATGGAGAAGGCTGGGTAAAATCTATCAGCAGTGAGCCACTGGCCTGGTTCTCACTGGGTTCAATTTCAGCTTCATTATCAACCTCAGGGACATTTGTTTCATGGGTCACACTTTCAGTGTCACTAATTAAGTCACAGATAGGTCCACTCCCTCTGTTATGATTCAACTGCTCAGGATCACCAGATGCTCTGCTATCGACAGTAGACAACAAGTCCAATTCTGTTAGAGTTTTTTGCGATTGTGACAACGTTGAAGTTTCTCTAGGATCAGCAATGCAGGGCAATGAATCTGATTCAAGCCGACTATCGGATGCATCAAATGAGAGTGTGTTGAGTGTAGTCTGTGCAGTGGATGCAGGCAAGTCTGTTAAATATTTGGAGTTTGATTGAAGAGATGGATAGTCTGAAGAGATGGGTTCTCCTACAGCTGTCTTGCAAAAATCATTTTCATCTTTAAAACAAATCAGGACAAAATCCCAAAATTAAAATTACAAAATTAACAATCAGGAAATTTTCAAAACATGTGAAATAGTGTACCAAGAATGAACAGCTTAATCGCCTAGGGAAAGAATTAGTAAATGCACTTATCAAATGCTAAAGAAGTTTTTAAACATGAGTTTAACTTTTAAACAAATAAAAGATACCACAGATTACATGAAGCGAAATGAATTGTGTAGTTAAGAACATGGTCATGCATACTCAGATAAATCTAACGTAGTGCTGCTCAACAACCAGCATCAGAACTGGATGGGTGGTGTGTGGTGGCAAGGGGAGGAATTGCACAGTACTTTGAACAGACACATCTCATTGAGAAAGGTGCTGGGTTGAGGTCAAGCACTTCCTTACAAGGGGTTCGGAGAAATGAGCATTAGGAAAAAAGAAGCATCCAATTTCAGCCTCCATAGACAGTCATCATCTTCACATACTTTTTAGCCATTACTCGCAGGGCAGAAGATTCCTTCAGCCTGTTTAACTACAGGAAAGCTCAGGCACATCAGGTTGAGTCCAGTAAAGAATAATGGAATGGAAGCAGTCAACTTGATGACTAATAGAATCCAAAATTAAATGAGATTAAGCAATGAATAAGCTTTACATTGCAATAGGTCTATGCAGTACCTGGTCTGGGAGAATTTAACCTATACAAACAAACATCACAAATTTCATCCTTCAGCACAAATATTCTTAAAATTTGCAGGCAATATCACAAAGAGGAAAAACTCCCAAATTGTTGCACAACAGCTTGTTCATCCCACCCAAGTTCTTAACCTCTGCAACATTACTGCAAGGAATCATCAAAATAAATGCCAAGCAGTAACACTGAGGAAAACAGAAAAGTTCAAAGTCACATCTCGGAACTATTCTTGCACAACTCAAAGCATCAGATTAGTTTCGGGCCCCAAAACAGCCTGCACACTCAATAAAAGAGGAAAATAAATGTCTGAAAGGAAAAATACAACCAACCTGGATTTTGCTCAAATTCATCAAGTAATTTGTCCAGGTCACAAACTGCTGACTTAAAGTAGCTGTCCATTCTGGGTACTTATAATTCAAGTAATAAGCCTTCGTGCTCCTGTAAGAATGAACAGAGTAGCATTTTTGATAAAGGATTCTGTTCTTTTCTTGGTCATGGTTAAGGTTTTAAGTAGTTAAATGTTGCACTTCTTACATGGCAACAGTAAACACTTGAAAAGTACTTTATTGGCTGTAAACCGTTTTGGGACAACATGAGGTTGTTATAGGTCCTATATAAATGCAAGCCTTTGCTTCTGTTTCCTCGGCATTTCCATCATACACGGGTCATATTAACTTATTATGCAAGTGGAAAAGTAACTCAAAAGTAATAGACTTTTTAAAAAACTGGAAAAAGAATCAGGACAAAGACATGTAATTTTTGTACATTTGTAACATCCACAATTTCACAAATTAAAAGCCGACCAAAAAGTAGGAAAAAGGACAAAAGAAATGCTTAACCAAACCCCCCACCAATAATGAAGGGTCATCAGACTCAAAACGTTAGCTCTGTTCTCTCTCCGCAGATGCTGTCAGACCTGCTGAGATTTTACAGCATTTTCTGTTTTTGCCCCTGCCAATGATCTGTGCTGATTATTCAAATGAATTTTGTTACTGACAAGATTAATCTGAATTTACTGAAGAACAAAAAACTCAAAAGGAAGCAAAAAGTGGGACTTTAAAAACGTTAGTGAAATAATCCAAAACCTGATAAACAAGTAAAATTATTTAAAAACTGCCACTGCTGGATAGTAGGGAAGGGTAAATCAAGGATGAACAATTTATAAAACCTACAATGTATAAAACAAGCAAATAATAAATGGAATAAACTTTAAATTGCATTGTTAATATTTGGAAAATGGAGAAAAAACCGTCCATTTTCTCAAAGACTGAAATATGAAGCAAATAAAACCAATAGCCTACATAAAAATTCTCTCTCTAGGGAGAGTAGGGCCTCTTAAGGATCAACAAGGTCATCTATGTGCAGATCCACAAGAGATGGATGAGGTCCTAAATGAATATTTCTCATCAGTATTCCTGTTGAGAAAAGCATGGATGGAACTTGGGGAAATAAATAGTGATATCTTGAGGAGTGTACATATTACAGAGGTGGTGGTGCTGGAAGTCATCTGCAAACATCTGCGCATCAAGGTAAATCCCCGGGACCTGATGAAGTATATCCCAGGACATTATGGGAGGCTAGGGAGGAAATTGCGGTCCCCTAGCAGAGATATTTGAATCATCGATAGTCACAGGGGAGGTGCCCCAAGATTGGAGGGTAGCAAACATTTGTTTAAAATGGGCTGCAGGGAAAAGCCTGGGAACTACAGGCCGGTGAGCCTCACATCTGTAGTGGGTAAGTTGTTAGAAGGTATTTTGAGAGACAGGATCAACAGGAATTTAAAGACACAAGGACTGATTAAGGACAGTCAGCATGGCTTTGTCAATGGAAAATCATGCCTCACAAATTTGATAGAGTTTTTTGAAGGGGTAACCAAGAAGGTAGATGAGGACAGTGCAGTTAATGTTGTCTACATGGACTTTAGCAAGGCCTTTGACAAGGTACCGCATGATAGGCTATTGCACAAGGTTAAATCTCACGGGATCCAGGGTGAGGTAGCTAAATGGATACAAAATTGGCTTGATGACAGAATGTGGAGATGCCGGCGCTGGACTGGGGTGAACACAGTAAGAAGTCTCACAACACCAGGTTAAAGTCCAACAGGTTTATTTGGTAGCAAATACCATAAGCTTTCGGAGCGCTGCTCCTTCGTCAGATGGAGTGGAAATGTGCTCTCAAACAGTGCACAGAGACACAAAATCAAGTTACAGAATACTAATTAGAATGCGAATCCCTACAGCCAGCCAGGTCTTAAAGGTACAGACAATGTGGGTGGAGGGAGCATAATACACATCTCTTTAACCTGTGTTTAGTCTCCAGACAGAACAGCTAGTGAGATTCTGCAAGTCCAGGGGGCAAGCTGTCCTAGCTGTTCTGTCTGGAGACAATACACATCTCTTTAACCTTTGTTCAATGCTCCCTCCACCCACATTGTCTGTACCTTTAAGACCTGGCTGGTTGTAGGGATTCGCATTCTAATTAGTATTCTGTAACTTGATTTTGTGTCTCTGTGGACTGTTTGAGAGCACATTTCCACTCCATCTGACGAAGGAGCGGCGCTCCGAAAGCTTATGGTATTTGCTACCAAATAAACTTGTTGGACTTTAACCTGGTGTTGTGAGACTTGATGACAGAAGCCAGAGTGTGGTTGTAGAGGGTTGTTTTTCCAAACCAGCCCCATGACCAGCGGTGTGCCTCAGGGATCGGTGCTGGGTCCACTTTTATTTGTCATTTAAATTAATGATTTGGATGAGAATATAGGAGGCATGGTTAGTAAGTTTGCAGATGACACCAAGATTGGTGGCATAGTGGACAGTGAAGAAGGTTATCTAGGATTGCAATGGGATCTTGATCAATTGGGTCAGTGGGCTGACGAATGGCAGATGGAGTTTAATTTAGATAAATGTGAGGTGATGCATTTTGGTAGAACGAACAAGGGCAGGACTTACTCAATTAATGGTAAGACTTGGGGAACTCTTTTCTTGCCCAACCAAATGAACGAAATCAAATGAACTTAAGGACAGCTCAAGAGGGGCAACTCCCTAAAAGGAAGGGAACCGCCTGAAATAAAAGACAAAGCGGAAAGGAAACTTAAAACATCAAATTAAAATGTGATTAAAGGGGTCAATAATACACCCCAGTCCCTGCGGTGCCCAACAGGCATGGAAGGCATCAACTGTGCCCTTGGACAGGTATAGAACAAAGAGATCTGGGGGTACATGTTCATAGCTCCTTGAAAGTGGAGTCACAAGTGGACACGATGGTGAAGGCGGCATTCGGCATGCTTGGTTTCATTGGTCAGAACATTGAATACAGTTGTTGTTTTGGTCAGAACATTGAATACAGGGATGTTTTGTTGAAGTTATACAAGGCATTGTTAAGGCCACACTTGGAATACTGTGTACAGTTCTGGTCACCCTATTATAGGAAGGATATTATTAAACTAGAAAGAGTGCAGAAAGAAATTTACTAGGATGCTACCAGGACTTGGTGGTTTGAGTTATAAGGAGAGGCTGGATAGACTTGGACTTTTTTCTCTGGAGTGTAGGAGGCTGAGGGGTGATCTTACAGAGATCTATAAAATAATGAGGGGCATAGATCAACGAGATAATCAATACCTTTTCCCAAAGGTAGGGAAGTCTAAAACTGGAGGGCATAGGTTTAACGTGAGAGATACAAAAGTGTCCAGAGGGGCAATTTTTCACACAGAGGGTGGGTGAGTGTCTGGAACAAGCTGCCAGAGGTAGTAGTAGAGGCAGGTACAATTTTGGCTTTTAAAAAGCATTTAGACAGTTACACAGGTCAAACGGGTATTCAGGAACATGGGCCAAACTCGGGCAATTGGGACTAGCTTAAAAAAAAGGAGCGGCATGGCATGGACACGTTGGGCCGAAGGGCCTGTTTCCATGCTGTAAACCTCCATGACTCTAAGCAGAAGTAGGCCATTCAGCCCTTCGCGACTGCTCCACCATTCATTTTGAACATGGCTAATCATCGAATTCAATATCCTGATGCCACCTTCTCCTCCATATCTCTTGATCCCTTTAGCCCCAAGAACTATATCCAATTTCTTCTTGAAATGGAACTATGTTTTGGCCTCAACTACTTTCTGTGGTAGTAAATTCCACACATTCACCACCCTCTGATGCTGGAAAATGGGATTAGGATATGTGTTTGATGGCTGGCACACATACAGAGACTCTAATTGTGCTGTAGAACTCTTGACTCTACAAGGCAAACTATTATTTTGTGTGTTTTGACCTGGAATAACATTCATTTTGCAGTCATTTAGGGCCCCTATTTCTATTTGGCAAACCTATCAGTGGAAACACTCGTGATCCTATGCAATTACTGCCCTTGTTTCTCCCAAGACTTTGGATGGGGAAAGAAAATAGGAAAAATACTAGGAAATTTATGGATTAGCTTATTCTTCATTTCAAACTGTTCCCCGCAGTGACATAAGAATTATATTGTAGTGCTTCTAGATGTAATTCAGGATGTTCACGCGAAACAAAAGTCAGAAAATAGTTACACAGTGGGGTGGTGTTTACAGTTTAAGGAAACATGAATAACAGTAATGAACAGAAACTTGCTGCAGGGCAGAAAATAAAGTAAAAAGTTGATTTATTGGTCACAAGTAAGGCTTACATTAACACTGCAATGAAGTTATTGTGAAATTCCCCTAGTCGCCACAGACCAGCGCTTGTTCAGGTCATGCACCTAACCAGCACGTCTTTCAGAATGTGGGAGGAAACCGGAACACCCGGAGGAAACCCACGCAGACACGGGGAGAACGTGCAGACTCCACACAGTGACCCAAGCCGGGAATCGAACCCGGGGTCCCTGACGCTGTGAAGCACCGTGTACAAATCTCCACCCCCAACTCCAATGTAAATTGATAACAGCTAAATATCTCAAAAGTACACCTCCCTCCGATAAGCCGAGTCCGTATCTTTAGAACACTGCCAAGCCCACCATCTCTGATAAAGCACCAACCCCCTTTCAACAGAGCTCAAAATTAAAGTGGAGGCGAAGTAGGAGACAAAAGGCCAGGTTTTCCCCCCCTTCACTACCCTCGCGGGCCCCTGTGTGGAGTTGAGGAGAGGCGGGATGAGGTGATGTTAGCGCCCCGGCTACACCCAACAGCAACCATAACCGGGAGGAGGAGGAGGGGAGGGGGAAAGTCAGAGAGGTTGGATCCGCCTGCCTGCCTGCCCCGGGGAGGAGGGTGGCCGGGGAACCAGCTCTGTCCGGGGCTGCGCCAAGGAAAGGCCGGAGCGCCCGGTTAATTCCACCCCCTCTCTCCCGAAGCGGAGACGGTAAATCGGAGCCTGGTTAAGTTCGCTGCCGCTACCACGCTGCTCCGGGCAGGGCGAGGCCTGAGGAGCGGAGCCGGCTGTCAAGTGATGGAGGCGGCCGCACTCACTCACTCACCATGTCCGAGCTTCAGCTCCTTCCAACCGCGGTGAAACCCCCCTCGAGCCGGGCACAGTGCGCATGCGCAGCAGCACCAGCTGACCTCTCCCGGTGAGGTCAGGGGTAACCATGGAAACCGGGCGCGGCCTGAGCCCCAGTCACGGCTCAGCCCAGCCTCCCCACTGCCCTGCTGAACTCAAGCCAAGCGCCCAACTCTTCCTCGTCGAGCTGGGGTTGCTGAAAGAGGAGGCAACTCAAGGGTTAAACAGGCCATAGTGAACCTTGGGTGACACAGTGGCTAGCACTGCCTCACAGTGGCAGGGACCCAGATTCAATTCCCAGTTTGGGCACTGTGTGGAGTTTGCACGTTCTGCCCCTGTCTGCGTGTGTTTCCTCCGGGTGCTCCGGTTTCCTCCCACAGTCCAAAAGACGTGCTGGTTAGGTGCATTGGTTATGCTAAATTCTTCCTCAGTGTACCCAAACAGGCGCCAGAGTGTGGCATCTAAGGGATTTTCACAGCAACTTCATTGCAGTGTTAATGTAAGCCTACTTGTGACAGTAATAAATACACTTAAACACCTTATAAAAGCAAAATACTGCAGAAGCTGGAAATCTGAACTAAAAACAGAAAATGTTGGATAAATGCAGTCGGTCTGGCAGCATCTACAGAGAGAAACATATGATCCACATCTACAGAATCTTCTTGCTGCTGGAAGTGGGGATCAGCGCTGCTGCCCTCATACACACTTCCCTACTCAGATTCAGATGGAGGGTTGCCAACATCTCAGGATTGGCCTGGACTCTCCAGCAATTGAAGCCAAGTTCACTGCTGCGAGCAACCCTGGAGAAAAACCATAGAAATGTGTTATTTGCATTTTCTTGGAACAGATGTTCATCCATTATTCACAAAAACATTAGAACTGGGAAACACAGTTGTTTAATTGAGTCAAGAATTGGGGAATGAAGAGTTTTTTTCACTTTCCAATTGAAAATGAAATTGGGAATTGATGGTACGCAGGCAGAGGATGGACTTGGCACCAACTAAAGATGAGAATGTGAGCACAAAATAGTTTTTGTCATTTCGTGAAACCTCCATGAATTTATTCAACCAGAGTTGGTAACCCAACAATAAACCATGTCCAATTCAGGTCATTTATATACGTACATCAAATAGAATAGTGATCTTAGTACTGACCTTCGCAGAAGCACCACCATATACCGCAAGGAACTACAAAAGGTCGTGAACATAGCCCAATCCATCACGCAAACCAGCCTCCAATCCATTGACTCTGTCTACACTTCCCGCTACCTCAGCAAAGCAGCCAGCATAATTAAGGGCCCCACGCACCCCAGACATTGTCTCGTCCACCTTCTTCCATCGGGGAAAAGATACAAAAGTCTGAGGTCACATACCAACCAACTCAACAGCTTCTTCCCTGCTGCTGTCAGACTTTTGAATGGACTTACCTTGCATTAAGTGATCTTTCTTTACACCTAGCTATGACTAACACTACGTTCTGCACTCTCTCATTTCCTTCTCGATGAACAGTATGCTTTGTATAGCACGCAAGAAACAATACTTTTCTCTATTTTAATACGTGACAATAATAAATCAAATCAAATACAGTATACCTAATGTGAATGATTGTTCAATTTGATTCTCTGTATTCTGCTCCTTAGCCAATTTCCTCTTTAATCCCATAGGACTGGATTTTACACAATAAGTCTTATTACATGATAAAAGCAAATTACTGCGGATGCTGGAATCTGAAACCAAAAGAGAAAGTGCTGGAAAATCTCAGCAGGTCTGGCAGCATCTGTAAGGAGAGAAAAAAGAAAAAAAGTTGAGTCCAGATGACCCTTTGTCAAAACTCTGACAAAGGGTCATCTGGACTCGAGATGTCATCTCTTTTTTCTCTCCTTAGAGATGCTGCTAGACCGGCTGAGATTTTCCAGTACTTTCTCTTTTGGTTTCAGATTCCAGCACCTGCAGTAATTTACTTTTATCCACTGTTTAACTCACTGCCACCTCGCTTCCAGGAATGCCTAACCTGAAGAAATACTGCTCTTCTCTCCGACAGGATTTCTGTATGTCTACCCCCCACCCCACCCCACCCCCCCCCCCCCCCACCCCCTCCCAACAAACAAAGCTGTGTGTTGGACAGCTTTGACAAAGGGTCATTTGGACTCAAAATGTCAGCTCTTTTTTCTCTCCTTACAGATGCTGCCAGACCTGCTGTGATTTTCCAGCACTTTCACTTTTGGTTAAGTCTATTACATGACCCATTATCAAGTGCCTCTTGAAAGTCCATGTTTGTATCACGTACATTACTCATTGACTATCTCTTATTTCATTGATAAATCCTATCAGATTTGCATCAGACAAATCTACATTACTTTTCATTTATTAACTGATGTTATTCCAAGTGACCATTAATTTTACCCAGATTTTCTCTAGAAGTTTCCTCACCATCAATGAAAAGATGACTGAACTACAGTGACTTGACTTATCTCCTTTGGGAAAGATGTATCTTCAAAATTCAGCTCAAGGTTTATTATATTATTTTGGGGTGAACCAATTACTAAGGTTGGTTATATAACACTGACATTGAGACCAGCAAAAATTAGGTGATTAACACATTGGCTAACCTTCAATAACAGAACAGGAATGTCAGACTCCATATTCCTTACACAGGAGTAAATAGTTTCAATCAACACTTTACTCATCCGTTTGTTGCAATTTTTTCCACCCAAAGGCATTGGCTCCTTATGGTACAATTTCAGGCATTTTTGCAGCGTCATTCTTCTTGCATACTTGCCCCATCTTATGGCAATTGTGTATGGGTGTTGCACCTTCAGAGTACAGCATCAAGTTTGTAATATTAGAAGCTGTTTGTGTCTGGTGTACATTTCATTTTCATAGTTCTAAAACATACATCACTCTGTGCTGTAGCAAAAACAGAAAATGCTGGAAATGCTACTCACCCAGCATTTGTGGAAACAGTTAACTTTTTAGCTCTGTGACCTATCATCAGAATGGGTTGAAGAAGGCAGGGATAAGAAGGATCTGGAGGTACGTGGGTATGTATGAGTTGTTAAAACTTGCAATCCTTCATGCATAAAGGTTAAAACACCAGATAAGGCAAAGGATTAAATTATGGTCCAGGAGAGATTTGCAATAATGAATGGTGCTGCTTAAAAGAAAGGCCAGATCTAACAAAAGGTGAGACCTGAAATGTAAATTATTTTTGCTCCACAAATGGTGTCTGACCTGTTGAGAACTCCAGCATTTTCTTTTTCCCCCCAAACTTCTAGGAACTACAGTATTTTACTTTTGTGTCACATGATGCCACATTTTTCCCACATTATTATGCAAATATGTGGATAGTCATCCTGATCAATGTTCTGTTGTCCCAAATCAATTGACCTTTTGTCTCAAATATACTCAACAACTGAGCATCCACAACTCTCCTGGATAGAAAAGTCTGAAGATCCACAATACTTGGTGTGAAACAATTACAGTACACTTTGTCTGTCCTAAAGGCCAACCTGGAACCTAATGGCCTTTCTCTACTGATGCTGAATTTGAGTACCACAACCTATATTCATTCCTAGACCAATAGAAACAGTAATTGCAGTATAAAAAAATTACTGGTAGTGATCAAATCATCATGTATCAATGATTCAAAACAGTTTTACACATTTATGCTGTCATTGTACCTCAATGATGGATTCTTGGGATAAATAAAAACTGAAAGTGACTCTTAAATGAAGAGTCATTTGGACTCGAAACATCAACTCTGTTTCTCTCGCCACAGGTGCTGCAGGACCTGCTGTGTTTTTCCAGGATTTTTGGTTTTTATTTCATATTTCCAGCATCTGCAGTATTTTGCTTTTTATTTATGGATTGTTGGGATACTTCTCAGCTGATGGTGAAGGCATTGCTTGAGCTGCTGCAGTATGCTTGCATAGGCAAGAGAAAAGGCCTTGCATGTAGCAGAATGAATACCTTCTATAACTTGACTGTCCTGAGGTACTTCACTGAGTAGAAGGGGATCAGCAACTCAGCCGTTGCAGGATGGTTCGGAGAATACCAAAAGGTTGGTCAAAAAAAAACAAGTTTAGAGGTTTTCAAAAGGAGAAGGAGGTAGAGGTAAAGGAGGTTGGATGGGCAGTTCCAGGAAGTAGGGCAATTTTGCTTAAAGCTAGTCGCCAAAGAAGAAATGGAGATGGTAGCTGGAGGGGGGAGGATATTCAGGAAATCAGCCAGATGACTGGAGATCAAAATAAGCAGAAAGATCGTAGAGGTAGGATGGAGAAAGT
Organism: Mustelus asterias; assembly: GCF_964213995.1. NCBI lineage: Eukaryota > Metazoa > Chordata > Chondrichthyes > Carcharhiniformes > Triakidae > Mustelus > Mustelus asterias. The sequence continues at coordinate 107,245,937 of NC_135806.1, forward strand.
CCATCTAAGAATTTATAGGCAAGGACAATGACTTTAAATTCAATGCATTAGGTAATGGAGTACCAGTATACGTTAGTAAGACAAGGTCATGGATGAGTCCAACTTCATGTGAAAATCGATGCAAGTGGTAATTTGAACAATTTGGAATTTATGGAGGTGGATGTTAAGTGGCTGGAATTTGGGAGTGAAGACAGGTGAGGGTAATATGAAGGTTGACAAAGTTGCAGAACGAGAATTAGCAGTCAAACAAAAAACACAAATGCAGAATTGGTAGAAACAAGGTGAGGAAAAAAACTCTTCTTTAACTTAAATTCCTGCCTCTGACAGCAAAATTTGTTGAACATCACAAACCATCTAAATTTCAAGACACACAGGTAACATTTTCACAAAAAAACTAGCTAGAATACAAGATCACTGTTATGGTCATTTACAAATTCAAGGTTTTATCATATTCAAAGAAAAGTATATGATGTGGAGATGCCGATGTTGGACTGGGGTGGGCACAGTAAGAAGTCTCACAACACCAGGTTAAAGTCCAACAGGTTTATTTGGTAGCACGAACTTTCGGAGCCCTGCTCCTTCATCAGGTGAGCGTTTTTTAAAGAAAAGTGCAGCACAGGAACAGGCCCTTCGACCCACAAAACCAGTGCCAATCATGATGCCCTAACTAAACTAAAAAAAAACCCTGCCCTTAGTTGATCCATATTCCTCTATTCCCTCCCTATTCATGTACCCATCCAGATGCCTCTTAAACGTTGCTGATGTGCCTGCTTCCACCACCTTCTCTGGCAGCGAGTTCCAGGCATCCACCACTCTGTGTAAAAAACTTCCCCACACATCTCCCTGAAACTTTTCCCCTCACCTTGAACCTGTGCCCCCTTGTAATTGACACTTCCACCCTGGGAAAAAGCCTTTGGCCATCTACCCCATCTATGCCTCATAATTTTGTAGACCTCTATCAGGTCTCCCCTCAGTCTCTGTCTTTCCAGAGAAAACAATCATAGTTTATTCAACCTCTCCTTATAGCCAACGCCTTCGAGACCAGGCAACATCCTGGTGAACCTTCTTTGCACTCTCTCCAAAGCTTCCACTTCCTAAGAAATCTTGAGGAAAGGAATTAAAAAGATTTGTTCCGTGCGTTTAATCTGTCACTTCAAAATGTGTTTACATTGTTAATGTAGGAGAAAGACCTTTGAGGCAGTGGGCTAGCCATAGTTACAAGCTGATTACAATTAGGCTGCATATAAAAAAGAAAATTACAGCACAGGAACAGGCTTTTCAGCCCTCCAAGCCTGCACCGACCATGCTGCCTGACTGAACTAAAACTCCCTACCCTTCCGGGCACCATATCCCTCCATTCCCATTCTATTCATGTATTTGTCAAGATGCCCCTTAAAAGTCACTATCGTATCTGCTTCCACTACTTCCCCCTGGCAGCGAGTTCCAGACACCCACCACCCTCTGTGTAAAAAGCTTGCGTCATACATCTCCTTTAAACCTTACCCTGTATATCTCCTTTAAACCTTGCCCCTTAAACCTGTGCCCCCTAGTAATTGACTCTTCCACCCTGGGAAAAAGCTTCTGACTATCCACTCTGTCCATGCCTCTCACAATCTTGTAGACTTCTATCAGGTCGCCCCTCAACCTCCGTCGTTCCAGTGAGAACAAACCAAGTTTCTCCAACCTCTCCTCATAGCTAATGCCCTTCATACCAGGCAACATCCTGGTAAATCTTTTCTGTACCCTCTCCAAAGCCTCCACTTCCTTCTGGTAGTGTGGCAACCAGAATTGAACACTATATTCCAAGTGTGGCCTAACTAAGGTTCTATAAAGCTGCAACGTGACTTGCCAATTTTTAAACTCAATGCCCCGACCGATGAAGGCAAGCATGCCATATGCCTTCTTGACTACCTTCTCCACCTCCGTTGCCACTTTGTGACCTGTGTACCTGTACATCCAGTTCTCTCTGCCTATCAATACTCTTAAGGGTTCTGCCATCTACTGTATATTTCCTATCTGCATTAGACCTTCCAAAATGCATTACCTCACATTTGTCCAGATTAAACTCCATCTGCCCTCCATCTGTCCTCATCGCTATCTGCAAGTCCACCAACCTTTGTGTCGTCTGCAAACTTACTAATCAAACCAGTTCCTCCAAACATTTTCCTCCAAATCATTTATATGTATTACAAACAGCAAAGGTCCCAGCACTGATCCCTGAGGAACATCATTTGTCACAGTCCTCCATTCAAAAACGCACCCTTCCACTGCTACTCTCTGTCTTCTTTGACCGAGCCAGTTCTTGATCCACCTTACCAGCTCACCTCTGATCCCATGCGACTTCACCTTCTGCACCAGTCTGCCATTTTTTTAATTGATCATTTAGTTGTAATAAACCTTAATACAGTGAGAGTTCTCACCTTAAACTTAATTTTTCTATCTCTTACCTGTTACCATGAACTCTCTAACATTTCCGAATGAGGAAATGACAGGAAATATTACATAATGCAAAATGTGACGAGGAAAATTAAATTAGACTAGGTCTGATGCCACACCTACTGTCTATTCTCCAGCAGAGCTTTTGTAATTTGATGTTATTTGATTTGATGGGGGTGAGGAAATGCATAGCTAAAAGATACAATTTTATCAGTGAAAAGTAAAAGACATTGGCAATAGAAAGTTTTATTTCATATTATGCTGTATTTTCCCAAATCAGCAAATTAGGTAATCTATCCATATAAACTGCAGTTTTAAAAAAAATATACTTGCCAATTATTCTCATTATTATAACATTATTCTCCCATGATTTGCAACCTCTATGACACAAGTACAATTTATCAAATTGCATCTAGGCAAGGCCTGACACTCCCAACTTTCTTTTCCTAAAGTTCTATCTGGACCATTTTTGCAAATCAAATTCCTTGTTGCGGTTATATGACACAAGGTAATTTCAGATAAGGTTAAAATGGACAAGATGATCCCAAAGTTTAATTTGAAGCAAAACTGGGGAATTCGCCTCAAAATATTAGCAAAAACTGATCATTTATTTGATTGTTGTCTGGGGGACCTCGGTTTGTATACCAGCTGTTGCGTTTACTTAAATAACACTCAACAAATAATTCATTGGCAAGTATTTTGGGATGTAGCATGATAGCTGATGTAAAGTACAAATGATTTATTTTGTGTGATGGAAGATTTTCTGATACCAATTCTAAATTTGTTTTTCACCTGCATCTTTCACTTGCAATTTAATCTGAAATAATTTTCCAGATTTACCTTTTATAATGCTATAAAACTTTTAAAAAATCATCTCCCAGGAGACTCTTTCAAGGCTGAACAGCCCAATTTTTTTCATGACCTGCAAGATTAGGGTTATCTGTACGGCAATTCCCTGCACTGCTTCTCGGTGTCTTGATGACCAGAACGGAACATTACTCAAGGTGTGGTCTGGCTAGACCGTTGTCAGTTTGATAATTTAGTTTAACTTGTAATCCTCATTGGGGTTATAAATTAAATGTCATTTAAAAGTCAAGAAACATCAGTGCTAAATTATATCCATAAACATTTGTACATTAAATGCTGTAATATGTTTAGATTTGGTAAGTCACTCACATACTAATTTTCCAAGGCAAACTAAACCATGTAAACAAATTGGATGATCAACATTTCAGTAAAAGGGAAATGAAATTAATGACTTAAGCAGTCCATTTTTAAAAGGATACTTACAAATTAATTTAAACAATAGATATAACATAACGTTCCTTTTGAAAAGTTGCCTTTTTGACACTTTATGAACAGAAGTCATTCAAAGTCAAGTTTCTGTTTGCTACAGTGACATTCATCATCTTGTCCCAATAAACTTCTTGCCACAAAATCAGCATTTTTATAAATTCTCAACTGCCCATAAAGTAACCTGCTGGGGAAGAGTTTGTCCTCAAAACAGTTCTGTGTTCACTTTGATTTTTATCAAATGATGAGCAAGATATATTTTTTAACTTGTGCCATCTTTTTTGACAATGATCAGGTTCAGATCTTTCAATAGTTGGAGTGTCCTTCGAGTGATTTCGTTCTTGTTCCTCAACACTTCGGGCCAACATGTAGCTAACCTTCCGCTGATGTGCCAGAGCTTCCTCTTTATCATTTAACTGTCAAATGAAAGAAATAAACAGATTTAGACTCTTAATCAATTATTAAAACCATAATAAGTGACTAAATATCTGATGAATACTTCAAGCTGGTCAAATAATCATTTATAGCAAAACACTTCACAAGACAATGATGAACAAGACAAATCATTCAGCCCACCCCAGTTTATCCATCTTGAAAGATCCTAAAGGGCACAAGTTGATTATCTAAAACCAGGATTTTCCTTTCTATTTATAGTATCCAGGAGTCCATTTTGTGTGTTAGTTGTATCTCTCTCATCAGAGTTAAGTTGAGAATTTAAGCCTTCATAGGGAGCCTCAGCACAATGTAGGCTGACACTTCAATGCAAGACCAAAGAGCGCAGGTTTTGTAGCCCTTTTCCATCAGAGATCTTTTAGACTGGGATCATCCACATGAGCATTCTTTGTCTCCCTTGTGACATAATGACCAGAAGTGGATAGAATGCTCAAAGTGTGATTAGGCTAAAACATTGTCTAGTGTGATGACGACTCACGCTACCTTGTATTCTACAGCTTTAAATATATAGTGCTACACTTTAGGAAGGATGCGAGGGTCCATGAGACAGCGCGAAGGGGATTTATCAGAATCGTTCCAGGGATGAGGGAATTACAAGGTTAGATTGGAGAAGGTTCACTCAACTGATAAGAAAGTTCACTTGACTGAGACCTATGATGAGAGGAGAAGGCAGAATGTGGAATTGAAGTCATAATCTGATCAGCCATGATCTTACTGAATGGCAGAGCAGACCAATGGCCCGCTGCTCTTAATTTTATGTTTGTATGTAAGTGGGGCTGTTTTCCTTGGAGCAAAGGAAATCAAGGGGAGATTGATAAAGGTGTACAAGATTATGAAATATCCAGATAAGATAGAGAGGAAAAAACTGTTGCCATTAGCTAATGGTACAAGGAGTAGAGGACACGGATTTAAGGTTTTGGGCAAGAGATGCAAGGAGATGTTAGGTAGAACGTTTTTTAATGCAGCTAGTGGTAATGTCCTGGAATTCATTGTGTATGTGGGTGGTGGAACAGACATGATCAATGATTTCAAAAGGAAATTGGATGGACACTTGAAGGAAATAAAGGGATAGAGTAGAGGAATGAGACTGACTGAATTGCGCCATAAAGGGCCAGCAGAGACTGGATGGGCTGAATAACCTCCTTATTTGCAGTAAATGACTTTGATTTGATTCATTTTTGTCACATGTATTGGATTACAGTGAAAAATAGTTTCTTGCGTGCTATACGGACAAATCAATGTTCATAGGGGAGAAGGAAAGGATAGGGTGCAGAATAGAGTGTTGCAGTTACAGATAGATCAGCTTAATATATGATAGGTCCATTCAAAAGTTTGATGGCAGCTGAAGCTGATCTTAAATCGGTTGGTATGTGTTCTCAGGCTTTTGAATTTTTTTCCTGATGAAAGAGAGTATGTCTGGGGTGCGTGGGGTCATTAATTATGTTGACTGCTTTTCCAAGGTGGCATGAAGTGTAGACGGAGTCAATGGATGAGAGGCTGGTTTGCGTGATGGACTGGGCTACGTTCATGACCCTTTGTAGTTTCTTGCGGTCTTGGTCAGAGCTGGAGCCATACCAAGCTGTGATACATCCAGAAAGGATGCTTTCTATGGTGCATCTGTAAAAATTTGAGAGTCGTAGTGGACATGCCGAATTTCCTTAGCTTTTTGAGAAAGTAGAAGCGTTGGTGGGCTTTCTTAACTATCGTGTCGGCATGCAGAGACCAGGACAGATTGTTGGTGATCTGAAACCTAGAAACTTGAAGTTCTCGACCATTTCCACTTCATCATTGTTGATATAGACAGGGGATGTCCTCCACGACGTTTCCTGAAGTCGATGACTACCTCCTTCGTTTTGTTGACATTGAGGGAGAGATTAACGTCATCACACCAGTTCACCAGATTCTTTATCTCTTTACTCTGTTTCTCGTCATTGTTTGAGATCTGACCCACTACGGTGGTGTCATCAGCAAACTTGAAAATGGAGCTGGAGTGGAATTTGGTCATGTAGTCATAAGTATATAAGGAGTATAGTGACACTAGTGATTTTGCTGAATACTGCTTTGCATTGGCTGGACATTGATTTCAAATCTAACATTCCTGGATCTTTTTCATCCTTTTCATCCTAAGGATAAGACCCTGCCATGGATAGAGGATTGGTTGACTGGCAGAAGGCAGAGAGTGGGGATAAAGGGGTCTTTTTCAGGATGACAGCTGATGACTAGTGGTATACCTCAGGGATCAATGCTGGGACCACAACTTTTCACAATACACGTTGACGATTTGGAAGGAGGAACTGAAGGCACTGTCATTAAGTTTGCAGATGATACAAAAATATATAGGGGTACAGGTAGTATTGAGGAAGCAGGGGGGCTGCAGAAGGACTTGGACAGGTTAGGAGAGTGGGCAAAGAAGTGGCAGATGGGAAAAGTGTGAGGTTATGTACTTTGGAGGAGGAATGGAAGCATATTTTCTAAATGGGAAAATGTTTAGGAAATCAGAAACATAAAGGGACTTGGGAGTCATTGTTCAAGATTCTCTCAAGGTTAATGTGCAGGTTCAGTCAGCAGTTAGGAAGTAAAATTCAATGTTAGCATTCGTGTCGAGAGGGCTAGAATATAAGAGCAGGGATGTACTACTGAGGCTGTATAAAGATCTTGTCAGACCCCATTTGGAGTATTGAGAGCAGTTTTGGGCCCCATATCTAAGAAAGGGTGTGCTGGCCTTGGAAAGGGTCAGAGGAGGTTCACAAGAATGATCACTGGAATTAAGAGCTTGTCATATGAGGAACAGTTGAGGACTCTGGGTCTGTACTCGTTGGAGTTTAGAAGGATGAGGGGGGATCTTATTGAAACTTACAGGATACTGCGAAGCCGGGATAGAGTGGACGTGGAGAGGATGTTTCCACTAGTAGGGAAAACTAGAACCAGAGGGCACAACCTCAGGCTCAAGGGAAGATCCTTTAAAACAGAGATGAAGAGGAATTTTTTCAGCCAGAGAGTGGTGAATCTGTGGAACTCTTTGCCACAGAAGGCGGTGGAGGCCAGGTCATTGAGTGTCTTTAAGACAGAGATAGATAGGTTCTTGATTAATAAGGGGATCAGGGGTTATGGGGAAAAGGCAGGAGAATGGGGATGAGAAAAATATTGAATAGCGGAGCAGACTCGATGGGCTGAGTGGCCTAATTTTGCTCCTATGTATTATGATCTTTGTTACATTAATCACATTCTCATTGGATGTACTTTTAAAATAGCATTTGCCATTTTTCTGACCACTTTATTGCTGTTCAGATAATTTCAGAGTAGCAATGAGCTTCATGTTATTGTGCAATGTCATAATAAATCACCAAAGCCAAGGAAAGATTTCATTGCAGCCAAGTCCCCACTTCTAAACAAAACATATAATAGGACCATGGCAAAAAAAATTTGCTTTACACCAACTTTCCACATGCTACAAATCAGCTAATTCTAATAACAGTTTTTAATTAAGAAAAATGGATAACCTGGATTTTCTAACAGTATTTTTTTTTTAATAATGCTGTCCCATCTTGTTTTGCCAGAGAAAGGTGACTACAATTCTGAAATAATGGTTTCAACAATTACTTAATTCTTAGGAAAGGACACTGAAGAAAGAAAACAGCACCTGATATTTTGTACTGCTTTCTTTTTACTTGCACCGTCTGTGTAGACTATTTTAGTAATAATCATGTATTCCTTTTAAATATTGTTTGAACAGAATATACCATTTCACAAACACTAATTTGACACATGAAAACTTGATGCAAGATTCTATTGAATCCACCCTCCCCATAAACTTAGACATTATGTGGTAATATATTAAAAGCATCACCAACCAAGTCTATAAGTATCTTTAGCGCCTCCTGCGGATCCTCCAGGAACTCCAGTTTCTTGTAGTCTATTGAGGAATTGATCATGCCCTTCAACTTTTGTCCAAGTGTTGCATGAATCACTTTTTTGTTAATAGGATCTGAAATGATGTGCAAAATAAAGAAAATTATTACATATTCAACAAAGATCAGGAATTCATGTCAAATCAGTATAGTATTGGGAACACATTGATCTCGTGCAGCGGTGGGCAACCTGCACGTAGCATTTCTGGGTTTTGAGTGTGACCCATGAGACATTTTGTTGACTGTTACCCACCCGCAAAGTTGCCACATTCCGCTCATTTCCGTCCGTGTGGTTTTTTACCCCCTACCAGAATGACTGAAGTGATACTCACGTAAAGCAAGGGCAAGCAAAGTGAGGTGAACACTGATTTCACACAACATTGACCGAGACGGCTTGTGCGCTCCCTCTACATCCAAAGTGTAAATATTTATTTTGTTTATACCATTTGAAGTTGATGCTAGTTCTATTAATATATAATGATTAAGCATTTTCTATAACTTACAAAATATTCGGCATGTACTAAATGTATTTAATCTTATTCATAGGGTTATGGTTAGTGAACAAGCCTAATTTCAATCTTGCGCCTCACTGAGATGAATGAGGGCCACTCATACGGCCCACTCACTAGTGTAGGTTGCCCATCACTGATCTAGTGGACTGATCAACAAGTTCAGTTTAAACTTGAACTCTTCAAATGCATTTGTACATAATGTGACTGAGTTAATATATAAAATTAACAGGTCATATGCCAAGATTTTACCTTCTTTTGTTCGTTTCCAAACAAGTCCTTTCTTGGTATCTTTTCTATGCAGTTTTTCCACTTCAGTAATTCGGAGAGTTTGATCATTTGTCCTTTTTAATTGGTGTTCAAAAGCAATTCTAAATGCATCAACCATTATGTATGCCTCTTCCTCCCGCTTTCTCTGAAGGTCAAACTAATGATTCAAGATTACACACGGAAAACAATAACTTAAATGATAAGTTCTTAAATTACATTTGTGTCTTGTTACAAAAGTCATGACAAGAAAGCAACATGAAGAACAGCTGGTGTTTAGAAATAGCATTTGCTTTGCAACTTTCCTGCAAGCAAAGTAGGGAGAAAACCTTGGATGTAGATCACACACTCAAACCTCAAGGTAGCACTTTGAAGTGTCATGTTGAGCCTCAGAGTTTCTAGATCATTAATTTGATGGGCATCTGCATTCAGGTTGTGGAACTATGCTGGCCAGTTTCAAACATGTCTGTCACCTTGCTGTCAGGCCATCCAAATCCAATGCCATGAAGCAGATTAACTGATCACCACATACTTAATGAGCTAACATTCAAGGTGCATGAGGGAGGCGATGGCCCAGTGGTATTATCACTAGACTATTAATTCAGAAACTCAGCTAATGTTCTGGGGACCTCGGATCGAACCCCACCAAGCAGATGGTGGAATTTGAATTCAATAAAAAAAAAGAAACATGCTCAAAATGCTGAGCAACAGATTGAAACTTTTGTTCTGTCACAAATTCACCTCTCAGCTTTGTCCTGGACATTGCTTCGGGACAGATGGAAGCTTTACTGTTGATTGCATGTAAGGAACTATGAACAATTAAGTAAGAACATTTGGATACATACTTTATGAGTGATAAACTGAATTGGGTCTTTGTAGTCATTGAACAAAGATAAGAAAGACAAATAGTTCCTTCTCAACGGTTCCCAATGACTCAGTCTAAAGTTGGTATTCTAGATTAATACCTGGCCCATCGTGCTTGTAACAGGTCTATGAAAGAGCTATTCATTTAGTCCCACTCCCCTGTTCTTTCTCCATAGTCTAGAATTTCTTTCCTTCAAGATTTAGTAAATTCCGTTTTAAAAGCTATTATTGGACTTGCTTCCACCGCCCTTTACAAGCCACGTGTGGCACATGGTAACATCTTGCTGCAGCGATTTTTCCTTGCGCCATCTTTGATTCCTTAATTTGGAGTCCTCTACCACTAAAAACAATTTTCTTTATTTACTCTAACAAAACATTTCAAGACTTGAACATCTCTATCAGGTCTCTGCTCAATCTTCTCTGCTGTAAGAGGAGGAGGCCTAGTTTCTGTAATTACTCTGCACTCTGCATCATTCTAATAAATTTCCTCCAAAGGCCCTCAAGCTCTGGTATCTGGTACCAGACTTCTAAGAAAATGACAGATGGTCTGGTAAACTCTGATTTATGTTTGTGATCTGCTCTTGAGCTATGCACAATCATAATAATTACTTAAAGGCACACATCGTCATATCCTAGTCAGGTCATTGTTCTATTAGGATCATTATTACTTATCCGCATGAAGAGTTGTAATTCTTTCAGCTGGCCTTGTGACGCCATTAAGGTCATCCCTTTTGTCATTCATTTATTGATGAATTCATCATACAGGAATAATGATGATAGAGATGTTTGAAAGACATGCTTTGGGAAGTTCTCAGTATTGGAATCAAAGTACACGTACAAGAGAAAATCCAAGACACTCATATTCCTGTAATTTCAAGATTCTTCAGTCAGCAAGTCAAAGATTTTCAACAGTTAAAGAGAAATTCAAATTCCTCTTACCTTTATGACATTATAAGATCTTGTGTAAAGACATACTGTTTCACATTTTTCATGAAAACTAAATCTAGTTTTTTCTGATTAATATTTATTATGGATTATTTTCCTTAGAGCAAGGAATATTTAGATGAGATTTGATACAGGGATTCAAAATCATGAATGGATTGGTAGTGTTTAAAGTTTTAAAGTTAAAGTTAATTTGTTAGTCACAAGTAAGGCTTACATTAACACTGCAATAAAGTTACTGTGAAATTCCCCTATACATAAGTATACATAACGATAAACTATTACAAGAGACACAGGTCTAGCAACCAGAGCATATCAATTTCAGGTGAATGGCAAAAGAACCAGAGGTGACATTGATCTGGAATAAATTGCCTGAAGAGGTGATGGAAGCAGATTCAATATGGACTTTCAGAAGAGAATTGGATCATTACTTGAACAGAAAATATTTATAGGGTTTGGGGTGAAGATCAGGATTGTGGGATTAATTTGAAAGTTTCAAAAAGGAGCTCGCAAGTTCCAATGTATGCAATAAATGCACTGCACTGACCCAAAAACTTCAAGAAATACAAATATCATCAAGATCCCTGAATGTGGATAGAAATTACCAGAGAAGCAGATCTGAAGTGACTGGGTAGCAGTCATTTTACTAACACTATTATCACTTCTCATTTTAGGCACAGAAATTTTAGGAATTCCGCACAAATGCCATTATAGAAAAACTACAGCATAAAACAGGCCCTTCGGCCCCACAAGTTGTGCCGAACATATCCCTACCTTTTAGGCCCACCTATAACCCTCCATCCTATTAAGTCATAATCCTATTGTGTCTGTCATCAGTATATTCCAGCTGCTACTTCCTCTCATCAAACAAGTTTGGCCTTCTATCTGTGCTGCACACTTTGCCAGCTAACACAACATTCAAGATGATCATTATCCCTTCTACAGTCCATTGATCATACGCCAACTCAGTATAATCACAGAATTGTTGCAACAAAGGCCATTCAGCTTGTCCTGGCTGCACCAGCTCTCCATTTGAACAATGAATTTAGTGCCATTCTCCAGCCTTCTCCCCACAACCCGCAAAATCTTCTTTTACAGGTAACAATCTAATTCCATTTTGAATGCCTCGGTTGAACATGCCTCCACCACACTCATGCAGTGCATTCCAGATGTTAACCGCTTGCTGCATGAAAATGTTTTTTCTCATGTCACTATTGCTTCTTATGTCAATTATTTTAAATCTGTGCCCCTTTGTTCTTGATCATTCCAACAATGGGAACAGTTTCTCCCTATCTACTCAATCCAGACGTCTCATAATGTTGAGCACCCCTGTCAAATATCGTCTCAACCATCTCTTCTCCAAGGACAACTGTCCCAACTTCCCCAATCTATTCTCATAAACGAAGTTCCTAAACCCTGAAACCATTCTCATTAATCTTTTCTGCACTCTCTCCAATGCCTTCACATCTTTCCCGAAGTGCAGCACCCAAAACTGAGTGCAATGCTCCAACTGAGGCTGGAATTCAACATAACCTCTTTCCTCTTGTAGTCTTTGACCCTGTTAATAAAGCCTAGGATACTGTATGCTTTATTAACCACTCTCTCAACCTGTCCTGCCACCTTCAATAACTTATGCACACAAACACCCAGGTCCCTGTGCTACTGCTCCCCCTTTGGAGTTGTATCCTTTATTTCATATTGTCTCTCCCTGTTCTATCGAGAGGAATCATTTCACATTTCTCCACACTGAACTTCATCTGCCACTTGTATGGCCATTCCACCAACTGATCGATGTCCTTTTGAAGTTCTTCACTATCCTCTTCACAGTTAATAATACTGTCTCCAAACCCTAAGGTGTCCTTTTTTTAAAAAGTACTGTAATCATCATTCTAGCAAAATCCTCATCCCTTTTTAATCTCTTAAAAGTTGGAATAAAAGTTGGAGTAAAATACTGAAGCCACATGATTTATTAACTAAACAGAGTTGTTCTAGCTCTTCTATGTGTTCATTAGATACATTATTTACCAACCTTACATCAATTATAACTGAAGAGCCAAATGAGAATATTAAGAGGATGAAATTCCTCAGAATTTGTGCCATTGTAACAATGTCAAAGATTTAGCAGAAATCCTGTTTGCGCCCTTAACTGAAGTTTCAGCTTAACTTCCTACGTTATGGTAGGGCATCAGGAAAAACACCAAGAAAATTCATTTAAGACTCTTACAGATATTTTTTTGTTTCAATAGGATCTCAGACCTACAATAAGCTCTACAATAATGTTAAACCGTTCTGGGTTTTTTTAAGGGTTCACACGGTCCAACATTGTAAATATAACTGCATTATGAATCTCAAGCATCACAGTGCGAGGTCGTGCACTTTGGAAAAAAGAATAGAGGCATGGACTATTTTCTAAACGGTGACAAAATTCATAATGCTAAAGTGCAAAGGGACTTGGGAGTCCTAGTCCAGGATTCTCTAAAGGTAAACTTGCAGGTTGAGTCCGTAATTAAGAAAGCAAATGTAATGTTGTCATTTATCTCAAGAGGCTTGGAATACAAAAGCAGGGATGTACTTCTGAGGCTTTATAAAGCACTGGTTAGGCCCCATTTGGAGTACTGTGAGCAATTTTGGGCCCCACACCTCAGGAAGGACATACTGGCACTGGAGCGGGTCCAGCGGAGATTCACACGGATGATCCCAGGAATGGTAGGCCTGACATACGATGAACGTCTGAGGATCGTGGGATTATATTCATTGGAGTTTAGGAGGTTGAGGGGAGATCTAATAGAAACTTACAAGATAATGAACGGCTTAGATAGGATGGACGTAGGGAAGTTGTTTCCATTAGCAGGGGAGACTAGGACGCGGGGGCACAGCCTTAGAATAAAAGGGAGTCACTTTAGAACAGAGATGAGGAGAAATTTCTTCAGCCAGAGAGTGGTAGGTCTGTGGAATTCATTGCCACAGAGGGCTGTGGAGGCCGAGACGTTGAGCGTCTTCAAGACAGAAATTGATAAATTCTTGATTTCTCGAGGAATTAAGGGCTATGGGGAGAGAGCGGGTAAACGGAGTTGAAATCAACCATGATTGAATGGTGGAGTGGACTCGATGGGCCGAATGGCCTTACTTCCGCTCCTATGTCTTATGGTCTTATGGTGGTAGAATAAACTCATTTTAACTGATCAAAAACTGATAGATTTATAATCTCAATTTTTTTTTTAAAACCTAGTAACAAATTTCAAAAGTAATGAACCTCTTCCTCCAGCTGCAGCAGTTGTTTGCGGGTGGCAGCTGCCGTTCTGGCACACGCACAGGGCTCTGCTCCGTTACCATTACAGTGACATGCTCCAAGCACTCCCAGCTGAAGGAAAACAACAGAAATCTGGATTAACGGAGAGGTGCAGTCAACTGAAATATAATTATCAAATGTTTATCTAAAAATTCCAACTAACTTAGAACTACAGTTCATAAGCTTCACTGATCTAGTGCAAGGCTCCAAATTGCAGATGAGCAGCTTGTTTAATGACACAGAACCATTCCCCACATAGCTTGTAAGAAAATTCATGCCAAAACAGAAGCAGCCACATTAGTACTGATTGAAAGGGCAAGCCGCAGCTAGAAAAATAATTATTCGAGCGTCAATTTGACTCAGTTGGTTGCACTCTCACCTGAGTCAAAAGGTTATGGGTTTAAGTCTCACTGCAGGATTTCAGCACATAACCTAGGCTGACATTGTAATAGGGGCTATTTTTCAGATGAAAGATTAAATCAAGGCTTCGTCTATCTTCCTGGATGGATACAAAAGATTCCATGGTACTAAGTGGAGGACAGGAGATGTTCCTGAAGTGAAAATTTGACAGGCTTACAGCGTTTGGTTTCTCTCCTCTTCTCCCGGTCTTTTCCTCCCTCCCTTCCATTCAGTCTTCACTATGATTATCAGCTTCAGTGACCTGCCACACAATGTAGTCTCAAATCTCTGCCAATGTTGTACCCCCTTTGATCACTGTTTCAAGTGAATAATTTAGTTTTGACTCTCGTTTCTGAATAGCATTCCCAAAAGTGTGAATGCACCATCACACAACCATTGTTAAGAAAATAAATCTGTATTTTTTTTCAATTTCATATGCACTGATCAACCTGGATAATTTTATAAAATTAAATGTAGAATAAAAACAGAAGTCATACACAGGAAGTAAAGGGGTTTACTGGGATTTTTACCTCCAATGTTGTAACCTCAGTGAAGTGTTTCTTGTCTACCGGCAATGTTTTTTGAAATGTGTGCTGATCTTTTGCATCTAGCATGGCAAGTAGCTCTGAACATTGTTGATTCAAAACTAAGAAAACAAATATAATGAGATATATGAAACAAATAGATGTGTTTAGTTAAAGGGTCGCAGTAAACATTTTAAAACAACAAAAAGATGCCACAAAATCAACTTGCAATGTTTCCAAATCTGGTCACTTTGATAGTGTTTTAAACAAGACTCAAATAACTTATAAAACCTTTTGGTTATAAACCAAATATTTTAATGCATGCACAAATATTATGTTTGTATTTTGCAAGGAGTTACTCCAGTGGACTGACTGACCAGAAAGCGGACTTTTAATTATAAAGCTACTGTTTTCCATTTCTCCCGGTAAAAGTAGAAAAGTCAGAAGTTGGTATTCCAATTGCCAAATCTAATTGGGATAAAAAGCCACTGATTGGTTAACTGCAGAGGGTAAAATTACATCAGAATATTTTTCTGTCAAAATTCAAATCAAAATCTTCAGGCGGACAAGTATGTTGGCGATGCAATTTAGAGTGTGCCAGTGCAAGAATGCTTTGTGAGGTGAGGCCTTCATATCAGGGAAAAGGCATATTTGGGAGAGGGTAGACGGCTGATGGAATTTAAATTCAATTAATAAAAAATGTCAGGTAGGTAGAGGCGAGGCCACAATCAAATTAGCCACGAATCATGGAGCGGGCTTGAAAGGTCAAACGTCCTGGCATTGAGAGCCCGAGGCTAGAAACAGGAGGGATGATAATTCCATGTAATCAAAGAGTGTGCCAAAACTCAAGAATGTCACTACATGAATAATCATCGTTTAGGAAATCTAATAGAAGTCATGGTCCATAAAGGAGTCACCACCTTGAAAGATTGAGTGTATCGGAGCATATAAATGGGAACAAGAAATTTTTAAAATATCAATACTACAGGGCGGCACGGTAGCACAGTGGTTAGCACTGCTGCTTCACAGCTCCAGGGTCCCGGGTTCGATTCCCGGCTCGGGTCACTGTCTGTGTGGAGTTTGCACATTCTCCTCGTGTCTGCATGGGTTTCCTCCGGGTGCTCCGGTTTCCTCCCACAGTCCAAAGATGTGCGGGTTAGGTTGATTGGCCAGGTTAAAAATTGCCCCTTAGAGTCCTGTGATGCGTAGGTTAGTGGGATTAGCGGGTAAATATGTGGGGGTAGGGCCTGGGTGGGATTGTGGTCGGTGCAGACTCGATGGGCCGAATGACCTCCTTCTGCACTGTAGGGTTTCTATGATTTCTAGAACATGAAAGGTGGCAAATCTGATCTTCAGTCTGCTAGGTGAGTCAATTCACCCAGAAAGCTTGCTGCAATTGAACTCAAGGCCAGGTTTAGGGAGGGAAAAACTGGCAAAGGAACTCACTCCAAATCGCTTTCCAATGTGTATCTGGTGAGAATGCAAGCAAGGATCTGACTCTGACTGTAACATGAACGGTCTGCCAAGACTCACCATCAAGGATCAAAAATGAATGATGGTCATTTGAGCGGAAGAGAAAAATATAATGGGTCCAAAAATGTTCCTGGGCAATTCATCATTGGATCGGCAAGTTAGTAGCTGGACCATCCAAACAACAAAGTATACAGGTCAATCAGTTGTTTATTAGTCTCAGCTGAATTGTGGTAGGGTGACTACAATTGGCCTTGGTGATAAAAGGTTAAATTGCAACCCTTGCTTGAAGCCTATTGGTTTGAATATTATTGGAGGGGACAGGAACAGTCTTTGCTGTAATACAGTCAAATAGTCTGCCAGCATTCAACATTAAGACTCTCATATGAATAATGATCAAGGTATTCTCAGATTTTTAACATTGTTTTCACCACTGGAACTTGCATCTGAATCTGTCCCAGACTGATGCAATGAAGAGCTCCTTCACCTTGTCACAGTACAATAAAGCACTATACTCACCAGCATTTTCTGATTTGAGATCCCGAATCTCAGCATCTTTTGCCTCCAAAGTTTTTGTAAGTTCAGCATTTTCAATATACATCCTGTGAAGAAAAGGAAAATTGAAGATTTCATTGTTCGTGTGCAAGCACTTAAGGAAATAGAATTTCAAATAAAGAGCTTCAACAGTCATGCATAATTATTTGACAAATAGAAAAGTTAGTTCAACAAAAATTTAACTAGTGGCATGATATTACAGTACCAACAAAAATGACTCAACCAATTAAGTGTTGATTGATCTTCAATCCGTATGGGAACAGAGGGATGTACAGAACTAGGGAAGATAACTGCAGCTAATTTGAGTATTCCCATTGAGTATTACAGAGGGGACGAGAACGGCAAGAAATTAAGTGGAAAAGCCTGGAAAATTAAAATCAGAAAGGTTCAAAGTGATTGGGATTAGTAATTAACAAGAGGCAAAGAAAAATCTATTTGCCCAAGCCATAGGCCTTCCTCCTGTGAACACAGGAATTCAACTCAAAAACTGCCCATCACCATGATGTGGAGATGCCGGCGTTGGACTGGGGTAAGCACAGTAAGAAGTCTCACAACACCAGGTTAAAGTCCAACAGGTTTATTTGGTAGCAAATACCATAAGCTTTCGGAGCAACATTGCTCCGAAAGCTTATGGTATTTGCTACCAAATAAACCTGTTGGACTTTAACCTGGTGTTGTGAGACTTCTTACTGTCATCACCATGATCACAGAGATCATTACACACTTGACATATCAACATAGACGTTTGATTTGAATTACAAACATATGCGTGCTGTTACTTTGCAGAGAAAGATAATGTGATGTACAGTAAATATATGCAAGATACCACTGGACAAGTGAAATTTGCAACAGAGGCTTTCTAACCACAGCAAATGCCCGAATGAATCAGAATTTACGCCAGAATTTAATCAGTCAGCTGAATGAAAATTGCATAAGGCTTGAGCAATTCCATCCCCATCACCCCAAACCCAATATGAATTCACTCTATAAGGGAGCGACAAGAACCTCAATAGGAATGAGAAACCAAATGGGGAAACATACAAGGGAAGAAACAACAAATAAACCATGTGGGATTCGAGTGAACGCAATCAAAAATTCAAGGTCAAAATAAGTTGCCTTTACTATATCCCTCCCCGCTCCCCCACCACCATCATACCACTCTTCACCCCCTAACCTATTAAGGGAAATTAAAATTAACTGGCTTGATTACAGAATCTTCATGTTCCTCAAAGGAAGGTTTTATCATCTCAAAACACAGAGTTATCATGACAAATTTTTGCATTCATAAGTCTACTAACCGATCATATCTTGTAATCCAGAACTGTTCTACATTCTTAAATTTATCCTGTTTCAAGTCATTTTCCCACTGTAATACATTTATCTCCTGTAAAAAGAGCAACAAACGATTAAATACTTATTTACCAATGTCATCAAAGTAACATTGCACAAGGCTTTCTGAACCTCTGCATCCTCTTTCAATAATCCTGAGGCCAGCAGTTATGGACACATTAGAGGCACACAAGCACTGATAAGGCATCGGAGAAAGATTAGGATTTTTAAAAAAATACAGATTTCATACCAAAGTACAGTGAAACCTCTTCTGACTAAGATCAGCTACCTTTGCTTCAGGAATTAATACTTGGATTTGTAGGGCTAGGTCAACTACAAGAGGGCACAGGTTTAAGATGAGAAGGGGTAAGCTTAGGGGAGATGTGCGGGAAAAGTTTTCACACAGAGGGTGGTGGGCGCCTGGAACACACTGCCAGTGGAGGTGGTGGAAGCAGGTGCGTTAGCAACATTCAAGGTGTATCTTGATAAGACACATGAACAATACCCTCGGGTTTTGAAAAACATGGCTGCAGAGATAGTGGATGTCTTAGTTATGACTTTTGTTAGGGATCAGACCAGAAACTCCAAGGTACATTACGAAGTTAACCAAGACCCTAACTTTTCCTTTTGATTTTGGCATTCGGGTGAGCATAAGGTGTTTAGCTCTAAGTATAATTCAATTGGCCCACGAGGAAGCTTTTATCAAAACAAACTTTATTTAAGAACACTGATGGAATATAACAAAACAAATTAATATAACTTTTACCAATTAAAATACTTAAATATGACAAAGTATCATTCTTAATAGCTATCCATCTCTATTGTTCCAATTTAGCA
The DNA here is from genome assembly GCF_964213995.1 of Mustelus asterias. Taxonomy (NCBI): domain Eukaryota; kingdom Metazoa; phylum Chordata; class Chondrichthyes; order Carcharhiniformes; family Triakidae; genus Mustelus; species Mustelus asterias. The sequence goes on from NC_135806.1 coordinate 107,265,012, forward strand.
GTATCTCCACAAACATAAATCTCTTCTTCAGAATCAGTCAGCGCCAAAAGTAGATGTCGATTTTCGAGTTTGCTGACGACACCACCGTAGTGGGTCGGATCTCAAACAATGACGAGACGGAGAACAGGAATGAGAGAACCTGGTGAACTGGTGCAGCAACAATAATCTCTCCCTCAATGTCAACTAAATGAAGGAGATAGTCATTGACTTCAGGAAGCATAGTGGAGAACATGCCCCCGCCTACATCAATGGGGATGAAGTAGAAATGGCTTCAGGTTTTTAGGTGTCCAGATCACCAACAACTTGTACTGGACCCCCTATGCTGACACTATAGTTAAGAAAGCCCACTAACGCCTCTACTGTCTCAGAAGACTAAGGAAACTTGGCGTGTTCGCTACGACTCTCACCAATTTTTACAGATGCCCCATAGAAAGCATTCTTTCTGGTTGTATCACACCCTAGTTATGACTGCCTACACCCTCGCTATAGCTGTAACATTATATTCTGCACTCTCTCAATTCCCTCTCTATGAATGGTTTGCTTTGTCTATATAGTGCACAAGAACATAAGAAATAGGAGCAGGAGTCGGCCATCTAGCCCCTCGAGCCTGTCCCGCCATTCAATAAGGTCATGGCTGATCTGAAGTGGATCAGTTCCACTTACCCGCCTGATACCTATAACTCCTAATTCCCTTACCGATCAGGAATCCGTCTATCCGTGATTTAAACATATTCAACGAGGTAGCCTCCACCACTTCAGTGGGCAGAGAATTCCAGAGATTCACCACCCCCCGAGAAGAAGTTCCTCCTCAACTCTGTCCTAAACTGACCCCCCTTTATTTTCAGGCTGTGCCCTCTAGTTCTAGTTTCCTTTCCAAGTGGAAAGAATCTCTCCACCTCTACCCTATCCAGCCCCTTCATTATCTTATAGGTCTCTATAAGATCCCCCCTCAGCCTTCTAAATTCCAATGAGTACAAACCCAATCTGCTCAGTCTCTCCTCATAATCAACACCCCTCATCTCTGGTATCAACCTGGTGAACCTTCTCTGCACTCCCTCCAAGGCCAATATATCCTTCCGCAAATAAGGGGACCAATACTGCACACACTATTCCAGCTGCGGCCTCACCAATGCCCTGTACAGATGCAGCAAGACATCTCTGCTTTTATATTCTATCCCCCTTGCGATATAGGCCAACATCCCATTTGCCTTCTTGATCACCTGTTGCACCTGCAGACTGGGTTTTTGCGTCTCATGCACAAGGACCCCCAGGTCCCTCTACACAGAGGCATGTTGTAATTTCTTTCCATTTAGATAATAATCCAATTTGCTATTATTTCCTCCAAAGTGAATAACCTCGCAATGGAAACAATACTGTCACTAGATTTCCAGCCTTTTAGTACCTCTGGACTATGATCCAGACAGTTTTCTGACTCTCATACAGCAGAATCTCAGAGCAAGTTTCACTGCCAAACAGCAGAATCTCATAGAAAGATACTTATTTCCTGGCAGATTCCAGTCTCCAACTTCTGAGAGGAAAAGAGAGGCAATGCTCTTTAACAATCCAAGCAGCATCTGACTTGAATATTCTGTGTAAGCCTAGCTTCACCCAGTTGCATGATTTGTTCCCTGTCAATCATCCTAATCGAGTTCCGATCTGCAAAACCCCAGGGGAATCACTAAAATCAGTAGAACTGCATTAGTTCAGATTGAAACAAATATTCTAGCAATTAGGAGCAATTATGCTGCTGCAATATCCATAGAGGATTTCGGTTGTAGACCCAGCAGCACTGGTTAGAACAAACCATAAAAGAAACAATCCTACACAAGATACATGACTTAAATACATTTCTTAAAGGCACAGTATTGTCACATTTTTCAGAATTCCACAAATTCTAGAACAGTCCCTATGGATTAGAAAAGTAGCAGATATCATTTCAGAAAGGAAAACAGGTGACTTCCAGCCAATTAGTCTCACATCAGAAGTAGGGAGATTGCTGGAATCTATTGTTAAGTGGTAACAGTGCGCTTAGAAAATCACTATGATTGGACAAAGTCAACCCGATTTTATGAAAAGGAAATTATGCTCAACAAACCTGTTGGAATTTTTTTTTTAGGGTGTACCTAGTATGATGGTCAAAAGGGAAACCAGTGAATGTAGTATATTGGATTTTCAGAAGGCATTCAATAAGGTGCCACAAAAGGCATTATTATTCAAGATTAGGGCTCATGGGGTTAATGTAATTTATTGGCCAAAGATTGAAGTTTGGTTAAAGGACATAAATGAAGAACAGAAATAAACAGGTCATTTTGGGTTGACAATTTGCAACTAGTGGAGTGCTGCAAACATCAGCCTGGGACTTAACTATTTACATTCTATATTAATGACATGGATAGAACAAAGAACAATACAGCACAGGGACAGGCCCTTTGGCCTACCAAGCCTGCGCCGATTGTCGGCTTTTATCCTGCTGTTCACCTCCCGTTCATGTTCTTATGTCCCCCTGAAGTCTATTTCTGTCCTCCTCACCATTCATAGTATGTCACCTGTAAACTTAAAATTGCTCCCTTTTTAACACAATCCAAAACATAAAGAGCAGTGATATCAGTACTGACCAGTGTGGGGCACCACTAAACACTTCCTTCCAATCTGAGAAATACCCATTCAATACAATATTTAATCTGCACTTTTCATTCCTTTTAGCCAATTTTGTATCCACACAGCCACTCTCTTTTTGATCCCAAAGGCTTCAATTTAGCTATCAAGTCTATCATGTGGTGCTTCACCATATGCCTTTTTAAAATCCATACACAAGTCAGCTCTACTATCCTCATCAACCCACTCCATTAAATCAAAGAATTTCAATTAATCAACCGAGATTTGCCTTTTAAAAAACCTGTGCTGACTTTCATTTACTAACTAATTTTACGAAATTCCAATTAATTTTGTCTTGGATTATTGTCTCTAAATGTTTCCATACCACTGAGATTAGGCTGACAGTTGCCAGGTTTATCCCATTCCCCTTTTTAAAAATAGGGATATAACAATTATAATCTGCCAGTCATCTGGCAATACTCCCATATCCAAGGACGACTGGAAGATTATGACCAGAGACTCCACAATTTCCACCCTTATTGCCCTCAGCAAGCTAGATTGCAGCTGGTGTGGACTGGGTGACCTTACTATCCATGCATTATTTTTGGTACCTTTGCTTTATTTTTATTCAGTCCAATTTCTCCAATACCTTTGTTCTTTACTGTGACATTGGCAACATGTTTTTCTTTTGCAAAGACAAATGCAACATACTCATTTAGTACATCAGCCATGCCCTTGGTCTCCACAAAATTCTCTCCTTTTTGGTCAATTAATTGACCCTTTTCCTTGACTTTCCTTTTACTAAAGAGTACATTACACAAAGATAACATGCCAAGGTTGTTCTGATGATGCTCTCCCAGATATCAAATCACAACAAAAGCAAAATGTCCTTTGTAACTCACTTGAGAAAAGGAGGAAGATTCCACACAATTACCCAATGGAACAAAATGTAAATGAAACTGAAACACTGTTTAAAGATAACATTCGGACCATCCCGATGGTCATAAGTCAACAATATAAACATTATCATGCAAGATAAATGGAGAAAAGGTACACCACACAAGACAGATTCATTAAAAGAGTAACGCATGTTGTGCACAAACTTGTTAATGCAAAAAATTACAATTTGGAAAAGAATAGTTATAAACTTGATTTGAAAAAGGTAGAATCTCCAAATATATTTTATTTGTAATATAAATTATTTTTTAATTTTAAATGATTTGTACTTAGCTGGACTTCTTAAAGAAACATAATTTAAATTGAAATGAAAATGTTTCTACAATAACTAAGAGGAATTGGAAAAAAATAAATATTTGCATTTATCTACACGCGATTTACCTTTTCTAAAATCTTATTTCGTTCTCCTGTTTTTTGAAGTAATGTCTTTGTATGTGTAGTGGCTTTATCAAGCACAGCCTGTTAAATATAGAGTGGTACAATCGTAAGTACATTGGAACATATGCAGGACATCATTTATTTTCCATATTTAGAAGAAAAGCACTTTGAAGAAAGCTGACAAATGAATAGTAGAAAACTTCAAATACTATTACAGTATGGGCAAAAGAAATTTTGTCCCTTTACTTGGATAGGTTTTAAGTAGTTTGGTTCACTCAAAATAGTATTGGCCAGCTGTGGCTCTGGCACATCATTATGAAATTCTCCCAGTTTTCTGCATTGCCAATGCAGATGTTCTTTGTCACAAGAACAAAAACCTCTTTTATTAAACCACTCTCAGAATGTGGGCATCACTGGCAAGGCCAGTCCATCTTAACAAGCCATTTTTTTGAACCACTGAATGCAGTTTAGTAATAGAGTGGCTTGCTACACCATTCCAGTGAGCAGTTAAGACTCAATCATGTTGGCTGTGGATCTGGAATCACATAGACCAGTCCGATTAACAATGGCAGATTGCCTTCTCTAAAGAGGTTGAATTTTTACAACAATCCAGTTGTTTTGTGGTCACTATTATTGATATTAGCTTTTAATTACAAATGTATTTAATGATTTGAATTCAAATTCCCCAGCTGCTGCTGGAATTTGAACAAACCTCAAAATCATTTGTCCAGGTGCATGGGATTACTAGTCCAATAACATAAATGCAATGTGACCACTGTGGTCATTTTTCCCCTGCATCTTAAATAACTTGCTCCATTATATTCACATCTTTTTATTCTATTACTGCATTTTCATGGCCTCATTAAGATAATCTTTCTACATCATAGTCATTGCTTCCTTTCTGTTTTTCCAAAGAAAAACCCTGAAGGGGCAGTATAACATTGTCAGCCATTTAGAGAGGACAAGTAAACATGGTTGGCACCCTGCAAGAAATTTACAACTGTTGCTGGGTCAAAATCCTGGAATTCCCTCTCTAACAGCACAGTGTACCAATACCTCAGGGACTGCGGCAGTTCACGAACACAGCTCACCACCATCTTTTGAAGGGCAACTGGGGATGGGCAATAAATGCTGGTCAGCCAGCAATGCCCACATCCCGTAAATTAATTTTTAAAAAAAAGTTCAGCAGGTAATAAAGTTTAAAAGTTTATTAATTAGTGACACATTAATTAGTGACACTGCAATGAAGTTACTGTGAAAATCCCCCAGTCGCCACATTCCAACACCTGTTCGGGTACATTGAGGGAGAATTTAGCATGGCCAATGCACCTAATCAGCATGTCTTTCTGACTATGGGAGGAAACCCACAGACATGGGGAGAACTCCGCACAGTCACCCAAGCCGGGAATCAAACCCGGGTCCCTGGCGTGGTGAGGCAGCAATGCTAACCACTGTGCCACCCCATAGGGAAGGCAAATGAATGTTGGCCCTCATATCAAAGAGAATGGAGTACAAAAATAGGTAAGACTTGCCAAAACTATACAGGCACTAGTTTAACCACACCTGGAATACTCTGAACAGTTTTGGTCCCCTTACCAAAGGAAAAACATAAGAGCATTGGAGGCAGTCCAGAGAAGGTTCATGACGTTGATCCTAGGAATGGAGGAATTTTCTTATGAGCGGAGACTAAGTCTGTACTCATTGGAGTTTAAATGAGAGGCAAACGTATTGAGACATATAGGATTCGCAGGGGGCATGACAGGGTAGATGCTGAGAGGCTGTTTTCCCTTGTGGCAGAGTCGAGGACCAGAGAGTAAGGGAATCTCAGAATAATGGATCACCCATTTAAGATGTGGAGATGCCGGCGTTGGACTGGGGTAAACACAGTAAGAAGTTTAACAACACCAGGTTAAAGTCCAACAGGTTTATTTGGTAGCAAAAGCCACACAAGCTTTCGGAGCTCCAAGCCCCTTCTTCGGGTGAGTGGGAATTCTGTTCACAAACAGGGCATATAAAGACACAAACTCAATTTACATGAATAATGGTTGGAATGCGAATACTTACAGCTAATCAAGTCTTTAAGAAACAAAACAACGTGAGTGGAGAGAGCATCAAGACAGGCTAAAAAGATGTGTCTTGTCTAGAAGATGCACTACCAGCCTTACTTGAATAACACTCATTTCTCTGCCACTGAGGGGGAGGGAGAAATATCATGGAGACATCACTTCAAAGTTCCCTTCCAAGTCATGCACCATCCCAATTTACAGCTATATATAGTAATTTCTTCATTGTTGTTTAGTCAATATATGATTCATAGTCAGGAACTCAACTTCCTGTGCAAAGCAGTCAATAGTAGCTAAGGATAATCACCAGTGAAGCTTCTATAATCTGCTTCAAAACAATAGCTATTCAATGGAACTCTCTTCCTATCAGCACTCTGAGTGCCACCACACCACATGAACTGAAAGGCAGCGGCTCACTACCACCTTCTCGCGGGCAAGTAGGGATGGGCAATTAATGCTGGCCTTGCCAGCGACACCACATTCTGCAAAAGAATAAAAATCTTAAACTTTTATTTTTCTATTCATAAATCTAGGAATCATATTTACTTTAAAAGAGTTTCTAACAAAATATAGCAACCAAACTATTCCCTTGAGCGAAAGCTAAACTTTCAGTAATGCTGAGTTATTGGTACGAATGTGGTAGGACTGTATAGTCACATCAGATTTCCTCTTCCACTGCATGAGGCACAACTCATCAGTGGCATTAAAACATCAGAGTCCAGTGTTTGAGATTAGTAACATTGACATGCAACTCACCATGCCCTGTAATATTTTTAATGCTTCATATTTTCCCTCAAGTTGTTGTTGTGTTACTTCAAGCTCAGATCGCAGAAATTCTGCTTCCTGCACAATATAAAACTTAGCAATTAATCACAAAATTACAGTTCTTGAAATAAGCAATAAAAATTGCATGAAAAATCATTACCAAGAGTTGGAATGGTGCTTCATTAACTCTTCTTAGAATGTTCCATATTAATCAGTGCAATTCTTTTTTACTCTTTAATGAGACATGGCCGTCACTGGCGAGGCCAGCATTTTTATTGCCCATTTATTGCCTAATTGCGTTTAAGAGTATGGTGGTGAGTGCCTCCTTGAACTGCTGCAATCCATGCAGTTTAGGTACACCCACAGTGCTGTTAGGGAGGGAGTGCCAGGATTTTGATCCAGTAACAGTGAAGGAACGACAATTCCAAGTAAGGATGGTGTGAGGTTTGTAGGGGAACTCGCAGGCAGCAATTTTCCCATGCATCCGCTACTCTGACCTTCTCAGTGGTAGAGGTCGCAGGTTTGGGAAGTGCTGCTTTGAAACCATGGTGAATCTCTGCAGTGCATCTTGTAGATGGTGCACACTGCTGTCACTTTGCATTAGTGGTGTAGTGAGTGGATATTAAAAGTGGTGGATGGCTGCCAATCAAGAAGGCCGTTTTGTCCTGGAAGGTGTCAAGCTTCTTCAGTGTTGTTGGAGCTGCACACACCCAAGCAAATGGAGAGTATTCCATCACACTACTGACCTGTGCCTTGTAGATGGTGGACAGGCTTTGCAGAGTGAGGTGGTGAGTTACTCATTGCAGAATTCCTAGCCTCTGACCTGCTCTTGTAGCCACTGTATTTATATGGCTAGTCCAGTTCAGTTTCTGCTCAATGGTAACCCCCAGGATCTTGATAGTGGGAGATTCAGAGATGGTAATGCCATTGAATGTCATCGGGAGATGGTTGGATTCTATCTTGTGTGGCGCAAATGATACTCACCACTTATCAGCCAACACCTTAATATTATCCAGGTCTTGCTCCACAGTCTGCTTCAGAACCTGAGGGGTCTTGAAATGGTGCTGAACATTGTGCAAGCATTTAAAAAAAAATCCCCACTTCTGACTTTATGATGGAGTAAAGGTCATTGATATAGCACCTGAACATGGTTGGGGCTAGGACACTACGCTGAGAACTCCTGCAGTATGCTCTGGAACGGAGGTGATTGATCTCCAAGAACCACAATCATCTTCATTTGTGCTCGTTATGACTCCAACTAGTGCAGTTTTCCCCCACACCAATTCCCATGAATTCTACTTTTGCTATGGTTTCTTGATGCTACACTTGGTCAAATGCTGCCTTGATGTCTATGGCAGTTACTCTCACCTCACCTCTTGAGTTCAGCTCTACTGCCCATTTTTGGATTAAGGCTGTAATGAGATCAGGAGCCGAGTGGTCCTGGCAAAACCCAAACAAGACATCAGTGAGCAGGAGGTAACTGACGAAGTGCTGCTTGATCGCATTGTCAAAGACCCCTTTCATCACTTTGCTGATGATCAAGAGTACAATGATGGGGTGGTAATTGGCTGGGTTAGAATTGTCCTGTTCTTTGTTAACAGGACATAGCAATTTTCCACATTCCCGGATAGATACCAGTGTTGTAGCTGAATTGTAACAGCTTGACTAAGGGTGAAGTTAGTTCTGGAGCACTAGTCCTCAGTGCTATTGCTGGAATGTTGTCAGGGCCCATAGCTTTTGTAGCATCCCATGCCTTCAGCCAGTTCTTGATATCACATGGAGTGAATCAAATTGGCTGAAGACTTGTATCTATCTTGCTGGGGACCTCTGAAGGACGTTGAGATGGATCATCCACTCGGCATTTCTGGCTGAAGATTATTGCAAATGCTTCAGCCTTATCTTTTGCATTGAAGTGCTCCCCATTGAGGACGGAGATATTATGAAGCCTCCTTTTCCTGTCAACTGTTTAATTGTCCTCCACCATAACGATTGAGGAAAATTTTATGCACCAATATTCACTTTACAACAGAATATGCATTATATTATGATAGGATAGACATGTGAACTTATACTTTCAGAGAAATACAGAATCATTACTTTTGTGCAACGACTTCCATCAAAGTAACTGTTCATAACACAAGATACATGTCACTGGAAGAACTGACATATTTTCCACATTTGATAGTTATAAAGCATTAACATGGTTTCCTCGTGTGTTACACCAAGGAATGACAACTGTGTGACGTGAATTGAGGGGGGTCATCTTCACATCACTATCCGCGTAATTAGACATACTCTTCTGACCTCAGGGCAACTCTACAATTGTAGATCGGACGTCCATGAACTCAGGGGACCTCTAACACACGCACGCACACAGTTGATTTTTCCCTTTTTTAATATTTTGTTTAACTTGAGTAAAAAAAGGAGCAAGTTACAATAACTCGTTCAAAATGTCCAATTTTTGGAAGCGTTAGTTTCACGTAGTCTCTCATCGTCATTGCTTTTTACAAGTTTACCTTCATGCTCAATTTGCTACTTGCAAGAACCCAATTTTTTTTTTTAAAATGAAGAATTAATTTCAGTCATTCTCAACTAAAATAAATTACCTCCAGAACTTCCTGAAGCCGGCGTTTTAGCTCTTCATTTGACATTTCAACTTGTGAGCCTGCAGGGACAGCATATGTTTTATAAACTTAACACATCGCATTATTCAAAGTAAACAAACTTCAACTTTAGCTAAATATGCAATATTCACCTATTGTATGTCACTTTACGGCATCTAAAAACTGATGATTTAGGCATTTCTTTAATTTCTATTTCCAGATGTGCACAAATTGGCTGTTGCATTTCCTACATTAAAACATTCAGTTTGGAACTTTCTCAGATTGTGAAAGACGCAATATGAATGCAAGGTTGTTAATCCTTTTATTGTTTGTCAGGTGATTTCTCAAATCCATCAATAAAAGGAACAGTTGATTTCACATGTTTCAATTGGTCTTTTGCAGTTTAATTATAAAGGACAATTCTCATGAAGTGTTTGTAAATTAGTTTGTATTGGAAAATAATTAAAGGAACACCTATCTTGAGAACAGATTCAATCGTTGTCCACACCATGCGTAGCTAATTTGCACCTAATGTCCCAAGGCTCTCCACAGAAGCATTATAGAACAAATTATGAAGCGGAATCAAAAAAGGAGATATTAGATCAAAGAGGTAGGTTTTAAGAAGCATCTTAAGGGAGGAAAACAAGGTGGAGCTGTAGGGATATTCTAGAGCTTTAAGGCAAAGGAACTGAAGGCACAGTTATCAAAGGCCAGAATTCAATGAATGCAGAGATAGGGAGGGGTGAGGCCATGGAGGGATTTGAAAACAAGGACTTTTAAAATCAAAATGTTGCTTGACCAGGAGCCAATGTATGTCAGTGAGGACAGTGAATGGGATTTGGTGCCAGTTAACATATGGGTAGAGTTTTAGATTACTTCAAGTTTATAGAGGTTAGAATTTGCAAAACCGACCAGATTTGCTTTGTCAAGTCGAGAGCTAATAAAGGCATGAATGAGGGCTTCAGCAACAGATCCGTTGAGACAGAATGAAATTGGGCAATGTTATAGAGGGAGTCAGAGTGATGGTGTGATATGAGACCAGAAGCCCATTTCAGGGTCAAATATGACACCCATGTTGTAAACAGGCCAATTTAATCTCAACAATTGACAGGAAAAAGGATGAGGAAGTGGCTAAGGAAGAAAATTTGATGCTGGGACCAAAGAAACAATGCTTTCAATCTTCCCAACATTTATGTGGAGGAAATGTCTGCTCATGCAATATTAGATATCAGATAAGCAGCCTGATAACTTAATAGCAGTGGAGGAGTCAAGAGAGGTGGCGATGAAGTAGAACTGGGTGTCAAGGGACGACACGTAGATGTGAATAGGAGGGGGCTGGGGCTGGTTAGCTTAGTTGGCTAGACAGCTAGCATGTGCTTCAAAATAACATCAAAAGTGCTGAGTTTAAACCTGCTCCTGTTAGACTTGGGGCCTGATTTCTTGCCCTGCCCCAAAGTAAAAATCACAGTGACCCTCAAATAATCTAGGATGGAAGCTGAAGAAGGAGATGAGAGGTGGCCTTGGATGCTTGGGGGACACAACAGGTATGTTGCAGGAGCAGGAACAGAAGTGATTCTCTGGTTCCCATTAGATAGATAACAGTGAAATCTGGTGAGAGCAATCCGAACTAGCTGGACCACAGAGGAGAGGCATTGGAAGAGGCTGGTATGTTCGACCATGTAAAAGGCTGCAGATAGGCTGGCAAGATGCTCCTTAAGATGCATCTCTTTGACCACAGCTGGACCACAGAGGAGAGGCATTGGAAGAGGCTGGTATGTTCAACCATGTAAAAGGCTGCAGATAGGCTGGCAAGATGCTCCTTAAGATGCATCTCTTTGACTTAGCTTTTGGTTATCTGCCCTGACGTCTCCTTAACCTGGATTGGTATCAAATTTTGTTTGATAATGCCGCTGTGAAATGACCTGGGATGCTGTGCAGTACTACGTTACGTGTTGTATAAAGTTGCTGTATCTCATTATTCGTAATGTGAGTAATGTCCCATCATTCTAAACTATTTACTGGGACAGGAGGATGGCAAAAAGGAGAATTCTTTCTGCTATTGTATTCAGCCTGTAGTAAAGGGTTTAAATACTAGGAGATCCAAAGTAAAAACAAGTACGAGAAGGGAAGACAAAAAGAGCTTATATTTACACCCAACATTTAACAGAGCTGCGAAATAATTTACTGGGAAAACCCCTGGGTAAATGAGATCAATCAAAATTGTGTTGGGCTGTTTTAAGGATAAAGTCATGAGATCCAAGAGTTCTGCCCTTTTTTAAAAGAAAATTACTCCTTTCTCATCATATCCTTCAATCCCATCCCTCTCCAAAACCTAATTGGCTGTCAAGACCATTTAAAATTTCTGCTTCAGTAGAGTTCCTTTATAACTTATCTCACGAATATTACTTGCCCCTAATTTTTCACCCAGTGCTATTCTGGACACCCCCATTGACTCACCATTCTGACTTGGAACTATCCTGTCAATCCTTCACTGTCATTGGATCAAAATCCTGGAACTCCCTCCCTAATAGCATTGTGGCTGTACCTACACCACAGGGACTGCAGGGATTCAATAACTTACCACCACAATCTGAAGGACAATGAGGGATGAGAAATAAATGCTGGCCTAGCCAGCAATGCCCTTACTTCACAAACTAATTTTTAAAAACTTAAGAAAGGACAAACTTTGATTTGTACTTTGTCCATTTGTTAATTAAAATTGCATTCTTTACCATAAAAAAGTATTGCATTGTTACAAGGGTTTATCCACTTTTGAACCTAGATTGTACGTGTATACATAAATGTGCTTTTCACCCCTTTATAGCTCACAGCCCATCCCTTAGTATCAGTAAATTTTACTCTTAATTTTTAGAACAAGTCACAACACTAAAAATGTTCGGGATGTCGAACTATTGCATTTAGGTTAAGGAGCACGAATAGCTACCAAGCCAGAGTTTTCAACCAAGCTAAGAATGAGTGAGGCTTAAAAACATTATAATCACTATAACTAAAGTGCTATGCTTTCATTCAAAACGTATGACAGGTATTTAAAACTTGAGACAGACATTAAAGATTCACAACTTATCAAACCTAATCTTCATAGTTATGCACATTGCAAGCAGTCATAGTCTTAAAAAGTGAACTTTACCATTACTGCACGACCACCTGCTAGTACTCATCCCGTCAGAAGCTGTTCGTTTATGGAATGAATTATAGAGGCTGCTGTATTTTGTCCAATGGGAAAACGTAAACCCATTCTTTTCATCCACTTTTACATTCCGACTAGAAATAGAGTCATCAACATCTGATCCTTGTCTTGATCTTGTGGTCTCAGCAACTGATCCGTGTTTCTGTTGATAAATTCCGCCAGGTTTCCTGCGGAGGCCATCACCCAAATCTCCGCTTGACATATCATCCTCTTCTTGCACGTGTACCTCAGTTCCGTGTCTCTCAGACATGAGGAGCTGCACAGGTCCAGCTGCCCAATTATCTGCAGAAAGAAAACTGGCAGATGGAGAAAACAAGCATATTTTAAAATAAAGCAAAAGATAAGTTACTTGGTATTATGTTAAGCTGACAATCAGCTTTAGAAAGAAATTAACTCTAAAGTACTAGTTTTATCTTCTGAGGTATATTCTAATATCAGCTATTGCAGGTACTTGAAGTTTTAACAAATGGAATTGTAAAGAGGGATTTCATCTGCTCCCTATATTTCACTTACAAATCTTTCATACCCATTTAATTTTACAGGTTTAGGGTGGCTATGGAAAAGGACAAAGAACAATCCAGAGTAAGAATAATTAACTGGGGGAAAGGAACTTCAGTGGAATAAGACTGTGTCCTCAGCCCCTTACTATACTCCTCATATACTTATGACCATGTGGCCAAATTCCACTTTTGCATTCATAGTGACCATCATGAAGTATCAATTTATAGATTTAGGTTAACTAGGGCAGAGCATTCAAGTTTCACTGCATCCCAATTTTTAACTTTGCTTCTATTTTCAAAGCAGAGATAGTGAAAAAAGCCAGCCTTCATCACTGCACTGCCCAACCATTTTGATTTATCCCCTCATTCCTGAAGACACTGACTGCCTCCATGGAGGGCATTCCAACAGGTAGCAGTCCTACCTGCAGGTACCTCACCCAAATGATCATTATTATTGAAACTGACAGCAAGTACACGCTCTGTGACTATGATGCATTTCAAAACCATGTTTGAACTTCCAGGCTTACCCAGTAAGCATAAGTCAACAAATCAGGCATTCCAGCTACAGGTAAATCAACATATTTAAACATTGAAATTACTGCCAATATGGAATATCATTCTAACATATTTGATCACTGACATTTGCATCAGCAACAAGCTGATTCGGCCCATAGGGAAATCCAGACCCTTTACATTTCAAATATGCCCTTTTGATCTACCATGCCCATGCACACAGGGAGTCAAGACCAAGTACAACACTCAGGAAAAGCAGGGTTATGGAATGGGGTAGGTAATTGGACTGAGGGGGAGCAGGAGGAGTAGGGCAACCAAGTCAAGTTCCACCCAGGCCCCAGCTTTCAGATTAATTGATTAAATGTGAACACCCAATAAAAGGGGGTGAACAAATTAATTCCATAAAGACTAATACAAGACCATGAGGTTAGTGGAAATAAACTACTGGAACCGTTTATTAATACATCTATCCTCTAGCAGTCAGCACAAGACTGGCTAAGCAAGCTCCACTCAGGGTGGTGATTGAGTCCATTCTCTTAAACGGGCATGGTACAACATGCATAACAGTGCTCTGCTGTTTTTGTTGAGTATCAACTCCATCCTTTACAGGGTGGATGTTTCCCCATTCAAAAGCCACCCATTTTCCTGTGATTACTTGTCAAGTTTGCCATTTATCTTGTCAGGGTTGGCAAACCGTATGATCGTAAATTAGCACATCAGTTGGGGGGGGGGGGGGGGGGGAGAGAGAGAGAGAGAGAGAGAGAGAGAGAAAGGAATGCCATCTATAATAGATTCTTATCGCATTGAAGACACCTGTCTGCTTTTGAAGAGTGTTTTATCAGCCATTAGTAGCTTCTCAGACAGGTTAGAACTGTTAATGTTGAAATCCTGTCACAATGACGTGCTTCAGTTGTATGTCAGAGCAGCTGTTACTAATTGGGGAAAGGGACAGGCATTATTCTTAAATATACACAAGGACTGGTTTCTGCCTGTGTCAGGGGAAGGAAAAGAAAGCCTGTGCTCTTTGGGTTTTAAAAATAAATCTATGTTAAGCAAAGACAAGCTTCAGATTCTTCCTTTACGCAGTGAATTATAACAAGGACTTGTTCCACTACTATTACTCACTAAAAAAGGTGGATTATATTAAGTCTGCAATAGACATCATCTGTCAACTACTGATAGCTGTGTAATGGGGGCTAGATGGGGAGATTTCACTATTAAAACCAAGGTGATGGGAAGGGCTTTTCACCCAATATCATTTGGTAGGCATTAACTCTGAAATAGATAATTTTGACACATACAAGAAAAAACAGAAGTAAAAGCTGACACTTATAATTTACCTTCCTACCAGATAACATAGGTTTTAGTGCAGTTTGAAATAGAATATTGTAACAAACTCAAAACTTTAATATACAATAGCTATAAATCAACTCATATTTGCCTCAGTAATTCCAAGTTAGGGCTTCCTGATCAGCATTTAAACAAAACAAAGATATTTGCCAAAATAAAAAACTCTACAAATCCAGAAGTGGTTTGGATTAACTGAAGAGCTTCCAACCCCTTCATAATTTTACCATAATGATCTTCTACTTACCTCCTTTCAACAGTGCTCATCTCCATCCCTGCCTCACACTCATCTAGATCTCAAATCCTCAGCCATGTTCTTTGCTACCTGCAGTTTTGACTATTCTAGTGCTCTCCTGTCGAGACTCTCATTCTCCATAACTTCGGTTCACCCAAAACTCTGCTGTGTGTATCCTAACCTGCACAAGTCACTCTCACGTCATCCCCATGCTCACTGGCCTATATTAGCTTCTGACATGCTTTTGTTGTCATATTTTCCAATCATTTGTGCCGCTTGGATGTTATTTTTGGTACTCTTCTTTGTGTACCCATTGTTATTTTCTATTCTTTCCCTGCTATCATAGATGGCTCAGTTCACCAGCACTTCAAATTTAACATTTTTATCCTCACGTACAAATCCCAATATAATTTCAAACTTCAGTATCTCTTTTTTTTTATTCACTTGCTGGGTTTTGCAGACAAAGCCAACATTTATTGTCCATCCCTGATGTGCTGAGTGGTTGACTGAGCCACTTCAGAGGGCACATAAAGAGTTAGATATAGGCCATATCAAACGAGGACAACAGGTTTCCTTCCTTAAAAAGATTTTAAAGAACCAGATGGATTTAGACAACAATCGGGTAGTTTCATGGTCATCATTACAGACACTAGCTTTTTATTTAAGATTTAGTTAAGTAACCAAATTTAAATTCCCCAGCTGCTGCGATGCGGTTTAAATCCATGTCTCCAGATCATCAGCCCAGACCTCTGGATTATGGATCTAGCTTGTAATGGCCATGTTCCCAGCTTGATCAGCCCCCCAAACCCTCTGTTTTTCTAATTTTGACCTCCTTCCATTTTATTTATTTATTCGTGTCACAAGTAGGCTTACATTAACACTTCAATGAAGTTACTGTGAAAATCCCCTAATCCCCACACTCCGGCGCCTGTTCGGTCGGGTACACCGAGGGAGAATTTGGCATGGCCAGTGCACCTAACCAGCACGTCTTTCAGACTATGGGAGGAAATTGTAGCACCTGGAGGAAACCCACGCAGACACAGGGAGAATGTGCAGACTCCACACAGACAGTGACTCAAGCCAAGAATTGAACCTGGGTCCCTGGCACTGTGAGGCAGCAGTGCTAACCACTGTGCCTTTTGTATCACCATTGATGGTCATCCTTTTAGCCCCTAGTCTGATTTTCATTCCATAAAGCCATCTGTTTCTCCACCTTCCTCTAATCCTTTAAGACCCATCTTAAAAGCTTATCCTCCTTGACCAATCTTTGGTCACCACTCCTTGTTTGAGTTACTGCCTATATTCTTACCGCACCTCTGTGCAGCATTTTAAGTAATTTTGCTATATTCTAGATACTCTATAAATAAAAAATAATTTGAGACCCATTCAACAAAGCAATATAAAAAATCCTTGTGCTTATCCTTTAACTAGGGAATCTCTAATAATTCAATAAAGCCATTCTTACGCTATAAAATTTTACTTAATTAATTCTACTAACTCCCAATGTAATATTTTTCATTAATCAATATCTTAATAAACGGCAAGGCCTAATAACACCAAATAATAAAGCATAACCCAGATGAGCTGCGAAATGGAGAAATGTCTTTAATGGAAATATTACTGATAGAAAATTCAACGTGTTAATAAAATGAAAACAATTCTTACTTCCTGAGAACTTAGCTAAATTCCAAATTTATTTGGTGCTACAAATTTGTTGAAACAGTATCAGTGCTCTCCCAGCATTCAGAAGGATTGTCAACATCAGAGCCCATACTTAAGTTTCAACCATTTGGAAACAGAACATTCTGCATCTATAATCCCATCAATAAATGCACGTTAACCTTCTTTTGCATATGATGTAATACACTAGCAAAACCTGTTTGCATGTAATCCACTGCGAACAGAAGACATTTAAACTTTTGTAAAACTCAGAATTCAACAGACAAACAAAAAGAACGGCAGCCTTCGATTAGCAGCATTACAGGAACAGAAAAAAATCAAGTATTGTGAAAACCTTCCAAGGGGAAAGGCAATAAAATTAGTTGTGGTATTACAAATAGGAACAAAAAAAGATCTAAAGTACTCCATAAGCTTGAGGTTGTTCAATTTACTGTCACGGTCTAACTCAAATCAAGTCCCATTCACCCATCACCCATGTTTGTTGACCTACATTGACTCCCACTCAACCAATGCCATGATTTGAAAACTTTGTTTGCAAGTCCTTCCCTTCCTTTCTATGTAATTTTCTCCAGTCCCCACAACCTTCTGAGATAACTGGTCTCTTGAGCATCCTCTACTTAGCACTTAGCGATGTCTAGGCTCTAAGTTCTGGACTTCCCTCCCTAAGTTTTTCCACCTTTCTTCCCGCCTTTAATTAATCCTTAAAAGCTACCTCTTTGACCAAGCTTTTGGCCATCTGCCCAAATGTTACCATATGCAGCTCACAGTCAAAACATTATGCTTTGTAACATTCCTGTGAAGCACTTGGAACATTAAAAGATGCCACTTAAATTCATAGCACCATTGTAAAGGAGGGACACAAAAGATAAGCTGGTTAAATCTTAGGCAGAAATGATGGTGATATAATTAACAAAATTGCCTATTTATTTCCATGAGTGAGTAATCTACAGAAGAGCACAGAAATGTTTCTGAGAAAGTTCTTCGGGTAGAAAGAAATTATACAAGAAAGTTAATTTTCACACACTGGGGATAAATTTGAGTGAAAATAAATTTTAAAACATTTCTGAAGCATACCTTTCTCCTTCAGTTATTAACTAAACTGCTTCACTTTTTTTGTAATATCTAAAATAGTAACCACTGCAACAAAGTTGAGTTGTTAAATCTAGATTTCGAACAAGAAATGATTAGCATCTTGATGAATAAGGATGAACAAAGCCTTTAGCTCATCAAGAGGCAAAAGAAGCTATTATAATCATAGGTGATTTCAATGTTTTAAGAATCCAGTGGCAGACCACAGAAAACTGAAAAGGTGAATTACTGGAGAATCAAGAGCTGCACCTAGGCATGTTATAACTTAGCCTGGGCTTTCTGATCAGTCAATATTAGTTTCATGATCCTATCCCATTGGCAGTGCACTGAGGCATTGCATAATCACACACATATTCTAAAGCACAAAAGCTGTGTTTTTTTGTCTTTAACATAGTAAAGCAAGCCAACATGCTGCACAGGTACACAATCAGAAAATAAATGACACTCAGTCAAAGTAGCAGCTATTAGCACAGGAAAAAAAAAGGCTTGGTCAAAGACGCAGTACTTAAGGGGCCGTGAAGAGAGGTTTCGCAAGGTAATTTGAGTTTAGGACCAAGGCAGTTGAAGGCACCGCTACCAAGTCAGGTTTGCACAATGGGAACGTTGAATGAACATGAAGCTCTTGTCAGAGTTTTAGGGTTAGACAAGGTTACAGCGAGATACAAAAGGAGCAAGAAGGCTATCATGAAATTTGGGCACCAAATTGAGAATTTTAAATTAGAGGTTGACGGTGATCAACAGCCATCAACACTGACTAGATTGATATATCAGACATGCATGTTAAATTTACATCCCACTTGAGAATCATAAATTTCACTCCTAACAATGTGGTGAATTTACACCACTGATCTGCAGGCAGTGAGTGGGGTTGTTTGGGTCAATCTGAATGCCAGATGCAGAAGCAGCAGCAGACCTCAGAAAACCTGCTCTACAACTCCCGAAAACTGGTGCCTTTTTTCTAGGGCAAAAGAAACAAATGTCCATCTTTATAACAGCCTGCAGGCGGAAGGAAGCAGCATGTTGTTCCTGAATGAATATTACAATAATTATAGGGCGCCGGCCACCGACCTGAGCCTCCTTCCTCTCCCCTCACTAGAGACCGGCTCACACGGAAAGAAAGCCCCGCTCTTACCGACCCCGATCAGCCGCTTCCCACTTGTCGGATCCGCGAAAAACTTTCCGCCTCTTTCCCCGGAAAACAAATGGCGGAAATCCAGACCCACGTGACCCGGCCGTGACGTCACCTCCCTCCAGGTGAGGGCTCAGGTAAGCGGAGTCTGAACAAACTTGCGCAACTCCACCAGTTGCTGCAGTCACCACATCCTATACTATCACCCTGCAAACCAAAAATATTCCTTTTCACCAACAGGGAATGTGGAATCACATTGTACCTGGGACAACTGAAAGAAGCGAACTTCAATCCTTGCCTAAACTTTGAATTAATTGAGAAACTTCATCCTGCTAAATGGAAATCTTATATGGCAAGTTACAAATCAGAGTAGATTAGTTTATCGCCATAATTCGTCCCAACATTCCTCTCAGTCGATGTAAAAACAGTTTGTGAAGGAGAAACTAAACAAAGCAGTACTGTACCTGATCAGGGAGTCATGTCCAATTATTTTTTTAATTGGAGAAGTTACATTAAAACAGAGAAAGATGGATATGCCACGTTTTGAGTAGTAGTTTAGTTTTAACTTTAAAAACAAACACTCAAGACAGCAGTTAGTGATGCCATAAATAAGTGAAAATAAAATGTATTCAGTTTAATTGAATCGTCACATCTCTTTTGGGCATATACCAAGTTGCATTTCACATTGGTGCAGAAGTACGCAAGCTTTTCTGTCCAAGTGCATTAGTGTTAAATTACTGCTGCCTTTCTCCTCCCAGATGGGAGTGTGTGTGTGTACCAAATACACACACTCTACAACTCCCATCAATGCTACTTCACATTTGTTCAGAAACTATTGCAATGGTGAGTGGAAAATCAGCATTGAAAAAGTTAGTTTTGCCCCTCCTCCATATTATTCAGTGCTATATTGCAACTCATGCCATTAGTTAAAGGACTAATTTTTTTTAAAAATGCATTTCAATAGCACTTTATGATCTCAGGATGCCCCAAAGCATTCCACAGCCAATGAAGTACTTTTGAAGTTTAGTTACTGTCGTAATGTTGGAAAACAACAAAGCAAGCTCTCACAATCAACCAGATAATCTGTTTGTGTTGTTGGTAGAAAGATAAATATTGGCTAGGAAACCAATGCACTGCTCTTCTTCAAAATAGTACAATGGCATCTTTTACACACATTCAGAAAGCAAACAGAACCTCAGTTTAATGTCTCATCTGATAAAAAGTCACTTCAGACAGTACAGCATTGCCCTGAGGATGTTGACCTACATTTTGCACTCAAGTCTCGAGTGGGTCTTGAACTCTTCTGAGTTGAGCAAAACCTTCTGAGGTGAGAATGTTCCCAATCTATCACAGCTGACACGATCATATTCATTCAGCCAATGCAAGGCAATTCAAAATCACATGCAACCCTTGGCCTACAATGTAGTTAGGACTCAATTACCCATTTTAAATCATTCTTTCAAATAACTTTATTTACAACAGCCAACTGGGAGTATAGAACTTGAATATTGCCAAAGAGAGAAATGTAACCGAAGCTTTCAGTCTTGCACTCATCAGGACAAATGTAAGATTACCAGTTGCCATGGAGAAAACAACAGAAAGCTGTAGACCCCCCCATATGATATAAATTGTTGTAATAGTTTGAAGTTTGGCATTCTTGCCTTTGTGTTGATGATTGCAAGACAAAAAGGTTCAGCAACACATCTCGCTTTGCAGCAATTTTATTTACCCAAATTTTTCTCTTTTAAAATAAAATCTAATTCATTCGAGCTATGTATTTTTTTTTAGACACTATTATTCAATTTATAAATTAATACTTTCACATCCTTCAGCATATTCATACATTTAATGCAAGGGAAAATATTTACAATGAACATCACTGAATTTTGTTTGTAAATATTTGGCAAATCTTTAAACAGCCTGAAAGTTGTGTGTGTTATTTACTGATTAAAATGCCAACAATATTTCACAAATATTACCAAGTAAAGTCAGCTGAATGAAAATCAGCCAGCTCCTTAGATTACAGTTGGCATTTGTACACAAGTCTGTTTTCTTGGCACAAGTCCATCCATCATACATTTAATTGTTATCTTTCATCCACTGTTCAATCCACTGTATAATTTGTTCCAAATTTCTTTCCAAGTCCTCAGGCGTGTCGCTGGGTAACTGATGCACAATCTCCTCTCGATATGACTCCATGGCTTCTTCATATATAGTCTGGAAAATCTCACACTGTATGTTGTCCTGAAGCTTCTTTCCAGTGTAACTCCTGAATAAAGATGAAAATAAAATGTCAATTGTCATTTCATAAAGTTTCTTCAGCACTGAAAGCAGATATATTAACATGTTACAGCAACATGAGGGAAATGGGAAGAAAACCTGACACCTTTACAAAAACCTGTAGAATGGTGCATTTATTTTGTTTCAGCAATGCAAGATAAAAGAACAGTTTGCACTAAAATCCATAATGAGTTATGTGCCACGGAGAATGCCTATTAATTTTGTTCAAAAGTAAATACAAGAGTAAAGTTGATCTTGCATGGGTAAAGATGAGACCAAATATTCTGGAGCATATGGACGGAGAAGAGAAAGATAAATAGCCAAGTTCAATTTTGAACTTGTAGTCATTCAAGCCTGGCAACTTTGTATGCAATTTTCATTTGTTCTTGACTGGGTCAGAGGGAAAGAAAGATCAGTAGAAATGTTAATCTACTATATTAGGTGAATTTGAGTTGACCAAGGTGGAATAGTATGAATGCTGAATGTGGAGATATCGAAGCTTGAACTATCCTGCCTTCCAAGCGGAAGTATAATTGTGAGTCAACCATAGCACATGGATTGCAGCGTTTCAAGAAGGCAGCTCACCACCACCTTCTCAAAGGCAACTAGGGATGGGCAATAAATGCTGGCCATCCAGCAAAACCCATGTCCCACGAATGGATTAAAAAAATAATAGTTTCCCCATTTCAGATTATTATGATCCCAGATTTGATCTCTAGTTTGTACTGGGTTAGCCAATTTCAGATAGATAGAGGAGAAGTGCTACAATTGACATCAATGTTCCTGGGACAGGAAAGGGAAACAGCATGAGCAGCAGGACATCTTGCATTTATACAGCACCTTTAACACAGTAAAACATCCCATGGCACTTGAAAAGAATTTTAGCGAACAAAATTTGACATTCACAGAAAGAGATATTAAGATTGGTGATCTGAAGTTTAGACAAATAGTTAGGTTTTAAGGAACATCTTAAAGGAAGAAAACTAAAAGAGAAAGGAGGTATAGAGAGGGAATTCCATATTTAGAGCCTGACAGTTGAAAGCATGGCTGCCAATAGCAATGTGAAAATTGGGGATGCTCAAAAGTGCAGAACTGGAGGAGCGCAGGTATTTAGGGGTTGTCGGACTAGAGGACATTAAAAAGATTTGGAGGGGTTAGGCCAATAGAAGGATTTGAAACATTAATGATAATTTAAAATTGAGGAGTTACTTAAATGGGAGCTAGTGTAGGTCAGTGAGAATGGGGTGATGAGTCAACAAGTTTAGATAACCTCCAGTTCATGGGGGAATAGAACATGGGAACCAACTAAGAATGCATTGGAACGGTGAAGTCTAAAAGTAACAAAGATGGGGAGGAAAGTTTTAGCAACAGATAACCTGAGACAGAACCTGGGTCAGGCAATGTTACACCTTTTTGGAGGTGTTGGGGCGGGGGGGGACATCAAGACAAACATTTTAATACCTGTTTTCCAATCGGTCATATAAAATTGTATTATCCGTACGAAGGACAAACACAATATGGAACCAGCGCTCTGGAAAGAAGTCGCAGCCATGGTAATCAACAATTATCCCACCTTCGCTCATCTTATCATCAAGTTCATCAACCACCTGCATAACAGATTGCTCTATTAGGAGTTAAATTTATGTGAACATACTATAATAGATATCATGCAAGCATGCTCACACTGTCAAACATTTTTGTTCTGAAAATAAAAAGTGCACTCATCAGGACATTCGGAAGAACACCAAAGGTAAAGGGAACAACAATTTATACTTCATGGGAAGAGAGTGCTGATCGGTTAGCAAGTGAATTCTAGTTGGTAGATTGGCAGTTAGCTGTCACAGCCTGCCCACAGCTTCAACCTGAAACACCAACATTGGGCACTAGGCTATAGGCCACCAACATGTGGGAAAAATGCAGAGGAAACAATGTGCAAGAAAATTGCAAAGTGGTGCAAAAATTATAGAGTGGTTATAATCGGGGACTTTATCTGAATATAGACTGGGCTAGTAATAGCATAAAGGGCAAAGAAGGGCAAGAGTTTCTCGTGTAGGTTCAGGAACATGTTCTGCAGCAATACGTTTCCAGTCTGTGAAAGGATGCACTGTTAGACCTAGTTCTTGGAAATGAGGTGGACCAAGAAGATAAAGTATCAGCAGGAGAACACTTAGGAGACAGAGATCATTGTACAATCAGATTTAAACTGACTGTGGAAAAAAACAAAGAACAATCCAGAGCAAGAATAATTAACTGGGGAAACACCAACTTCAATGGGGTAATCTCGACCGAACAAATTGGAATTAAAGACTGGCAGGAAAAATGGTAGCTGAACAATGGGCGACCTTCAAAGTAGTGATTTTTCAGACAGAGTCATGTATATTCCCTCTAAAGGTAGGGAAAGCATATCCAGAGCTCCCTGGATGACAAAAGAAATAAAAAGTCTGCTTACGACACCACGTAGAAAATACAATTGAGAACTCGACTGGATATATAGAAGGTTCAGAAAAGAAGTGAAAAAGCAAATAAAAGCAGCATGAAAAGAACATATAAGAGATTAGCAGCTAACTGAAAAGGGAAATACAACATAGGATGGGAGGGGTACGCATATCGTCTAGCCCCAGTATACAGGTCGTACCATTAATTTAGAAGTTCAATTTACTCATCAAAATGGCCAACCATTTACTTTCTCCATCGGTACCCAGAATAAGAGAGACTTTAACCAGGCTTCTTTCAATAAAATTATAAAACAAAACTTATTTAGCAGATTGCAAGAGCTGATTAACACACAACTGTACTCAAAGAATAACTATCCATCATTCCTTAGAAATACCCCCAGCACATGTGCACACACACGGCACAAAGGACTTGTGTTCTCTCATTCTTGATTCTTTCATGAGTGGCAATAGTTTCCCTCATTACCCCACCGGCTTCCACATTCTAAGGATGCCATTTCTGCCAACTCCACCACGAAACACATCTTCCCCTCAACCCGACCCCCTCCCCAATCAGCATTCTGCAGGAGCCACTCCTTCTGTAACACCCTGATCCACTCCTCCATCATCCCCAACTCCTCATCCCCTTACCATGTAATCGCAGAAGATGCAACACCTTCCCCTTTACCTCCTTCCTCCTCACTGTCCAAGGCTCTAAACACTCCTTTCAGGTGAAGGAGCATTTAATTTGCACCTCCTTCAATTTGTTCTGCCATATTTGCTGTTCCCAATGTGGTCTCCTCTATACTGGGGAGACTAAACGCAGACTGGGTGACCACCTTTCTGAATACCTTTGGTTAGTCCCAATCCTCCTGTCATTGGCCGTTTCAACTCACCATCACAAATCAGAGGGTCAACACCTCATCTTCCGATTCAACACATTATAGCCTTCTGGGCTCAACATTGAGTTCAACAATGTTAGACTGTGAACTTTCTCCTCCATCCTGACATTTTTTAATGCAAAAAGAAATGTTGCCCCAAGCCCCCCATCCTCACAAGGCCATCTATCACTTGTTCTCAAGTTTTGTTTTTATTGAGCACTGACCATCATAAACCTTCTGGTTTGTGTTGGGTTGCACTGGAACATTGCAGCAGGCCAAGGATGAGCAGGAGAGCAAGATGGTTCCAGAGCATAGGCAGGAAAACGGCTCTAAATTATCCATTTGGAGAGCAAGTGCTGATGATGGCCGAATGGCCTCTTTCTGCACAGTAATAATTCTTATGTCTACTCCTGTTACTGTTAAGCAGTTTAGGCTATAATTTAGAGTTTAGAAGTATGAGAGAGATCTAATTGATGTATATAAGATGCTAAAGGGAATTAACAGAGTAGACACAGAGAGGATGTTTCCTCTTATGGAGCAATCTAGAACAAGTAGTCATGGTTTTAGGATAAGGGATGACAGATTTAAAACAGAGATGAGGAGAAATTACTTCTCCCAAAGGGTCGTGAATCTGTGGAATTTATTACCCCAGGGTACCAGGACATTGAGTAAATTTGAAGAGATAGAGATTTTTTTTATTAGTAATGGGTTGAAGGCTTATGGCGAATAGACAGGAAAGTGGAGTTGAGGCTGAGACAAGATCAGCCATGACCATATTGAATAGCAGAGCAAGCTTGAGGGGCTGAATTGCCTAATCCTGCTCCTAGTTCTTAGGGTTTGTGATATTTGGTAGAGGAAGGCAAGAAAGAAAATTACAAAAACCAAGGGCAGGCCATTTAGCCATCCAGCCATGAGATTCTGTCTGATCTGTGATCTAACTCTATATTCCTGCTGTAGAGGTGTTTCCTAACTTCACTCCCGAAAGGCCTGGATCAAAAATTTTAGCTATTTCCCCTAGATTTCCCACCAGCAGAAATAGATTCCCTCTATATGCCCTGCCACAGGAACATGGGCCCTTCAGCCTGCTTCACCATTCAATAAGATCACGGCTATCAGTTCTCTTTAATATCTTGAAACCTTCAATCAAGTCGCCCCATAACCGTTACAATTCCAGGGAATACATCCCTAGTTTGTGTACTCTTACTCTCTTGGAATCCAGTTCATTCTATTAAATCAATTCCGTACTCCCTCAGAGGGCAATATGTCTTTCCCAAGATGTGGTGCTCAGAACTGAAGCTAGAACTACAGGTGTGAGAGGCAGTCATTAAAATATGTTCAATATTGTGAGACTCGCTGAAAAATATCTGTTTTGCGATCGTGAAGTTTATTTCTCCCCATTCGAAGTATGTACAAGATAAAATGATTGAAAATTTGTCCAACTGACTTGGTTTTTTTTATTACTCTGAGCAGTTTGATCAGAATCCAAAACTTCAAGGAGGGAGTATAAAGTTTGCAGTAAGCATTAAACTAATTAATTGTTAAACAAAAAACAGACATGAAAAAAATTAATTTGCAATTCGTTTTGCATTTTGTATCACAAAACTCACCCGGTCTTCATCCAGAATGGGACACAAGTATTCTTCATCATAACCTTCATACAGATTACCTTTATAAGAACATTAGAAATACAACACAGTTTACATTTACCTTCTGAACAGCAACATCAACTCTGAGAGAAACTATGTAATAATGTTGATTAATGTAATAATCAATACACATCTTGCAAAGTACTGCAAGTAAAACATACAACTGCTGTACATAAACAATATAAAATCATGGAAAAATGTTAACAATAACATTGAGCAATGGTTATTGCTTTTCATTATCTTACTATCTAAAAGCAAAATGTCCATCCATTTACTTGAACACAATGAACTTGGATACGCCTTGGTTAAAGAAATCAAATCAGATAAACTGATAGAGAAGAGCAAGAATTGCGATCAAAACAGGGACAGCTATTTACAGTATTGTTCAAAGCAAATATTTTTCATCACCTTCACTAACATTCAGCACCTAGAATTGCAGATTTCTTGTCCTAACTCTTAAGTATTTTGAAAATATATAAATGCTTCACTTGTAGCAGTAATTAGGCCAAGAATAATTTGCCTGATTGCAGAAAATACTTTCTGTAACTCGTGAAAATTCAGTTCTGGGTTAACACCTTGCTTGAAGTCAAGAAGCTAACTCAATTTATGATAAATAAATTTCCATGTCACAAGCCTCATTTGTGGACAGTCAAGAGATTAAAAGGTAAAATGAAGACTATCAGTAAATATTGAGTAGTAATAACAATCCAACGCTCAAGAATTACCAATCTTTTTGAGGAACATATGGATTTTTGGAATTGTCTGCAGTCAGATTTTTCATAGCCAAGTTAAATTTGAATATAAACTGGTTAGATTAGATTATAACTCATCCCGTTCCAGCAATTACCATATTAATAATTTTAAATACTCTTTTCATTCATGTTCACCTTCTTTTGCCAGTTCTCCCACATTAAAGTATGTCAATCCAGTTCTTCCAGCTAACTCTTTACCAAGGGTAGTCTTCCCAACACCTGGAGTACCTGGCAGAATAGTAAATGTATTGTTAAAACAGCAACATGGCAGTTCAGCAATAGTCAGCATAATCTAGGTTAACTCTTAAGAAATATGACTCTCAATATTTATGCAACTACGATGTTCACTTACATCTGTTGGGCAAAACATTAGGCTACAAAACAAAGCCATTGAAGACAGTTATTTGCACTTATTTTATTTACATTTCATAACTCTCTATGTTTGATGCTCTTGTTCTCAGTCCTGACTCTGTCTCATGCCAGTTCTTTACCACCATTATACTCCCCAAAATCAAACAGGTGCAGACATCAAATGTGACCGATTACACAAACTGAATCAACTATTCAAAAACAGATCAGGCAGCACCACATCAAGTACTGTCAGACCTCAAACCTATCAGCCTAAACTGCTCACTACCTCAGGTTCATCCTGAAGAGCAAAAATAATCAGTTTTCTCCACTTGTTAGCATCTCCTTAAACTTCTTTCCCCTTCACAGCAATATGTACAAGGAACTCCTGAATTATTTTGTCCACTTGTTCAGCTGCCTATGCCGTTTTGCCTCCATTCACTGACCCATCAACTCAAACCTCCATCCTCTGTACCTTAGCCTCAAAAGAAAGCCTTTATCAACTTTTAATCCTATGTCCCCTCCGGTCCTCTCCAATCTCAGCTTGCCCATGAGACAAAACCTCTGCTCCCTTGATGCCATTCCCAGTCAACTGTTGACCCACCCAAATTCCCTTATTGATCAATGATGGTTCCCTCTTCTCAGGTACTCTCATCACACTCCTCCTGAAAATAACCTCCATCCTCAGCTCCTCTGTCCTTGTAAACTATTTCCCCATCTTCACAATCATTTGTCTGTCCAAAGTCCTTGAAGGTGCTGTCACCTCGGAATCACATTTCTATCCTACCACAACTTTGTCAAAATCAGGAATGCCATCTGCAGGGCACACTGTCCCTTCTCATCCTTCTTCACCGACCTGTAGCCATTGACGCTGTCAACCAAACCATCCAGAATCACATTTGGTTTCACTCTTAACTATCAGATTGTAATCAGAGAATTGTCAACAGTGGCTTCTCTTTCCACCCCATTACCATGAAGTTCAATGATTTACCTTTCTGCTCTTTCTCATCCACATACTGTTCTTAACAGTAGGGCGGCATGGTGGCACAGTGGTTAGCACTGCTGCCTCACAGCACCAGGGACCCAGATTCAATTCCGGCCTTGGGTGACTGTCCATCCATGTAGAGTTTGCACATTCTCCGTCTGTCTGCATGGGTTTCCTCCGGGTGCTCCGGTTTCCTCCCACTGTCCAAAAATGTGCGGGTTAGGCTGATTGGCCATGCTACATTGCTCCTTAGTGTCAGGGGAATTAGTAGGGTAAAATGGTGTCAGACATATTCACACATATGCTGACAATGCCTAGCTTGAACTCTTCACTGCATCTCTGACACATTCTATTGCCTGTGTTCTAAGGCTGCTTGCCCAACCTCCAATTCGAAATGCCACAATTCTTTCCAATTAACAGCAAAGTCATTGTCTTCCACTGCCACCACAAACTCAATAGCCAGGGAGAGGGATGGAATCAGTAGCATGGGCCAGTATCAGATTGAACAAGTTTATTTGCAATCCAAAGTCCCACTCGACTGTAAGCTGATCTTCCTGCACCATATCTTCTCTATCACTTCCATGGCATTGCCTGCCTCCACTTTAGCCCTTTTGCCGGCAGACTCCTCTGCTCTGCCCATAATGATATCTCGGCCTTTGTAGTCTCCAAACTTGGATTTCCTAGCCAGCTTCCAATTCTCCACCATAGATAACACTTCAGAATTTTGTCACCCTTTCCTATCCTTTTGGTCCAACATCCATTTTCTTTACAATTAAACAAAAGGGAGCAGATTTAAAACAGAAATGAGGAGGAAATACTTCACTCAAAGGATTGCGAATCTGTGGAATTCTCTATTCCAGAGTGCAGTGGATGCCAGAACACAAAACAAAGGTTTTTAATTAATAGTGGGATGAAGGGTTATGAATAGGAGCCAGAAGGTGGACATGAGGCTGAGATGAGATCAGCCATGATTGTATTGAAGGTGGAGCAGGCTGGAGGGGCTGAATTGCCTAATCCTGCTCCTAGTTGTTATGTTCATATGAAGCGCCTTGAAATATTTTTCTAAAAAAAGTCTTGAATTTACAAAGTGCCTTCCACAACCACCAGACATCCCAAAATGCTCTACAGCCAATGAAATACTTGTTAAAGGGAAGTCACTGCTGTAATGTAGGAAACCTGGCAGAAAATTTGTGCACAGGAAACTCTCACAAATAATAAAACAACCAAATAATGTTTTTCAAGTGTTGATTGAGAGATAAATATTGGCATAAGTTTTTAAAGTTTATTTATTAGTGTCACAAGTAGGCTTACATTAACACTGCAATGAAGTTACTGGGAAAATCCCCTAGTTGCCACACTCTGGCACCTGTTCGGGTACACTGAGGAAGAATTTAGCATTGCCAATCCACCTAATCAGCACATCTTTCGGACTGTGGGTGGAAACACACGCAGACACAGGGAGCATGTGCACACTCCGCACATAGTGACCCAAGCCGGGAATCGAACCTGGGTCTCTGATGCCGTGAGGCAGCAGTGCTAACCACTGTTCCACCAAGCCGCCTCCTGACACCAGGATAATACTCCGGCTCTTCTTTGATATAGTACCACAAGATCTTTTCTTTGATTTGATTTATTACTGTCACATGTATTAGCATACAGTGAAAAGTATTGTTTCTTGCGCGCTATACAAAGCACACTGTTCATAGAGAAGAAAATGAGAAAGTGCAGAATGTAGTGTTAGTTATAGCTAGGGTGTAGAGAAAGGTCAACTTAATGCAAGGTAGGTCCATTCAAAAGTCTGATGGCAACCTTGGTTCAAAACCTCTTCCACAAGGGAGCACCCCAATAATGCCATACTCTTTCAGTACTGCACTGGGTGGCATGGTGGCACAGTGGTTAGCACTGCTGCCTCACAGCACCAGGGACTCAGGTTTGATTCCAGTTTGGGTCACTGTCCGTGTGGAGTCTGTACGTTCTCCCCGTGTCTGCGTGGGTTTCCTCTGGGTGCTCTGATTTCCTCCCACAGTCTGCAAGACGTGATGGGGTTAGGTACATTGGCCATGCTAAATTCTCCCTCAGTGTATCCGAACAGCGTTGGAGTGTGACGACTGGAGGATTTTCACAGTAACTTCATTGCACTGTTAATGTAAGCCTACGTGTGACACTAATAAATGAACTTTAAACTTTGATTTTGGAGTTGTATTTTGTGCTCAATTTCTGGAGTAAGACTTAAATCCAAATCCTTCTAACTCAGGTGAGAATCCTACCAATTGAATCATAACTGATACTTAAAATACTTTTCCATTAAAAATATGCTAAAATTTCAAGTTGTTGTCTTGTGCAATTTGAACAGGCTCAAGGGGCTGAATGGCCTACGTCTGCTCCTCATTCATATGTTTGTGCACAAAGTACACAGACTCCAAGAAATGACAGACAAATGTCTTCAACAGAGTCTGTTCAAGACACAAATGTCAATACATCAATGACATCAAATTTGGAGGGACAGTCAAGACAAGATAACAAAAATATTTACAGTATGACATGTAACACTCAAATTAGTTGCAACATAGGGAAGTGTGAGCTTTACATTTTGTGAAGAAAATAAGTCAAAAGATTACTTGAAAAGTTAGAATTGTAATAAAGCAGAGGAGCAAAAGCATCTGGGTGTACAAATACACAAATCACTAAAAGCTCTAATGCAGGCCAATGGCTCATAACAAAAACAAATCAAACACAGGGGTTTACTTCTGAAGGGATAGAATTTAGAATTGAAGTGTTATGCTAAACTTGTCTCAAACCTTGATTATAGACCATATTCTTAATAGTATGTACAGTTCTGGTCAACATATTTTAAACAAGATATAGAGATACTGCAGAGGTTGCTAAACAGATTTAAAAGTTTGAACTTCTTCCTCATGAGGAAAGGTTGAACAGTCCATGTCTCTTTCCCTTTGTTTGATAAAGGAAGGCTGAGTGAGTGACCTAATAGAGTCACAGAGGTTTACAGCATGGAAAGAGGCCCTTCGGCCCAACTTGTCCATGCCACCCTTTTTTTTAAAAAAACCCCAAGTTAATCCCAATTGCCCGCATTTGGCCCATATCCCTCTATACCCATCGTACCCATGTAACTATCTAAATGCTTTTTAAAAGACAAAATTGTACCCGCCTCTACTACTACCTCTGGCAGCTTGTTCCAGACACTCACCACACTGTGTGAAGAAACTGCCCCTCTGGGCACTTTTGTATTTCTTCCCTTAAACCTATGCTCTTTAGTTTTAGACTCCCCTACCTTTGGGAAAAGATATTGACCATCTAGCTGATCTGTGCCCCTCATTATTTTATAGACAGAAACTAAAGCAAATTTCTATTAATACGTTAATCATGCTTTTGGTATCAATATGGTTGCCTGCATTTCTAGAGTTTATAAAGTTCTATCTTGAATAGCAGTGCACAGCTGCAGATGTGAGTTGAGGTGGTGCAGACCTGACCTCTCAGTAAGCTGCTCAGTAAAGGTTCATAATTCTTTAATTTGCACATTTTCCAGAATGGGGCTTGAAAGAATGTTGGAAGCAGATTCAATCCACAAATCTCCAAAGGCAATTCAACATACGTTTGTAAAGAAAATGATTTGTTTTATTCAGTCATGGGACATAGGCATCGCTGGTTGGCCAGCATTTATTGCCCATCCCTAGTTGCCCTCAGGAAGGTGGTGGTGAGCTGCCTTTTTGAATCACTGCAGTCCACGTGCTGTGTGTTGACTCACAACGTCATTAGGGAGGGAATTCCAATAAGTTCACCCCTCAGCCACCTACGCGCCAGAGAAAAAAGTCCCAGTCTATCCAGCCTCTCATAGAAATCATAGAAACCCTACAGTGCAGAAGGAGGCCATTCGGCCCATCGAGTCTGCACCGACCACAATCCCACCCAGGCCCCACCCCCACATATTTACCCACTAATCCCACTAACCTACACATCTCAGGACTCTAAGGGGCAATTTTTTTTTTAACCTGACCAATCAACCTAACCCGCACATCTTTGGACTGTGGGAGGAAACCGGAGCACCCGGAGGAAACCCACGCAGACACGAGGAGAATGTGCAAACTCCACACAGACAGTGACCCGAGCCGGGAATCGAACCCAGGACCCTGGAGCTGTGAAGCAGCAGTGCTAACCACTGTGCTACCGTACCTCCTTATAACTCAATCCATCAAGTCCCGGTAGCATCCTGGTAAATCTTTTCTGCACTCTTTCTAGTTTAAATGATATCCTTTCTATAATAGGGTGACCAGAATTGCACACAGTATTCCAAGTGTGACCTTACCAATGTCTTGTACAACTTCAACAAGACATTCCAACTCCTGTCTTCAATGTTCTGGCCGATGAAACCAAGCATGCTGAATGCCTTCTTCACCACTCTATCCACCTGTGACTCCACTTTCAAGGAGTTATGAACACGTACCCCTTGATCTCTTTGTTCTGTAACTCTCCCCAATGCCCTACCATTAACTGAGTAAGTCCTGCCCTGGTTCAATCTACCAAAATGCTTCACTTCGCATTTGTCTAAATTAAACTCCATCTGCCATTCGTCAGCCGACTG
Organism: Mustelus asterias; assembly: GCF_964213995.1. Classification (NCBI taxonomy): domain Eukaryota; kingdom Metazoa; phylum Chordata; class Chondrichthyes; order Carcharhiniformes; family Triakidae; genus Mustelus; species Mustelus asterias. The sequence goes on from NC_135806.1 coordinate 107,297,995, forward strand.
GCCCAATTGATCAAGATCCCGTTGCAATTGGAGATAACTTTCTTCACTGTCCACTATGCCACCAATCTTGGTGTCATCTGCAAACTTACTAGTCATGCCCCCTATATTCTCATCCAAATCATTAATATAAATGACAAATAACAGTGGACCCAGCACTGATCCCTGAGGCACACCGCTGGTCACAGGCCTCCAGTTTGAAAAACAACTCTCTACAACCACCCTGTGGCTTCTGATACCTCACCCTGGATCCCGTGAGATTTAACCTTATGCAACAACCTACCATGCGGTACCTTGTCAAAGGCCTTGCTAAAGTCCATGTTGACAACATCAACTGCACTCCCCTCATCTACCTTCTTGGTTACCCCTTCAAAAAACTAATATATAAAACATATAATATAACATTATGAAAGGTTTTGCTAGAGTAGACTTGGGTGTTTCCACTTGTGAAGAACAAAAGTTCAATTAAATATGAAATTCAGAAGGCATTTCTTTGCCTTCTTTTTAGGTCAAACCAAATAAACAAACTCAGATTAAGTCAGGACAAAGTAAAAGGGGCAGCTCCCCAAAAGGAGGGGGAACAGCCCAAACAGAAATCAAAGTACAAAGGAAACTTAAAAACATCAAATTAAAATGTGATTGTCAAGGTCAATAACGCACCCCAACCCCTGTGGTGCCCACGGGTTTCAGAGGGTGGTGAGAATGTAGAACTCACCGCCACATGTGGAGCAGTTGAGGCAAATAGCATGGATGTATTTATGGGAAAGTTGGATCAGCATATCAAGAAGAAAGGAATCGAGCAAGATACTGCTCGAGTTAGATGAAAAATGATGGGGGGGGGTAGCATAAACACCCAGCATGGAAGCAGTTGAATTGAATGGTCTGCTTCTATGGTATACTCATGCATTTATATGCGGTCATGTTATGTGCTGCAGATAAATAAGTCACTTGTGCTCAAGGAGTTACACGGGTTCCCGATACCTCCCATTTCCAATTCCAGTCCTGTGTCCCAGTATCTCTGGTGTGATAGAGTTTGTTGGTGGGGAGTTACATTCCTCACTCGGGAGTTCAGGCTCCTTACCTGTCAGCAGGATATTCGGCCGCTTCTCCATCTCCCCGCGTGCCCAGGGACCCGGGTCCTTCCTAAAGCCGCGGCCCTCTCCAATCGCGTCACGGCTCGTCCTTTCCGCACCACCCTCCGAAAACGATTAAACGAAATTAAATGCCGACGGATTGGACCCCCGTCCGTCCGATTTGTGATCGATCGGGACGGGAAACGGCGACTCGTTAGCCCGCCGCTCCAACACAGAGCCACCGCAGGCCATTCTGAGAGACAGCTAAGTTGAGTCTGTGAGTGAGGGAGGCCCCCCCCCGAGCTGTCGGTGTTTTGAAGTCGGCCGCAGGCGGAGGGGGAGCCCGCTGGCGGTGAGAAGGTTCAGGGAGGCACCGGAGACTCCAGCTTTAGAAATACACCCGCTTGCTCCTCGGTCATCGTCCGTCCCCCCGGGAGATAGCCGGGGCTCCTGCCGCATGTCTGAGGATAACATCCAGCTGCCTCCCCGCCCACTGCCTGGGATTGTGAATGTGAGCAGACATTCCCCTCACTGTCAGCTACTGAGAACCATGTCGGTACAAATCCCCCCTCCCATTCTCCACAAGTAGGAGATGGTGATTGTCCTGCACTCTTCTCTTTCTAATTCTGCGTGGCATTTCTTTGCATCTTTGAAATGTCCCCCCCCCCCCCCCCCCCATATTCGTACCATTGTTTGAGTTCTTGGGCTATTAAAATCCTGTCTCGGGATTTGACTCCACGGATGTTCTTTCTGTTCACCTGTTTTCCCCTCCTACCCACCCTACCTTTCGCAAGCTTCTGTTTTATCCTCCAGACTCCTACTGGCTAAATCCTCGCATCAAAATTCGCAACTCCCATCCCACGCCCCCTTTTTTTACGGTTTGAAGGCCCTTGAGCTCATTTTCAAAACACTCCAGCTGTCGAACCCAGCCTGCACGTCCTGCTCCTCCAAATTGGATTGTTATGCTGCTGAGCTATCTCGAATCAACAATCAAATCCCTTTCTTTTTCAGTTCATATGTGCATGCTGTTGGAGTTCTGTCTGTTTCTCCCTTCACTTTCTGTCAAGCTTTGCTAAAACTTGCCTCTTTCTTTTTGGTTCTCCATTTTAATTACATTTGAATTCCTGATTGCCGTTGTCTCAGCCACCCACCACGTGCTGCTATATAGATAAATGTATGTGTGTGTGTGCATGATGTTGTATTGTTATTATTTCTAAAGAGCTAGGAACCAATTGCTATGTATATATACTTTCGGGTGCCACATTTACTGCTGCACTGCAGTCATGTGCCAAGTAACAATATGTCCATCTGTCAGTTTACCAGCGACACGTAGAGCAGCAAAAAGAGCAATCTAAGTGTCAGCATTTTGAGTATAAGGTGTATGTGTATATAGTGTGTGTGCATACGGCATGTAAGATCCAGGGATGAAAAAATTATCTTTTTGGTGGAATTCTAACTTTCTGATTATGGAATCCTGCCCTTTGAATTTTTTTTCTGAACGCTCCCCTTCCATTGTGTTTTGCTTCTAATGTATGTAATCAGAACAAATTGGCATTGTCGAGATAAAAGTCTCTGATTTAGGACTTAAACATGCACCATTATCTTGTCTGCCTGGCAAGGTATCCTTCTGTACAGCGCTGTAATGTTCTATGTTCTATCACGAGGGGACATAGCTTTAAATTGAGGGGTGAGAGATATAGGACAGATGTTAGAGGTAGGTTCTTTACTCAGAGAGTAGTAAGGGCGTGGAATGCCCTGCCTCCAGCAGTGGTGGACTCGTCAACGTTGAGAGCGTTCAAGTGGTTATTGGATAAACATATGGATGATATTGGAACAGTGTAGATTAGAGGGGCTTTAGATTGGTACCACGGGTCGGCGCAACATCGAGGGCCGAAGAGTCTGTACTGCGCTGTTATGTTCTATGTTCTCAGGGATGTGGTAACCCACTAATAGACACTAAGCTTGATATGAGCACTTTTAAGGATCCTGTCTTTTGTAATGTTCAAAGTTATAAGGATTCTATTATCTTCGGAGTAAAAAATATATTCCAAAATAATTTATCTTTTTAACCATGTGGAGGTGATAGAGGGGTGGAAATTGGAAGCAAAATTGATAAAAAATTTCTAAGTCCCGATTGAGAATATGAAGGGGCACCAAACAAAGGTCGATGTGCTGATAAGAGTTGTGAAGGGGGCTGTCCGGGGTTGGGAGACTGAGGGTGGAAGACAGAGAGTCATCCAGATTCAAAATGTTAGTTCTGTTCTCACTCCACGGCTGCTGTCCGACCTGCTGAGATTTTCCAGCAGTTTCTGTTTCAGATTCCAGCATCTGCAGTAATTTCCTTTTACCTTATTTGCTTTCTTGAAATTAAATATTTGAAGAATTCAAATCACTAAAAATGGGTAATTTGCAAAATATAAAAATATTGGTTTAAACTAATTTCAGTACAGTCCTTTGTATACATACAAATAAAAATTTTAATTATTACCCTCTGCCAAATTGATGGATGAAAGCAAACTTGAGCTTTTTGATCATGGCTTATGAATTTCATTCCGCATCATCTTTCTTCAATAAGATACGAGTCAAAAATAAATAATTCTGGGTCTCATGGTAATCACTTGCCTTACGGAATATTAGAAGTTATGTACAATATTGAGCAGAAAATAGTTTTATTTCAGGTAGTTATTAATTTAAAGACAGATAATATGGAGGAATGATCTGCAATAATATGCTTTCTCCTGCTCTGTCATTCTTTTAATCCCTCAATCATTCTTTTAATCCCTTTAATCATTCAGTTACTACATATGGTTGGATCTAAAGTTTTTGTGGAGGTAGATAGAACTACATTTGGTATTTTTTTTCTCCAAATAAATTTTGAAAGGAATAAAATTGAGGTGTTAGTCCAGCCTTGATCTATGTAAAATGTATTGCCTTCTAACTAATCTTCTGTCTAGTTATTAAGTGGCAATCTCTTTGTTTCTCCTTTCTGAAACTTAAGAAATTCTATAATATCATTTCATTGGCAACAACCATCCTGTTCTAAATAATCTATGCCAAATTATCTAATCTTGATAAGGGAACATACAGTTATTGACTGCCATGTCTTGAATTAGAAAGGCATTGGGAGAATGAACTTTCTGTTTGCATACTTTTTTGTTGATTCAAGGGACATGGGCTTCTCTGACTAGGCCTGCATTCATTGCCCATCCCTAATTGCATGTGTCGTCATGTCGAAATCAATGTTCTTCATATGTAATCATGTCGAGTGGTTATCTATTTGTAGGAACGTTAATATGTTATCACATTCACTTTTTTAATAAGTATCAATGCATAGTGATCAAGATCAGAAAATATGGCTTAATTTGCAGTCCTCCTTCCCTTCCCCAGGTTAAGGATACTGAGGTCCTCAAGGGAGTGTCCTTGGCCCAAACATTTTCAGCTGTTTCGTCAATGACCTTCATCCCATCATAATGTCAGGAGTGGGGATGTTTGCTGATGATTGCTCAGTATTCAGTAACATTCATGACTTCTTAAATACTCAAGCAGTCTATGATCAAATGCAGCAAGACCTGGGCAATATCCAGGCTTGGGCTGATGAGTGGCAAGTAACATTTGACTGTCTTCAACAAGAGAGAATCTAGCCACCTCCCCATGACATTCGAGACATTACCATTGCTGAATCCCCCACCATCAGCATCCTGGAGGTTACCATTGACCATAAACTCAATTGGACTAGCCATTTAAATACTGTGGCTACCAGAACAGGTCAGGTGCTCGGAATCCCATGGCAAGTAACTCACCACCTGACTTTCCAAAGCCTGTCCATAATCTACAAGGCACAAGTCAGGAGTGTGATGGAATATTCTTGCCTGGATCAGTGCAGCTCCAACAGCACTTGAGAAGCTTGACACCATCCAGGACAAAGCAGTCTGCTTGATTGACACCCCATCCACAAAAGTACACTCCCTGCACCACTGACACAGTAGCGGTATTGTGTACCATCTACAAGATGCACTGCAAGAACTGACCAAGGCTCCTTGGACAGCACCTTCCAAACTCACTACCATCTAGAAGGATGGGAGCACCACCACCTGGAAGTTCCCCTCCAAGTCACTCGCCATCCTGACTTGGACATATATCACCGTTCCTTCACTGTTATTCGGTCAAAATCCTAGAATTTCCTCCCTAACAGCACTGCGGGTATACCCACACCACATGGATTGCAGCGGTTCCAGAAAGTTGCTCACCAGCATCTTCTCAAGGGCAATTAGGGGTGGGCAACAAATGCTGGTCTAGCAAGTGATGCCCACATCCTGTAAATTAATTTTTTAAAATAGTCAATTCCCCTAATTGGGATAAAATCGCTGGCCATACATCAGCAATTGAACTGGAGTTCTTGGTAGCCCACACTACACAATGGAGTAGTGTTTCAAATGTGTGCGGTCTGTGATTATTGAACAAATTATGCCCAAAAGTATACCCATTCTGAAGTTTGTTTTTTCTAGAGTTTCTGCAATAGTTCATTTGCATTTTACCAAATACAAAGTTTGCCATCGACTATTTCTTTAAAAAGAATTAAATCCTCTTACATTTGAGTGATAGTACAATTTTATTTATACAATGAAAAGGGATTTAATCAAATGAAATAAGCATTTGAAATCTCGTTACTTATCCACCACCTTTGAATAACGTGACTTTAAATGACTGAAAATGGCTTATTAAAAAGTATACAGAACTATTATACTTTCTAACTATTGGTTAGATTCGGGCACACTAGTAGTCAGTTCCTCAGTAAATTTGAAAATGAAACTTTCCAAATGTGCCTATTTGTGTCCTTGCGTCCAAAAGATCCAATTTAATGTTTGGAGCTGCTTCAAGCCTGCAAGGGAGTGAAATTTGAGGAAACTTCCATAGTGATAAATTCACAGAGGAAGACACTTTTATTGCCGGGGCCTGCTTTCAGTACCAGTTTCTTAAAACTGATGCAAAAGATCACAAACTTGAGTCATGCCCAAATTCCATAATCCTTTGTCCCATTTATGCCAATTATTGAGAGGAAAAAACACAATCAAACAGAAACTGTAGGCCCATGAGTTCACCCATTGAGTTTTAGTGATGACTGAGCAAAATATAGACTTGACACGGTGTCAATTTACATTTTCTGTTAATACAAAGTACTTGGTAATTACTGAGTTTAAACTTGATATTTTCTTTCTTTCCTAAAGCTGAACTTGTGAGGAGTGACTTTATTGTTGAAGGTGCAGAACGTAGACCGCTTATGACTATCAGCAAAGTTGATGATGTCAAAATCTTCTCTCGGCAGAAAGGTTGTTTCTGCTAAGGTAAATGTATTTTACATTCAATATTTTGGAATTATAGATTTTTTGCATTGTTGCAGTACCTGGGTTGAGAACACAGGCTGTTTCCTTGAGTACATTTTCTGTGGTCATGCAACTTGTTTTTTAAAATCGAGAAGTCCAAGCTGCAGTTATAGTTAATTATGTCACTTTCACAGGGGCTACTTTTGTTTTTGATGCTCAGAACACTACATGTGACTGTTCAAGACATTCATTTATCTAACTGGCTACCATATGTAGTGGTTGGGGCTAGAGGTATTGATGGATTTATGGGGAAGCTAAGCAAATACATGAAAGAGTTCTGATAGAGTTAGATGGAATAAGGTGGGAGGAGGCTTGTATATAGCATTAACATCAGCACAGTTAGGTTGAATAGACTTTCTGTATTGTAAATTTTACTTAACTTTGATTAGGTCAGTAGGTAAATGTAGCATTTCATGCTAAGATTTAGAGAAGATGGATCACTATTCTGAGTTATTCTTCGCTGAGCCATCTGACAGTGCCTTAATATCTGAGTTAAAGAGGAGGCGTGGAAATTAGCCATTCTGTTTCTAATGCTGTCCAGTGACCTCTGCTGCAAAACTGGATTACCCCAGTGACATCAGTCAAATCAAAAATTAACTTAACAGAAGTGCTCCCTTCTGAAAGAGGCATAAACAAAGGAACCATTCAATTAAATCACAAAACTGTGGTCACGGTCAATAACACATGCCAGCCCCAGTGCCTGTGACTCGCAAAAAAGTCCTTAATGGTACTGCTGGACACCACCTACTCCTTCTCTAGGGACACCAGGATGCAAATATTGTCATGGAAGAGAGGCAGATACCCCAAGCAAAAACCCCCATGGCTTGGTCTCTGCAGGAATTGTTGATATGATGTCGAGAATTGTTGATAACCAGGCCCAGGAGCAGACCAGCTAAACAGTTTCGCTACTTGCCTGGCATCCTCCAAAAGTGACAGAAGACTGGACTGGAGCCAGAAACGGAGATGCCCTTCAAATTATGGAACACAGGCTCTGACTAGACTTGCAAATGAGGAATTTCAATTGTGGGAGAGATACCAAAGGCACCGAACCATTCCAGAACACCCTTTAAAAAAATATTAGTAGCAGAAGAATTGGAGAGGGAGAGAAAAAAAAGTTACTGGTCACTGTTGTAATGTTTTTAAACATTGGACTGTATATTGTGAAATTCATGATTTGGGTTGGAATCTCTAATTTTAAAAGAATGACAATTTAATATTGTTCATGTTGAAATTTCTGTGATTTAATGTTGATAAATTTTCATCATAACTATTTAGTAAGCAATGCTATTGTAGATTAGGGTTGTGCTGTTTAACACCATTACCATCCATAATTTGTGTTCTTGGTTCAGACTAAGATGGTTTATTTTTCTGCACCTGGCCTTTCTGAAATAGAATAAACCTGGCATTTCCGTAACACTAATTTAAGAGATTTTAAACAAGTTGTGAAACTACAAACATGATTACATACATGTTGATGCTGCCTTTCTTTGTGTAGTATTTATAGTTGCATTATTAGAAGTCGAGTAAAAATAAGCATTCCAGCTCATAAGTATCCTGCAATTTGAAATTTTAAGACCATGGTTACTCTATTTCATCATAAGTGAGAAGATTTACTTTTGAAACCAACTTGTATTAATGATTACATCATAGGATAAAAATTAAATGATGCAAACTCAACATAATTTTCAGTAACGAGCTTGCTTTTGAATACGTAAAAATTCCTCAAGATCTCTGTATTACAAAGGCAATAAAGGTAAGTGACATTCGCCAGAACTCTACCACCTTGTCCGCCACAGGATCAGAGCAGGCGAGGGTCCGACAACAGAATTCTCCATTGATCTCGGGCGGGAATTTCCGGTCTCACCCAAGCAAGGCCGTAAAATTCCGCCCATTGTTTCCCACTTCTTGGCCATATCTCAGTCAACATTTCATACAAGCCAGATTATCTGGTCATTACATTACTGCTTGTGGGAATTTGATCTGTGCAAATTGTCTGCCACACTTTGTGTTACACACTTCAACAGTACTTCATTGGTTGTAAAGCGCTTTGGGATGTCCTGAGGTCATGAAATGCATTACAGTATATAAATGAGTCTTTTCCAAAATTGTTATTTTAGGTGACAAACTGGGTGAATCCGTCTTTTGATGGTCTCAGCAATTCTACCTTCCAATTGACTTCAGACAGAAAACCATCTAGCAATTCGGGGTCAAGTAGTGGAGTTCAGAAAATTCTTTGGACAGAAAGAGACAAAACATTGCAGTCCTCCATCTTAAACAGCACAAAGAACCGAAAAAGAACAAAAGTATCTGATGTGGAGCAGATTTTTGATCGCTACAGACAAAACTCGGCTTCAAATCCCAATGAACCCTGGGTGGATGAATATAGACCTCAGACACAGGTATGTATGGGATATATAAGAAACTCCGCAATCTGTTCCCTTGAAGTTCCAATATGTAGATTTTGAAAACCGTTTCCTCTGCTTTCTCTGAATTGTTGTTTTTTCTGCTACAATGTAATAATGGTTTAGGACTGCAGTCTTTTTTCACATCTGATTAAAATGGAGTTACAACTTTCAGCTCTGTTTTAGATATTCTTTTGGACAAATGGCACCAGTCTATGTAGTAACATGAGACCCACTTGTTATATGAATTAGATAATGTGATTTGCACACATGCCCTCCTCACACTTGTCAAACTTTATTTAACAATATTTCTGTGAAGCACATTGGTTTATTTTACTATGTTAGAGGTGCTATATAAATTAAAATGATTGATACCTATGTGTGATGGATTCACACTTTAATTGAACAAGGCCAGATAAAAATAATTAAACTGATTTATTTTACAGTTAGCAAGTACAAGTTAATAGTTTTAGCAAGCTTCGTTTTAATACGACAGAACTATAGTCCTTGTAAATTGGAAAAATATGACGCTTGTTTATTGGCAAACATTTTTAAGAAAAGCATTCCTGTTTCTTTTCTTGGCCTAAGCTGGCTTTCTTCTTTTAGGAGATTAGCCCCTTTCTGTGTTAATTGGCAGTCTTGTGGGAGCTGACATTGCTAGCAGAGCTGCCAATTAAACTGGTTGACCCTTTCCTCTGGTGATAGTTTGGCCAGACTTATGTCTTAAATGCGATAACAAATTCCCTGTTTTCTAAAAACGTTGCGTAACCAGCTTAGTGGCTGCCTGTTACCTTGAGTGAGCCTTTGTTCGAGCACATGTTTGTGATTTAACTTCAAAATAAAATACCACTTCAGTGTAAATCCCATTAGAATCTTTTCTGTAGAAAAATGGTATAAAAGTCCCATGTAAATTATTCTTTTCAAACTAGGTATAAATTACTCTCTTCCATATTAACCCCCAGTCTTATCAACCATATAGTTCCTGCTGGCAAATGATTTATTCTTGGAACCTTCAGTTCTTCTCACCAGTCAATGACTGGTGAACTATGTAAGGCAGCCTGACAATTTTGAGCTGCAAGACTTGAGGGAGCGAGAGACTGAAATTAAAGGGGTGTCTATTCACTCAAGAAACTTGAGATTAAAGACGATTGTAATTTTTTTGCTGATTTGTAAATGGGCTAATAATGCCTCCTTTTTTGTAAAAAGTTAGAATCAAGCTACTATTCATATTGCCTTCCTTGATCTGTGTTAATTTTAAATACAAAACGTGAGTCTAAGTTTCAGAAGCATGCACCTGGAAGTTAGGAATATAAAAATAGCAAGCATCAGGCAAGATTAGAACAAATTTATTTTCCCTACAGAGTCAAAGATACACAGAATAGGCTTCCAAATCAAGCTATACTTTGTAACTCTCCCCGAGTTGGAGTTGAACAGGCATCGGAATGTGGTGACTAGGGGATTTTCACTGTAACTTCATTGCAGTGTTCATGTAAACCTATTTGTGACACTAATAAGTAAACTTAACCCTGGATATTCAGTTTTAAAATTTTGAGGAGGGCAGAGGAATGACACTAGCTGCATTGTTCATTTAGAAACCAACAGAGGCACAACAGGCCAAATGGCCTTCTCTTGTGCTGTAACAATTTCATAATTCTGTGATTACAAGCTAACTTACGAAATGTCTTTGAGTGGCCTAATGCATAATTATTTGTAATTTGTATTCCTGAAGCTGCAGGTCCATTTTTGAATATATTTCAATACACTGCTATGATGATATTTCTCTTAATGGTGCTGTTTTCTGTTCTCTCCTGTTTCAGAGTGAACTTGCAGTTCACAAGAAGAAAATTGAAGAGGTTGAGAATTGGCTAAAAGCCCATACAACAGAGACACATCTCCAGGTGAGTCAATACACTTGTTTTGTTTTAATTGTCATGATTTTCAATGTTTTTTTAAAAAATTCATCCCTGGAGTATAGTCAAAATATGAATATTGTTGTGATAGACTTCCACAAATTAAACATTGGAGACTCAGGTACAGATTTCAATCGATTTATTTTTCCAGCTAGCGGCCTCTGAAATAGCACTCTGCCAGATTCTGACTATATTTATAGTTTAAGTCACGCACACTGCACTTGAATTCCAAACATCTTCACATGTCGGCTTACATTGAGATGTCTTTGTCCCTAATATGGGTGGGATCCTCCAGCTAGCACCATCTGTTTTTCTTTTATTTCCTGGAGGACAATTTCCTAATCTCTCTGACTCCATATTTGTCCTTTTAATGTCCTAATCTGTTCTGACTCAGTGCTATCTTTACACTGGCGAAGGCTCTACAGGAGCACAAGGTTTGTTTAGGCAACTCATCCTGTTGATATGGGTTTTGGAGGCACACATAGTTCAGTTGATATGTAGTTTACTCTCCACGTGAGCATTTTAGTTTTCTGGGAATGTTGGCTATAACCCTTTCTGAGGCATACGTTAGCTATACTTCCTTGAATACATTTATTTTATTTATAATCACCCAGCAATATAATTTCTCCAGAGAGCAAAGGAGTCAACTGAGGCTGGTGATGAGAACCGGTGGACATTTATGGGGTTAAATTGTGCTCCCAGAAAGCCAGATCAGAATATAACCAAATGGCCCCCTCCTCTAGCTCCATCTTCAAGTGTCAGCTTGGCTCAGTGGTAGCACAGGACATTGTGTCGCTCGGAAGTTAGAATTTAAGAACATGGTATTGCTTAAAACACCAGTCCAGTGCTGATGGAGTGCTGCTGACATTATTTGAAGACTAGAGGAGTTCTCCTGGTGTATTAGCCAGTATTTATCTTTCAATTAAAATTACCAAAATATTTTAACTAGTTGGTTATCTGATTGCTGTGTATAGAAGCTTGCATTGTCCAAATTGGCTGCTATGCCTGTTTACAAGACACTTCAAAAATAGCTAATACGATATGAAATACTGTATATTGATCTCACCAACGCTTTCAACCATATGAGTGGAGGCAGTCCTTCTCCAGCAGCTGCTGGAGAAAATAGATGTCCCAGAGGAACTGCTCATTGTGACCTTTTTCCATGACAACATGCTGGGAAAAGTCAGCTATGATGGGGCAACATCTAGGATCCCTTTGAGATATGCAATGGGATCAAGCTGGTCAGGTGGGCAGCAAACTGGCAAATGGAATTCAACCCGAGGAAGTGTGAGGTGTTGCATTTGAGGAGGTCAAACAAAGCAAAGGTTTGAACAATAAATAGTAGGATGCTGATCCATGTCAAAGAAGTGAATGTTCACACGTCCCTGAAGGTAACAGGATAGGTTGATGAGATGGTTAAGGAAGCATGTGGAATCCTTTCATTTATTCGCTGAAGCATAGAATATAAGAGCAGTGAGATTATGCTATAACTAGATAAAACGTTTAGTCAGCTCGCAACTTGAGTATTGTGCAGTTTTGCACCTCGTTACAGAGAGGATGCAATTGCATTAGAGGGGGTGCAGAGGCGATTTACGAGGATAGTGTCGGCTGAAAAATTGCAGCTATAAAGAATGATTGGATAGGCTGGCGTTGTTCTCCTTGGAACAGAGGAAGCTGAGGGGAGATTTGATTGAAAGGTGCAAAATTATGAGGGACTTGGATAGAATGGACAGGAAGGGCCTATTTCTTTTAGCAGAGAGGTTAGTGACCACGGGGCATTAATTTAACGTGATTGAAGAGGAGTTGAGGAAATGATTTTCATCCAGAAGGTTGTGGGGTGTGGAACTCACTGCCTGAAAGGATAGTAGAGGCAGAAACTGTCAGTTAAATTAAAAGCTATCTGAAGTGTCGTTAACTGCAGGAACACAGGCCAAATGCTGGAAGGTGGGATTAGTGTGAGTGGGTGGCTGGTACAGGCAATGTGCTGCAAACTTTTTATGATTAAAACAGTGGGTTGTGTTCTGGCACCAACACTCTCTGCCATATACTTAGAATCCTACAGGGCAGAAGGAGGCCATTCAGTCCATCGAGTCTGCACCGACCACAATCCCACCCAGGCCCTATCCCCATAACCCCATGCATTTACCCTAGTTAGTCTCCTGACACTAGGGTCAATTTAGCATGGCCAATCCACCTAACCCGCACATCCTAGGACTGTGGGAGGAAACCGGAGCACCTGGAGGAAACCCACACAGACACGGGGAGAATGTGCAAACTCCACACAGACAGTGATCCGAGCTGGGAATCGAATCCGGGTCCCTGGCGCTGTGAGGCAGCAGTGCCTCACTGTTCCACTCCTTCTCGTTGCTGCTGTCACATGACTTTGGGTAATCTACAGAGCATGTCTGCTTGCATACGAGAACTGACAGAAACCTGTTCAGCAGTGGTCAGCCAAGATCCATGAAAGGTGCACCAGGTCCTCAGAGTTACTCTACACTGATGATGCCACACTAACATTCCATTTTGAGGAACACCTTCAGTGACAAATGAACAAACTCTCACATTTGGAAAGAGTTCGGTTTGACCAACAGCATCAGAAAGACAAATATCAAGTTCCAGAATGTTGCCATGCTGCCATCTATCAACATTGACTAAATGATGATGGCACTTATTGATAGCTTTAAATATCTAGGCTGTACAAATGTGACAGATGCCCTTTCAAAAGTCCATGATTGAACCTGCCTCAACCACACTCTTAGGCAGTGTATTCCAGTTCCTAACCACTTACTGCATGTAAAATATTTCTTCACGTTACTATTGCCTCTCTTGCCAGTCACCCTTTTTTTTCAATGTTGCTTACATCTTGCCCTCTTCTGCCAATTGGAACAGTTACTTTCTGTCTCCTCTTATATACAGACATAATGATTCTGAACTTTTCAGGAGATGTGGGCTTCGCTGGCTGAGCCAGCATTTCTTGCTCATCTCTCATTGCACTTGAACTGAGTCAACTACATTGCTGTGGCTATGCAGTTGCATGTAGACCAAACCAGGTTAGGGTCGCAGATTTCTTTCCCTAAAGGACATTAGTGAATCGTATGGATTTTTACAACAATCAACAATGGTTTCATGGTCATCGATGACTTTTAATTCCAGATTTTTATTGAATTCACATTTCGCAATCTGCTGTGGTGGGATTTACACCCAGGTCCCCAGAGCATTACCCTGAGTCTCTGGATTACTCGTCCAGTGTCAATACCACTACGTCACCGCCTTCCCCATTCATGTAACTGAAGTCCCTCATCCCTTGAAACAATCTTGTGAATCTTTACTGCACCAGCTCCAAAGCCTTTGCGTCCTCCTTAAAGCATGGTGCCTAGAATTGGACACAATCCTTCAGTTGAGGCGGGACTAATATTTTATATATTGTTCTGATCGGGTTAGCAGTCATTAATACTTTAAAAACCAACTTTCTATACGTACCTATAAAAGACGAACAAAACAAGCACTATTAACTTAATGTGATTTATAACTCAGGTTTGTTTACTACTGCCCCCAAGAATTCTCTTAAGACGCATGAATTTTAAAGTTATTTACATATGTAGTGACCACCCATAAGTATGCCAGGGACCTGGGTTCAATTCTGGCCTTGGGTGACTGTGTTGAGTTTGCACATTCTTCCTGTATCTACATGGGTTTCATCCAGGTGGTCCAGTTTCCTCCCACAGTCCAAAGATGTGCAGGTTAGGTTGATTGGGCATGCTTAGTTGCCCCTATGTGTCCCAAGATGTGTAGGTTGGGACGATTAGTGGGGTAAATATGTGGGCATAGGGCCTGCATAAAATGCTTTGTTGGAGAGTCGGTGCAGACTCAATGGGCCAAACGGCCTCCTTCTGCATTGTAGGGATTCTATGAGGTCTCGGTCTCTTGTTCTTGTTACTTTCCAAAGCTTCCAAGCTAATTGGCTGGTTACTTTCATTTGCAGTAAGGCACTGTAAGGCTTCTTGTAGATTCTCCTGCTAGCTTCAGACTAGGCAATCTTCCAGCTTCTGTTCTCCACAAACTTCAAACTGAGATTAAACCTCACCTGTCTTCCATGGGGTCAGCGATGAAGTTAGCTCACAGGACGGGTCTTTCTAACTGTCATTTATTTTGACTACTTTCTTTGTGAGCTGCAAACCAGCTGAGGTTCAAACTGAAACTAAAAACTTCTCCCAGCAAACACACACATAGATAACCTAAAACTACAAAGCCTTCCTAAACACCAGCCACCTCCATGACAATATACCCTGCTCTGAGCTATCCTCAAACCTATTTCTAACTTAATTATCTCTCATTTATAAATTCTGCAACTAAATAAGCCCACCTGATGTTTTATAGACTTCTCTTTTTTTATTCTGACTTTATTAAACAAACTTGGGTAACCTTCCGGACTGCCAGTTCTTTAGGTGTTCTGACAATCACTAAAGCCTAACATTTTAATTGCCCTACCTTCACAACAACAATGTTTCCAGAGCGAGATGTTAACCTAACTATTAACATGAAACCATGAACTTGTATATTCACAATTGATTCATCATAACTTCCTTGCTTCTGTACTCTGTCCCCTTGCATATGAAAGCCAGAGTCCTGTACACCTTTTAAGTTGCTTTCTCAACCTGCCCTGCTAGATTTGTGTACACATTCCCCTCGGGTCTCTCTGTTCCTGCCTTCCCTTTGATTGCTGCAAATCACATTTGTGTGTGCAGTGAGCAAAAGGAATAGGCCATTTTCCCTTGTACGGTAATGCTTAATATCACTATCTGACTCTGTAATTTTACTTGCCCATTCCATTGTAAACCAGTTCCCATAATGTTTTCATCATTTACTCCTTAATAGTGGTGTATACAAAAGTGTACCATGTGAAAGTATATTTTTCCCTTTTTCCCCTTTGGTCAGTTTTGTCCCCTCTTTTATAAGGCCAATTGTAATGTCCTTTTTAAAAATTCATTCGTGGGACCGTGTGTCGCTGGCTGGCCAGCATTTATTGCCCATCCCTAGCTGCCACCATCCTGGTTAAAACCAGCCGGCTCCGCACAAAGTCTTGGGACTTGCTGGTCCTTGTAGTTCAGGTATTTGCTTCCTAACCAGTTGAGCTGTTGGGGAGTTTATGAAAACAAACTGATCACGATTACTTCTAACTTTCTAAAGGAGAATCAACCCATTCCTCTTGCAATGTAATGTGGTATTTACTTGCTGCTTTATTTGGAGTTTGAAATTTAATGGCAATAGCGTTCTGTAAATTTCTCTAACATATGAATCTTAATTGAGCCAACATATGCTTTCATATCAAAGGGTAGTTCCATCTTATTACTAACGGGTGCTGCGGGTACCGGCAAGACTGCTACGATACAAGTTCTTGTGAAGGAGCTGGGAATTCAGCTGCTGGAATGGACAAACCCTTTATCAGAAAACAAATTTAAAAACCACGATGAATTTAAAGAGCGCTTTAATCATGGTAAGAGCAGATTTTGGTAAATTGTATATGTTGTTCAGAGACACTGACCTAATTGTCGCATTGCTGTGCAAGTTCATGGAGTTCAGACCAAGAATTGAAACTGAAATGTTTATTCATTCTGTGTAACTTAGTTCTTCTAGCAACTGAGGGGAAACTTTTTTTAAAAACATATGAATCCTCAAGACAGTGCTGTTGTTAATCACACACATGCAAGATTACATCACAAAATAGATTCTAGTTTTATAGTTTTTAATGTGCAAAGTGTAATGTATTGCAATTTTTCTTTACCCATTTAGTTTATTTGATCATAAATGTATCCACTGGCCCAATAATATCCATGGCGTTTATGACAACAAATGTGAGCATGGGGAAGCTGAAAACTAGAAGTGGAGGCAATATGCGAAGGAATTGTGAACAGTTTCAAATTGTTGGTTGATCTCCTAATGCGGTATAGGGGAGTATAAAGGAAAGTCATGTTAAGGCCGTTAACAGATCATCCATGATCTTACCATGTGGCAAGCAGGCTTGAGGGGCTGAGTGGCCTAATCCTCTTGCTAGTTTGTAAGTTTAATTTTGCCCAATTATTGTTTTGAAAAAACAATCTGTTTTCTGACAATCCTCAGGTAGTTGATGTGATCTTGTCTATAGTGAGATCAACTCATGTGTGGTGTGTTTAAGCAATGAGAGGTTACAGATCTCCATTATCACCATTTTTTGAAAAGAAGGATTGGCTAAGATTCTGCCTTGGGGCAGAATGACAATGAATAATAATAGTAATTTAGAACTAATTTTAGTCCCAATTTCAATACCAGATAGTAATTCGGCGGAATCCTTAATAGTTTGTTTCTGTCTTCAGTAAAGCACTTCTAGTTTCTCACATCCTTATATCTCAAAGTTTTTTTTTAAAGTTTATTTATTAGTCACAAGTAAGGCTTACATTAACATCACAATGAAGTTACTGTGAAATTCCCCTTGTCGCCATACTCCGGCGCCTGTTTGGGTCACTGCACCTAACCAGCGTGTCTTTCAGACTGTGGGAGGAAACCGGAGCATCCGGAGGAAACTCATCCAGGGAGAACGTGCAAACTCCACACAGACAGTGACCCAAACTGGGAATCGAGCCCGGGTCCCTGATGCTGCGAGGCAGCAATGCCAGCCGCTGTGCCGCCCCATATCACCAAATCTTTGTCAGTAATAATGCTACTCATCAGGCAAAATGTGTTTCCTTCATCTTTTTGGCTTCCTCTTCAATGCTGATCCTGCTCACCAAGCTGAAAAGGAGCCTTACAACTTACATACCATGAAGACTTTGGTCATTTAGAAATTCGGTGCTTCCAAACATAAAGTCTTGGATGTACAATGACACACATCCTTTATGTTAATAAGTATAAACTGTACTTATTGAGTTTGCACATTCTCCTCGTGTCTGCGTGGGTTTCCTCTGGGTGCTCCGGTTTCCTCCCACAGTCCAAAGATGTGTACTTATTGAATAGAATGTGAACTTCAGTTTTCACCAATCTATATAAATATATCCTTTGATTTACTTCAGAACCAAGTTTTCAGATATATGCCAGCAAGTCACAGTCTATTCTATTTCAAGAATTTTTATTGCGAGCCAACAAATACAGAAAGCTCCAGATGCTAGGAGACGGACTACAGACAGACAAAAAACTGATTCTTGTGGAAGTGAGTACAATTTTTTTTGAATTCCTTGTTCATTAGGCAAAGAGTTAACCCTTGAAGCAATGTCCCTATTTGCTAAGGGGTGGGGTATTAATCCTTTGAGTAATGTCATGAAATATTTGTCAGAACAGTAATATGTTCCTGAAATAGTGCACCTTTTATGCCTCCATCTTATTCATTCCAGTTTTTCAAATGTTGGCTTTTGAAATATGCATGTTCTGTGCTCAGTCAAAGTATTAATTCTAGATTGAGACAGTTCGGTTTTCGAAGAAATATAAAAATGTTGATTATTCAATACCGTTGAGGTTGTTTGAACTTTACACTGGATATCAGACTTTTCTGTTTATTTCGATGAAATTAAATATACTGTTTTATTAATCACTCTTATTTCTTTCTTAATAGGATATGCCTAATCAGTTTTATAGAGAACCTTCATGCATGCATGATATCTTACGGTACGTTTTTCAAAAATTATTGAGCACTGAAAAGAATACTTATTTGTCGAATAAACTGATCAATTTTCAGCTTTCTAACCAACACCTCTACAAGTACTAAGCAGTAGGTATATAATTGCCATTCAGACAATTCTAACATATAGAAATCAAAAACATGAGGGTCATTTTCTTATTGAGTGCTCCTGGCAAGGTGGTCAACAGGAACAGCACTACAGTTTTCACTGTGCGGGTTAGGTCGATTGGCCAGGTTAAAAAAAAATTGCCCCTTAGAGTCCTAAGATGCGTAAGTGAGAGGGATTAGCGGGTAAATATGTGGGGGTAGGGCCTGGGTGGGATTGTGGTCGGTGCAGACTCGATGGGCCGAATGGCCTCCTTCTGCACTGTAGGGTTTCTATGATTTCTATGATTCTTTAAAATTACACACAATTCAAAGACACAATCCGGACTCCAAAGTGCATTTCACAGCCTTAAAACTAATAGTCTTGTTTACATTTTAAGATTTGTGAATTGTTCTTTGATCTACATCCTCTTTAGCTATGGAATGATAAAATAGTATAACACAGAATGATATTATTCAGCCCATCAAGTTTGTTTCCAGTGTACTGGCACAATCTCCTATTACAAGCATTTTTTATAATAAATATGTAACACTTACATTGTGGAAGAAGAGTTTTAAAATGTTTTTTTTCCTTTATACTTTTTCTAGGAGGTTTAAGCAAACAGCAAGATGTCCACTTGTGTTCATCATTTCTGATAGTATAAGTGGAAACAGCAGCCACCGGTTACTCTTCCCTAAAGATATCCAGGAGGAATTGGGTATCTTTAATATCAGGCAAGTACTAATAGAGCTGCTAATGACAAATTTATGTTTAGGTGAAGGTGTATACACCTTTTATCTTTTATAGTTTTAAAACCCTAGAAATAAGAATACATTAAAATAAGCACGTTGTGATCTGAAGTTAAAAAATGTTTAAATATTTTAAATCTCATTGTTCATAGAAATGATTGGCAAATTCTAATATGCTCACCAGCAACAGTAAGTTATTAGTTACGAAGTCCCCATTGTTACTATGAAAGGGAGCAATTTTCTCTCCTGCCTATCATCACTGCTGATTGGATAGTGTTTCACTTTTGATGGCAATCTTCCAAGAGTCTTTCCCACATCTCACTTCTTCATGTGTGGCCTTGACAATGGTGTTGGCAGGCTGACCAACTATGAAAAGCATTGCAGCCAAGTCTGTCACCATAGGAGCAGGAGTATGGCCCCTCAAGTCTGCTCTGCCATTTATTTCAATCACGGCTGATTCATCTTATGCCTCAATTCCCTGTATCCATTGATTTTTTTTTCCCCCAAGAGGAAAATATTTTTGAAAATTTTGGATAATTTCTTGAAATGCTTCTCACTGTTTATTTCCATTCTAGTTAAGGTTTTACTAATTAACAACCTGACAACTTGAATATGCCCTGCTTATCCCTGCTGTCTGTTAACCAATCCTCTGTCCACGCTAATATATTATCCCCTCCCCCCACAGCTCTGTGAGCATTTGTCTTGCCTATTAACCTATTTTTGTGACACCTTCAAGAATGCCATATGAAAATCCATGTATATTACATATTCTAACTCCGCTTTATCTATCATGTTGGCCACTTTCTCAAAAAAAACTTACTTTGCCAAACATGATTTCCCTTTCATAAAATCATATTTTATTGACAGTGGTTAGCACTGCTGCCTCACAGCACGCCAGGGACCCAGGTTCAATTCCTGGCTTGGATCATTGTCTGTGCGGAGCCTGCACGTTCTCCCCGTGTCTGCGTAGGATTCCCCCAGGTTTCCTCCCACAGTCTGAAAGACTTGCTGTTTAGGTACATTGGCCATGTTAAATTCTCCCTCATGTACCCAAACAGGTGCCAGAGTGTGGTGACTAGGGGATTTTCACAGTAATTTCATGGCCGTGTTAATGTAAGCCTACTTGTGACACTAATAAATAAATTTAACTACATTTGCTCATTCCTCATGATAGTTTCTCCTGTCTGTGCCTCTGAAGTGCCAATATTTATATTAGCTACTCCCCTCTTTTATATACTTGGAAAAGCTTTTACAATCTGTTTTTAGATTCCTGTTTTGGTACTCAAATAATTTTTTTCTCCCTACTTTTTGATGTCTCGTTGATTTCTAAAATTCTGCCAGTCTTGCTACTGTTCTTCCAAACGTTATCAGCCTTTTATTTTAATCAAATAATCTCCTTCGTAAGCCATGGATCAATCTTTCTCAATGAGTTTGTTTTTTTTTAATGGAAAGAATTTCTGAATCATTTCTTTAAACATTTCCCACAGTGTATTTGCTGCCATACCTTTTGAGGCTATTTACTCAATCAACTTCAGCCAGCCAACCCCTCCAATTTGAACGCGTTTTCATCCAATGTCAATTTATGCACTTCAATAGGATTCAAGATCACAAGCAGCAAATTCCTGATTTTTTTTTTTCGTCATCCCTCTCTCTCTTGTTCCGAGGTCAGTTCTGTCACCCTCATTCGTTATTAATGACTAAAATTAGTTTGTTTAGCCTTGACCAGGGATGGAACCCTGCAAACTGCTGATCTGCATGGTTCAGTCACACTTAATAAAAAGACACGAGGAGAGCTCATCAAATGTCTATTCGTTGAAGTTAAACCTTGTTGCACACAGAAAGCTGACAAAATTGAATTCCAACTCAAGATTTGGAATTCAAGTGGCACAGTGGTTAGCACTACTGCCCCACAGTGCCTGGGACCCAGGTTTGATTCTGGCCTTGGGTCACTGACTGTGTGGAGTTTGCATGTTCTCCCCGTGTCTGTGTGGGTTTCCTCCGGGTGCTCCGGTTTCCTTTCACACTCCAAAGCTGTGCAGGTTAGGTTGATTAGTCATGATCAATTGCCCCTCAGTGTCAGGGGGACTAGAAATGTAAATATGTAGGGTTACAGCAGTCGGACCTGGATGGCATTGCTGTCAGTGTAGGTTCGATGGGCCAAATGGCCTCCTTCTGCACTGTAGATTCCGTGAAGACTTTGTTTAATTTCCACATTGCCATAATCTATTGAATTGAACATATTCCTTTTATCTTATTTGACAGTTTTAATCCTGTGGCTCCCACAAACATGTTGAAAGTTTTAAATAGGATAGCTTCTCAAGAGGCCAGTAAGGTAAGTGCTCTTTTAACACAGAGTTAAGTTTTTGAGTTTGCTCCCTTCTTTCTCTGAAAATAATTATTTTGGAATGTTTCTTTAAGTGCCTGCAGCTCTCTAATGCTTATGAAGCTTGGTGGCAAGTGTTGGCAGATAATTGACTGTGGGCAGCATTGACATGCCGAACCATCCCCATAGAATTCAAAAAATGCATTTTACACCAGGTGTCACTGGACAGTGATCAGGTGCAGCTGGATAGTTACTGCAGAGCCTTCTGCAGCTTGTTACAAAATAACTTGTAGAAGAAAGGAATCTTAATATTGGAAGTTGGCATATTTTCTTATTTGCACACAACATTTTGTCCACTTTATATTCCACAGCTTTTTCCCTAAGCTTGGATTTCCAACCCCCCCCTGCCCAATCATGTCAACTGATTCCTGAGTGCATCTAAGCTTTTGCTTGCCTGGAAGACCATTTCACTGTTGTTTGCTGATTGCATGAAGATGTTCTTCCTGACAACTTTTCTAAGCTTCTCTTTCATCCTCTTAACCTATGTCCAACTTTTGGTTTTGTTCTTGTATCGTGGGATATCTAGTAGCAATGATTTGGAGTAACCTAGTCTATGTTGTTTTCATACTTTATATATTTCTTGACGAACACTTGTTCAGCTACCTCCCTTCAGGACTGATGAACGCACAATTTATCTAAAGTTTCCAGCAACTCAATCCTTCAAAATTAAACATCAGCTCCAAGACTCCTCTTGGCATAACTTCTGTGACTTCAAGTTTATCTTTTGATTGCCAATAATTAACACAAAACTCGAAGAAGCAGTGATCTGTCCTGGGTTATGATTCCGTAGATTCTGGCAGCTCTCTGGTACTTCATGGAAGTGAACATTGTTATAGAGCCTTCACAGTGAGAGTCAGCAGGCTGTTTATCAGTAAGGAGTTTTTTTTAATTCATTCGTGGGACTGAACGGACTCTCCATCAATGTCACTGGAAAGAACTTCAGGTGGTCACAGAAAATATCTACTCAAGTTTGTTTCTTGTGTAATCATTCAGTATTGTAACATTCGACAAATCAGACTCTGCTTTTATGAGGCATTTTGAATGAAAACACCTTCCTTTAAGTAACAAAAATAATCTGAAAACAAATAATTTAGTTACAGATGTCTTATGAGTAATAGTGAATTTTCAGTTTCTGGACCAAGTGACAAAGCAAATTCAAATGCTAATAGAATTCTTGAAAGGTATCGAGAGCAAAATTATGCTGAGGATTTACAGTGACCTAATCAGGCCACACTTGGAAGTGCTAAATTCAGTCTGGGTACCATATCTTAAAGAACAAAGAGAACAAAGAAAATTACAGCACAGGAACAGACCCTTCAGCCCTCCAAACCTGCACCGACCATGCTGCCTGTCTGAACTAAAACCCCCTACCCTTCCGGGGACCATAATCCCTCTATTCCCATCCTATTCATATATTTGTCAAGATGCCCCTTGAAAGTCACTATCGTATCCGCTTCCACTACCTCCCCCGTCAGCGAGTTCCAGGCACCCAACACCCTCTGTGTAAAATAATGATATATTGGTGTAGATACAGAGAAAAACAGACCTGATTCCAAATTTAACAGATTTACGCTTTGAGGAGAAAAATGGGACTAGTCTATCAGTAATAAATCTGTATCTCTGATCAGAACTGCTTTTGTTATTACTTGTATGTGCTTCACACGGGCTTCTTGTCAATATGTTGTTAGAATTACATTTTGCATATCCTTCTCAACTCTGCGAATACAAGTTCAAGACAATGATTATTGAGGCAATGTCAATATTTTTTACAAAATGGATATCTTGTGCTCAATTATGTGTTGATATGCAGCTAATGTTATACGATCAGCTCCACGTATTGATGTTAACCAGCCCATACATTGGGTGGTGAGATCCGATATCTTTTGCAAAAAATAGGAACAGTTAATTATTTTGCTTTATACCCTGCTATATAGAACGATGGGAAGACTATTGTTCCAGACAGGACTGTATTGGAGATGCTCTGTAAGGGCAGCGCAGGAGATATAAGAACTGCAATAAACAGCCTCCAGTTTACTTCTGTGAAAGGTAATTTAGTTAAATTAACTTCTGCTTTTTAACAATGCAGAATTAGTAAATTAATACTTTAATATTTGGGACAAAGTTTTGTATTCATCATGGATTTTGGAACCCAGCTTATTGTAAACAATTAAATAGGGGCTGGATTTTATGAGCGCTGTGGTCCCTGCCCCCAACCTCTGGCTTAAAAAATGTGAGGGGAGCCCACCATAATTGATAGGCCCATAATAGACGGGAGGAAGAACTTCCAACCCTTTGGGGACAGGAAGTTCTGCCTCATGGTCTGCTGGACAATGATGTGGGGGGGGCTGTGTGTGCGTGCGTGTGTGTGCGCGCGTGGGCGCGATGGGCAGATCACCCAGTTGATCTTCCCCCAATTTGGACTGTACTATCCAGCCCAAAGTAGATTGTAGTGAACCTAGAAGTTTTAGTTGTGGAATTTGTTTTTTAAAAAGTGAAATTGGCAATTTCCCATTGAAAGTTGAGACCAAGTGTAGTCTTCAAGTGATGTGAAGTTGGCAAGGAATGGGACCAGGGTGCACAGACGTAGTTCAGCCCCTCCTTTTAAAGTCATGCATTCTGCCTTTATTTTTATTCAATATTTTGTTTTATTTCCACCAAAATGGCAAAACTTGAGGCATTTTGGTAAGTAGAGGTAGAGTTGGTTGGAGCACAGGCACAGTGCAGGTTGAAGAACTGAAGTTGCAAAGATCAGGTGCTACAGCATCAAATGTAGGCAAGGGTTGTAATTAGTAGATGACATGTTAATGTAGACAGTTTCTATTCTCCTGTGGCAGCGATGTGGATGGTACAATTTGTTTCAGTTTACCTGAGTTAGGAAGCATAAGAGTAAATCAGTTCTGCTTCTGATCACTTCACAATCGTACCTGCTACAAAGGTATCTAGGAATTGAATGAGACATAATGAGCTGTGACTGTTTCCACATATTTGAAGTTCGGTGACTTTGCTTGAGCTCCTGTTAAGAGGGGAAAGTAGAAAAATTGGAATGATTACCATGTAGCATCGATTATATGATTGTAATGTGACTCTTCCAGTCATGAACTCGCTGTAAACTCCACCACTTCAAATTGTTTATGTAAAACCTTAAACCTAAAATGTGGAACATGTTTAAGGTACTTGTGTACAATAGATTTTAAAGTGATGATACTGTTGTTTTAATTGGTTACATTCCATATAATTATTTCTTTAGATTTGTACTGCAGCATATTCCATATCTGCAGTATCTCTATGTATGTCTGTGTGCATATTAACAAGGTAATCTTTTGACAACTCAGGTTGCCCATTGGGACAATATCAGACACAGAACCATAAAGGAAAACCTTTACTCAAAGCGGGCAAATCTTCAAGAGGAAAATATAAAGAAAAATCTTCAAAGACAAATGAAAAGGGAGGTGGCCTGACCACCATTGGAAGCAAGGACCAATCTCTCTTCCTGTTTCGAGCGCTGGGAAAAATAATTTATTGTAAACGTAAGTTGAACAAACTTGTGACAGATCTGTTTGAATGGGTCAGTTTGCAGCATATTCATTATCTAGTTGTAGAGTTTAGTCTACAAATTTTACAATATAGAATCCACAGAATCCCGACGGAGTTCTGTGGATTCTCTTTCAGAGAGTCTGTGCAGACGGAGGCCATTCAGCCCATGGAGTTTGCACAGACTCTCTGAAAGAGTATCTTACCCAGGCCCGTCCTCCAGCTGTAACCCCGTGCATTTACCATGGCTAATCAACCTAACCCACGCATCTTTGGACTGTGGGAGAAAACTGGAGCACCCAGAGGAAATCCATACCAACACTGGGAGAATGTGCAAACTCCACACTGACAGTCACCCAAGGCCAGAATCAAAGCCTGGTACATGGCACTGAGAGGCACCAATGCTAACCATTGTGCACCCCCCTCCCCCCCCCACCCCACCGCCCCCCAATATGTTCATGGATTTTCTGTGGTGTTGTTACTGGTAAATAATTCATTTTTTTAAAATGTAAGATCTGTGTAGTTATGCAATTGTGCACAATGTATTCATTTCACTGAAGTAGATTTGTATCCTCTTTTAGGATCCCACAGTTTAGTTGAGCATATCGAAAGAGAAAATGCTGAAAAATCTCAGCCGGTCTGGCGGCATCTGTAAGGAGAAAAAAGAGCTGATGTTTCGAGTCCAGATGACCCTTTGTCCAGCTTTGACAAGGGTCGTCTGGGCTCGAAAGGTCAGCTCTTTTCTCTCCTTGCAGATGCTGCCAGACCTGCTGAGATTTTCCAGCATTTTCTCTTTTGCTTTCAGATTCCAGCATCTGCAGTAATTTGCTTTTATTTAATCAGGCATATCCTGAGGTGAATTAATGACTGGTTGGTTTCTTCAGGAGTCAGTAAAAACTAACTAAAGAATAGTTTGCATTTCTAACTGTATGAAGTGCGATGGACACAATATTTTATCTACCTGACAGTAAAATAGTGTGATTAGTTTGCACTGTGTGTCAGACCAAAATTACTATGTCATGTTTTGAAGAATTATGCACAAAGAACTGTCAGGTAACACAACATCTGCCTTTATGAAATAAATTTCTCTTCTTTTGCAATAATAAAGAAAAGTTAGTAATTTAGAACAGAAAACAATATGCCCCACTCCCCCAGACCCTCACCAACAATTATCCACAAGCAAATCTAGCTTCTGGTCCCAAGCTTCAATAGCAATTGACTTTGAATAAAATTAAAGTCCATCAGAATTGATACCCTGAAAGAACACAACCTCACCTTGATGTCAGAATAATGCGCTGTATTACTTCAGTGCAGCAATCAAGGCTGGCACTCTGGTGCATTACTAACAGAGCGCTGCACCTTTGATGCCATTTTTCCAATGAGGCATTAAACCGAGGTCCCTCTGCCTGGGCAGGTAGGTATAAAAGATGCCATGGCATTATCTTAAAAATGAACAGGGGAGTTATCTCCAATGCCCCAGCTAATATTTAATCCTACAATCAACATCATTAAAACGGATTGTCTGGCCATTATCACATTGCCTTTTTTATGGGAGTGTGTGAAAATTGATTGCTGTGTTTCCTACATTACAACAGTGACTATACTGCAAAAGTACTTGGTTGTAAGGCACTTAGAGTCTCTGGTGGTCATGAAAAATGCTATCTAAATGCAATTTTTTAAAAATTCTGCATATTATTTCTAATGACCCTCAGTTTTTTGATTTGCTAATTTGGATTCATATATGGTCTGAATCAGAACTTTTGATTTTCAGCCTATCTTTTTTTTTCTA
This sequence comes from Mustelus asterias, assembly GCF_964213995.1. Classification (NCBI taxonomy): domain Eukaryota; kingdom Metazoa; phylum Chordata; class Chondrichthyes; order Carcharhiniformes; family Triakidae; genus Mustelus; species Mustelus asterias. Next base: position 107,324,940 of record NC_135806.1, read on the forward strand.
GTGGGCTAATAAGTCTGCTAAATATGTTTATCTCGACATATTTCTGATAGTTTGTGATGAGCTTATTGGATTTGTGTTTATACAGTATCATTTTCCATCTTTCACCATTAGGGGGTGGTGTTTGATGAAAATATGAGATTATTTTCATATAACTCCTTCAATAACAGCTTTCATTGATAGAACAGCATCCAGAGTTGCTTCACAGAATTATAATTACAAATGGATACTGAGGCAAATATCAGGCCAGATCATGAATCGTCCTTTTAAGGAGGAGAGCCAGAGATTAATGGGAGGCAGAGGGATTGAGGGATCAAAATCCACATCATGAAGCCCGGATGGAAGAAGGCACAGACATCAATAGTAGGGTATGAGGATGAGGATGCACAAGAGGCCAGAGTTGGTGGAGCAGAAAGTTCTGGCAAGGTTGTAGGCTGCTGGAGGTGGTCATATCATATATTAAGCTGATCCTTCTCTTCGCCCTACCTGTAACTGCAACGCTACATTCTGCACCCTATCTTTTCCTTCTCCCCTATGTACTCTATGAATGGTATGTTTTGCCTGTATTTGCCTGTGCAAGAAACTATACTTTCCAGTGCATGCGACCATAATAAATCAAGTTGGAGGGGCAAGGCCATGAAGAAATTTGAATGCCAGGATGAGATGTTTAAATTGGAGATACTAGGGACCAAGAGCCAATTATAGGTTAGAAAAGACAAAGTGATGAATGAGTGTAACATGCTGCAGAATAGGATATAGGCAGTAATGTCTTTCATGAGCTGAAGTTAGCATAAAAGATGAGAAGCTGACCAAGTGAGCATTGCAATAGTTGACCATAGAATTGACAAAATTTTGTATGAGTTTCATTTGTAGGCTGAAGCGAGGATGGAAGTGGACAGTATGCAGATGGTCTTTTCTGGAGAAGATATGGGGTTGGCAACTCAGCTTAGGGAGAATGGGACAGTAAGATTGTGAATAATGCAGGTCAGACTGAGATGGTGAACAGGGATGAGGGACTAAATTATAACAAAGGCTGAGCTGTGGTAGAGTTACCGATAAGGATGGAATTCTCCCAACCTTCCTGTGCCAAGTTTGGTGGCGGACGCGCATCACTTGATGAATAAAAGAGGGGGGTGAATAAAAGAGGGGGTGGGGGGGTGAGTGGGCAGGCAACGTGGAAGGAGGGCTGTGCAAAAGGCAGGGAGTACGGTGAGGGCTGATGATGGCAGGCATAAGGACAAGGAGGTAGATGAAGACGACAAACAATGGAAGGCAGTGGGAAGACCGAGGGAGGAAAGCTGGACCCCAACAAGCCTGCATGGAAAGCTCACAAACCAGAGGGTCAGACAGATAGCAGATCGTTTATTGGAAGGAGATGGGTGAAGACTCGAGAGGCAGTGGGTAGAGGTCGAAATGGGGCATGGTCACCTCACAGGTGAAACGGTGGGAAGGTGGTTGAATCGTGGAATAGACTTCTTGTGGTTGCAATCCCTTTGGGTTGCTGACATCCTGTACGGTCTGGTGAAGATGGCTGGACTGGAGAGAGTGATAGGAGTGTGTTCCACTGGAATTAAAAATGGTGCCAGGATCTTCGAATCTGATCAGCTGAGGGCAGGAGGACAAATCCGTTCCTGACCTGCCAGGAGGGTCGGAGGGGATCATTGAGGTTCCAAGTGCAGAATCTAGTGCGGAATCCCGCCATTCTGGTCAGTGGAACAAGTGCTCCGGAGCCGCCTGTCACCGCAGAGTCTCAAGTTGAGAGAATTCTACTCAATGATTTGCGTTTTACTCTGGATAGAGAATGAAGTAAACTGGCACTTGCATTCTCTGAGTGAAGATTACAGGGAAATTATGTTCTGCAGGAAAAACTTTTCCCCTTTGAATCATTGGGAACATTTATTCAATATGTGTAAATTATCAACTTGCCATTATAAAATTTGTGTCTGTTTAATAAAATAATTTTGTGATTTTTATATAATTTATGGTTTAATTATTTTGGCCTATAATTTACAATGCATTTCATTAAAGACACAACACAATAAAACCCTTGCATTCTATAGCAGCTTTGATGTGGTAAAACATCCCAAGATGTTTCACAGGAGTGTAGATGTTGCTCTTTTCCCTTCTCTCTCTCTCTCTCTTCATGAAATACTTCCCCCATGCATCTTCCTTAAACTTACCCCCCTCACCCCTTGAGCCTGTGTCCCCTTGTAATTGACACTTCCACTCTTGGAAAAAGCCTCTGACTATCCATCCTGTCTATGCCCCTCATAATATTGAAGACTCTTATCAGGTCTCCCCTCAGCCTCCGTCTTTCCAGAGAAAACAATCCGAGTTTATTCACCTTCTTCTCATAGTCAACATACTTGAGACCAGGCAACATCCTGGTGAACTTTCTTTGCACTCTCTCCAAAGCTTCCATGTCCTTCTGGTAGTGTGGCAACCAGAACTGCACGCAATACTCCAAATACAGCCTAACCAAGGTTTTCTGTAGCTGCAACATGCTTTCCCGACTCTTATGGTCAATGCCCTGGCTGATGAAGGCACGCATGCCAGTCGTCTTAATCACCTTCGCCACGTTTAGGGAACTATGGGCCTGCGTGTCCAGATACCTCTGCATGTTAATGTTCCTAAGGGTTCTGCCATTTACAGTATAAATCACACCTCAATTTGATCCTCCAGAATGCATCACCTCACGGATTAAACTTCATCTGCCATTTCTGTGTCCAAGTCTCCAATCTACCTATATCCTGCTGTATCTTCTGACAATCCCTGGCACTGTCAACAACTCTGCCCATCTTTGTGTCATCCTCAAATTTCCTGAAAGCTAGAGTTTGGGGCAAAGACAGCTGGAGGCATGACCAACAATTGCAGAATTATGAAAACTAGGCATGTGTACAAAGCTATAATTAGAGGAGTGTGAAAGTCCTGAAGGATTGTAGGGCAGAAAAGATGGGGAAGGCAAGTCCATGGAGGGATTTGAAAACAGGTTAAGAATGTTTAAACTGGGACATCACTGGACCTGGAGCCAGTGTAGGTCAGTGAGCACAGGGATTTTGGGTAAATTAATTTTGATGCAAGTTCAGATAGTGACGAGGGAACAAATAATGATCAGGTTACATTAAAATAAATGAGGATGATTGATTAAATGTATGTGTATTTAAAATCTCTGCACACATTAAGTTTCTGTTCACTGCTGCAACTTATCCAAATATTTGTGTTCAGAGACTCTGCTTTTGAAATTGGTACCCCAGTGCAATGTGTGAATGAAAAGTGATCTATCCTAAATAATGGGAAATTTTATTTTTAAGGCGAACTGCCTAATGACTTGAACTTGAATCCGTTACCAATCCATTTATCTGAGCATGAGAGGGATCCACTTCTGGTCAATCCTGAGGTAAGAATAATCGCGGGGGGTGGGTACATGGCACTGGGCACTAATATTCATGTGCATAGCACTATTTTTGTACTTGTCACTTCAAATCTTCACCGTCAGTTTCAGGTGTAGGCATTTGGGACAAGATTCTATCTAAGGCTCGTGACTGTTCACCAATTTACAGAAAGTCTGTAAGGAAGGAATTTGCTTAATTTGCTTAAATGAGAATAAATTGGTAAAATGAGTAAAATAATAGGTTAACATTTCATCAGTGTTTTTAAGCATATTTTATATTTGATTTGCGATTCAGGAGGTGGTCGAAAATTCACACATGTCTGAGGAACTGTTCAATCTTTATCTTCACCAAAATTATCTTGATTTCTTCAATGACATTGAGGATATTGTTCGAGCTAGTGACTATTTAAGTGATGCAGACTTCTTAACAGTAGATTGGAATGTAAGTAACAAATTGATACATGAGTAATTTGCTTGAGTAGCAAATCATTGTGATATTTGAAATGTGAGGGAGAGAGTCGCTCTCCTGTGTTTGTGTGCTGAGATCCAGTGTACGGATTCATTGATTATCCTTAACAAGGGGAATAAATTTTAAAATTCAAAAGGAAATTTGGTACGGTTTTTATGTAACTTCTTTTAGTTATCTTTTTAATGTCAGTTACTGAGACAGGTTTAATGAATTACTTACTGACTTCAGACTTTGGGGAAACAACATATCTCTGCTGTTTTTTCAAAAAAGCTGTTTTTTTTTATTACACTTTGCTTTCAAAACTCACAGTGCAATCTTCCAAAATTGCGCAATTAACTATTGAATCAGACGCGAAAAGCTGTGTGAAACTCTGCTACCTTCACAGCTATCTTTTTGCGCTGGTTAAATGGCACTCTGTAAATTTTGGCAAAGATCTCAGCCAGCTGCAGGGGCAGGGCCTAAAGACGATGGCAATGGGCACCCCGATCTCAGAGTTAAATTTCAGACCCCCCCCCCCCCCCCCCACACACACACACACAACCAATGGAGGAGTGTTGTGCCCCTGGCACTGCCCAGGTATGTCTCTCAATCCCCAGCCCTACAGACACCTCCAAACCCCCAGCATGGTCATTGCGACTCATTTTCATTTTTGAAGCCCATTAATTTGGTTAAAATGTATTTAAATTTATGGGAATCGGGTTCAAGCCCTCACTGGGCATGAAGCTGCTTCCATCACCAGCAGGGGCTGGGGAAGATCTCAAAACGAAGATCTCACCGGCGCAGGTCCTGTTTTTGGCCACTTGCAACATTTAGCAGCCACGAGATTGTGGCCCTAATGTTTAAATGTACTTTTTCAAATCATGTTTCTCCCAAAAAGAATTAACAAAAATCCTAAAACATGACAAGAAACAACTTTGTTTCCCATTTGTTTACCATCTAATGACACACTAAATTGAGTCGTTTCAGTTGTATGATGCCATTATGACAGAATCTACAAGTAGCTCTTCTCCCTCCCCAAACAATAAATAGTTTATAAGATTCTTTCTACAAAGACCTGTGAAGCCATACCCCAGCAAGAACTTCTACTAACAGGAAGGTCGGAGGGGCCGAGACAAATATAGATTTTTAATTTTAGTGATTTTTAAAAAATCAACATACCTAAATAAATATCTCCGCTTCAAAACCGTGTACTTTCCAGGTTCCCTCAGGAAATTACACTTCAAACTTGGGCATTTATTCATCTGGAATTTGAATTTCTGTCTCCTATTTGTCAACACTACTTGTCATATAATTTGTTGACAGGTAGTGTTTGCCTCTGACACTACTTTCCAAGGCATATTTCTGAATGAATCGGAAAGCAGATTTGAGTACTTTGTTCATGTTCACGCTGTTTGTGGATAGCAAGAGAAGTTTAAAGTGGGAGGCAAGAACAAAGATCCCAGGGGGTTGTGCACAAAATTTTCAAATATGGCAGGATAGGTTAACAAAGCCATGAATAAAGCATATTGAATCCTGGTCTTTATAAATAGAGGCACAGAGAACAAAAGACAGAGAGTTATCAATTGGATCTATATTTTTTTGAAAAACAGTTCAGCTCAAGCTGGTGTATTGTGTCCAATTCTTGGCACCAAGCCTTCAGAAAGATGTGAAGTCTTTGCAGAAGGTACAGAAGATCGGGTGCAGACACATGGGCCAAGTGGCTTCTTTCTGTGCCATAAACTTTCTATGATTCAAAGAAGTTTGCTGAACTGGTTTGAGGAATAAGGGATTAATTATGGAGATTGACTGGAGAAGTTGGGGTTGCTCTCCTTCGAACAGAAAAGGTTATAAGGAGGTGATTTGGTAAAGGTGTTTAAAATCAATAATGTTTAGTTGGAGTAAAGCTTTTCCCAGTGGCTGAATGGTCTGTAACCAGAGGGTACAGATTCAAGCTGATTTGCAAAAAGGACAAAGGCAACATGAAGAAAACTATTGGGATTGAGGGCAGATAAGTCCCCCGGGCCTGATGGCCTACATCCTAATGTATTAAAAGATAGGGGCAGCACGGTAGCTCAGTGGTTAGCACTGCTGCTCACCAGGGACCCGGGTTTGATTCCCAGCTTGGGTCACTATGTGGAGTTTGCATGTTCTCCTCGTGTCTGTGTGGGTTTCCTCCGGGTGCTCTGGTTTCCTCCCACATTCTGAAAAACATGCTGGTTAGGTGCATTGACCCGAACAGGCACCGGATTGTGGCAACTAGGGGAATTTCACAGTAACTTAATTGCAGTGTATAAGCCTTACTTGTGACTAATAAATAAAATTTAACTTTAAAACTTTAAGTGGCAGCGGAGATAGTGGATCCATTGGTTATAATATTCCAAAATTCCCTGGATGCAGGAAAGGTTCCAATGGATTGAAAAAAATGCTAATGTCACACCCTAATTCAAATAGAGAAGGAGGCAAAATGTGGGAAATTACAAACCAGTTAGTCTAACATCTGTTGTTGGGAAAGTGTTAGAATCAGTTATCAAGGAAGCAATATCAGGATATTTGGAAAGTCAAAATACTATCCGTCAGAGTCAGCATGGTTTTATGAAAGGCAAATCTTGTTTGACTAATTTGCTAGAATTTTTGAGGATGTAACAAGCAAAGTGGGTAATGGGGATCCTGTAAATGTAGTATATCTGAACTTCCGGAAGGCGTTTGATAAGATGTCGCACAAAAGGTTAATTCACATGGGATTTGGGGTAATTTATTAGCTTGGATAGGTGACTGGCTGATGCTCGGAAGACAGAAAGTCGGGATAAATGAGGTTTTTTTTCTGGATGGCAAGAAGTAACAAGTGGGGCACCACAGGGTTTGGTCGTTGAGCCCCAGCTATTTACAATCTATATTAATGACCTGGATACAGGGATAGAAGGCTCTTTAGCCAAATTTGCAGATGACACAAAAATAAGCGGGACAGTAAGTTGCGGTGAGGAAATAAGAACCTTACAAATGGAAATTGATAGGTTAGGAGAGTGGGCCAAAATGTGGCAGATGGCGTTTAACATGGATAAGTGTGAGGACAGATTTTTAACTGGTAATGGGTTGAAAGGTTATGTGGGGGGGGGAGGCAGGAAAATGGGGATGAGGAGCATATCGGCCATGATCGAATGGCAGAGCGGACTCGATGGGCCGAATGGCCTAATTCTGCTCCTATAGCTTATGAATCTTATGAATGAGGAGAAGCTTTTGTATACAACAAGCGATTTGAATCAGGAGTGCACACTTCGCATTTAATACTAGTCTTCAAAAGGGGATTGGATAAATATGTGAAGGAAAGAAAATTGCAGGATTATGGGAGAAGTGTGTGGTGAACTGGATTGCTTTGCAAAAGAGCTGACACTCAATGGGTCACGTGGCCTCCTGTGCTGTATTATTTTATTCTACAAAATTCTAAATTTGTGCGTAAATGCTGAGAGTAATGTTCATATTTATCTTACACTAAGTTTTAATAACCTTTCTGAACATTCTATACAACTTTCTTAGCATCGTTCGACTATGCAGAAATATAGTGCATCAGTGGCTGCACGAGGATTGATTCATGCCAACAAAGCTCGAGCTCGGGCTAATTGTAAAGGTGGAGCTGGTTTCAAACCTTTACACAAGCCACAGTGGCTGTCGATCAGTAAAAAGGTATGGTTGGAAATCGTTTGGCTGACTAGTTCAAATACTGATCAGCTGGGTTAATTCTTTCAGGGATAAGAATAGTGCATTCCTTGTGGGAGAATGACTGACTGTTTCACTGCCAACATAGGCTTGTTGTATTCTGCTCTCAGGAGCAAGAAGCGTCTTGTACCTCCAGCAAACATGAGGCAGAATATCTGCATTATTTGTCAGTTTCTGTTCTGGAAGAACGGCAGTGTTTGTCTCGCTCTTGTGTCTCGTGATTTATTTTTGCCCCTGCATCTTGTGCTAGCCTTTTAATTTCCAATCGAACATTGTTTTTTTTTAAATTGAGACTCATGTGATACAAACAATGCACCTGTTAAAACACCCTCCTTTGATCAATTCCTTGGTTTTGTTACCCCTCATTGTGTATTTCAAAACTTAATTGAAACTTAAAAGTGTCTGTTTTTCTCTTGTTTCAGTACAAAGAAAACTGTCTTGCAGCCAAAGGATTTTTTTCACATTTCTGTTTGGCCCCATTTTGCCTTCAGACCCAGCTACTGCCATACCTTGCTCTACTGACAAATCCCATGAGAAACCAAGGTAAGAAGTAGAATATTAACAATCGTCGACATTTGTTTTTAGTAATATGTTTGAAAGCAGGTCAGAACCAACAAGGTATGTCAGCTGTTGCATGTGCGTAGTTAGGGGAAACTGTGCAATTATTATTTTTAATTGTCACTTGCAATTTCCACAACAAAATTTTCAAATGCAGGATACAAGTGTTTTCGATTTGTGTTGCTCAATGTTGGCTTGCATAGATTATACTTAATGTTCAAGTTGAAACTTGCATGCAGTTCAAAGCATTGCAAAAAATCTTAGGCAGGATAAGACAATGTCTTGCAACTAATTTCCCAGTGTATTGACTTCAAAGCTGCAGATTCTACTATCTTCCACCTCACCTCTAAATCAATTTGGAATCAGTACACTCAACAGTATGCTGAATGTCACAATATTGTATTATTAAATAGAAAATTAATTGTGGGTAATGGTTCAAGTGGTAACTACAGGATAATTACAATTGTGTATGGGCAGAAAAGTTCTCTTTTTTTTCAATTTTCACTTATCAAAAAGACCCCTTTGTTGCACATATGAACGTGTTAATCCTTTAGTTTCTCTCCTCTGTTTTGCTACTGTGTCTGACCAGCTAATATAAAAGGTGTTTTATTGCATTTCCCCTAAAGCTGATTATCCTTGGTAAGCTTGGAGACTTAAAACAATTCTTAGGCCCCTTTCCACCTAGGCAGTTCTGAACTTCATAGTAGACTTGAAGATTCGTGGCCCCCACTCTGCCCCAGCTTCTTACCAGGCCGGTATTAAAACAGCCCAAGTTGCTTCATCAGTGAAGTTTCTTGGGGTTGTGCGGCGGGCTTCCCCAAATCACTGGCTAATGTAAATGAGCACCCTCTGATCTAGCATTGCGATTCTTCCCTGGGCCCATGATGCTGTTATCCAGTTTCTACTTAACGCCTTGAAGAAATTATAGCAGAAAGCTGGAGAAGTAAAAATAGTAAATTGCAATAAGATAGAGGAAGCTTATTCCTCATAAGAATGAGTGACTGCAGTTTTATGAAGTTACAGTTTCATCTGTGCCACATTTACAAATTGTTTTCTGATCTATGTACAGCCCAGATTAATTTTATCCAAGATGTGGGAAGGTTTCCTTTCAAGAGATATTCTACTAGGTATGTTCAAATTTCCATCTTAATGTACTAGTTAAGGTGTTGTTGTTGTCCTTTTTAATCATTCCATGTATTCTATCTTGAAAAAAATACTTTAAATTGCACCTCCTTGGCTACAATCCTTTATTTGCAAATAAGAAATTGGCAATGAATAAAATTGCAATGAACATCATTTAGTTGCTTAACCTGAATGGGTAAAAAATACAGTGGAGACCCATTTTAACGCGATGGTTGGGGTCCATAAAATGTGATCGCGAATGTTATCGGGGTCGCGCTAAATCAGGGTCGCGCTAAATCACTAAACCAGAAATAGCAAAAAAAAAGGGTCCATCGTGCAATTGCATCATATCCGATTTTGCACTAAATCGGGACGCGTAAAATCGGGGTTCCACTGTATGCGGTTTAAAATTATGGGTGGCCGAAGTGGCACAGTGGTTAGCACTGCTGCCTCTCAGCGCCAGGGACCCAGGTTCAATTCCCAGCTTGGGTCACTGTCTATGCGGAATCTGCATGTTCTCCCTGTGTCTGCATGGGTTTCCTCCGGGTGCTCCGGTTTCCTCCCAGAGTCCAAAGACGTGCTGCTTCGGTGCATTGGCCATGCTAAATTCTCCCTCAGTGTACCCAGGTGCCGGAGTGTTGCGACTCGGGGATTTTCACAGTAACTTCATTGCACTGTTAATGTAAACCTACTTGTGACACTAATAAATAAACTTTAACTTTATTTAGCTTTGTTTTAATTTCCAGTAGTTGGAAAGTTGATTGAGAATTCTGGATTTTCATGGGCCTTTCTGGAACTCTGATTCCTTTCCACTTTCTGGTTTAAAATACATTTCAGTTTAATTGAAAATTACAATGCAGAAAGATACTTTTGAAAAGGGAGTGCTTTACTGCTCTTATCAATAAACCTTTACACATTATTATATGTATACTTTGGAACTGGAAATATTGTCAAGAATATTGTTTGTTCAGTGTTGTGTTGTACAGAGCTATATAGCAACGATCAGAGTCGTGAATTGAAATCTATTGCAAACAGTTTTCAAAGCTGTAAGTGGCATTTGTACAGAGTATATATTTTAAAGTTAAATTCCTTGGGCAGTACAAATCAATTTGGCCTGATTTTCCTGCACAATCTTCAAAGTGCTTATTGATGTGTGTAACAGGATTGGCGCCTGAATAATGCAGGCTCTTCTACCTGGTATCCACCAGTGGATGACTACAGCTGGTATGGCAGGTTGCTCCACATACCAAAGGTAGCTAATAAGTGAAGTCAGTAATGGAACCAATAGCATTACTGGGAGTCCTGTAATCTGGGCAGGAGCTCTGATCTGCACCCTTACTTGTAATGGACCGTGCATTAATTTCAAGAATGCCGAGCCTTGTAGCTTTAAACCGAATCAAAAGTTGACACTTCAGTTAGGAAGTGTTGTGTTGTATGAGGCACTGTACTTTCAAAGACATTCAAATCAAAATTTTGTCTGCTAGCTCAGGTACATGGAACAGATCCCATTGCATGATTTCAGAAACAGTAGATTAATTCTTCTGATACATTAACTATCAAAAACAAGGTGCATAAATTGTCTGCCACATAATGACAACAATGAGACTTCAAAGTAATTCATTGGCTGTGAAGCACTTTGACCTTGAAGTATGTCCATTTATTGTTTCTTGCCAGTTTATTATGTTACACTTTGTGATGCAATTGAATTTCTCTATAGTTTTTTAGAAAAAGTGCGATAAAGAAATAAAACCAGTCAGTTATAATAGAGAAATAAAACCAGTCAGTTATAATAGAGAAGATCTCGAGCAACAGAAAATGCTAAAGGCTGCATTGCTTTGTCCTCTTTATTGATCTTAACAGTTAGAATTTTTTTAAAAGACGAGCAGTAGTTGCTATCGATGTTCGTCTCAACAGCAATTTAAAATCTGATTTCCGTGTTTATTTAACACAATTAGAGACTGTGGAGTTTTAAGTAAAAGAGCTTCACTTTAGCAGCAGGATAAGGCATTCTTAATACTCCAGTCCTTGTAAAACAATTTATCCTCTGATCTGTTCATCAACAGCACTGTCGGCAATCTGTTCATAATATACTGAAATATACATGGAATTGCATTTTGTCCATCACACCCCAGATTTCATATCTTTTTAATAGATGCAAAACAAGCCAGTAATTTAACGCTAGATCTATCTGCCCTGGAACTATTGTTCCAGTTTCCTCACCAAGCAACATTTAAACTCCAATTAACCTAAAGGTGTAGTACAGGATGTGAAATAAGCTGTTTTGACTTATTTTTACCTCTAAGTTCTGAAGAAGAGTCTCGTTGGACTCAAAACATTGACTCGGTTTTGCTCTCCACATTCTGTTTTGATCCGTCATTTAATGTTGCCTGTTCCTAACCTTGGAGCCTTTCCAAACTACAATTGAACTCTGACCCAAATCTCTGTTTACCAGTAGTTAGACGTAAAAATCCACAATTCTGCCTTAGCAGCAGACTAATGTTCTGTGCGTCTTATTGTGAAGAACACCACAGGACATTTGCTGTCAAGTTGAAGTTCAAAGGAGATTATTAAATCAGACCCAAACTGAGTGTGAGATCAAGGGGTTTGTATATGAAGCTGGACTGTTTCACCCCCAGAAAAACAGTAGAGTGTAAACATTTGAAACGGAAAGTTACACACACGTAAGATTGAGGTCTTCGGTTTTATTCTGAACCTGGTCAGCAATGGGATCAATGTCAATATACATTTACACTGGGTCAAATCATCCAGTTAAGCGTTGCAAGTTAATTTGTCTGCTGTGGCTAGTAAGTTTGTCCTAATATGCAATTTGGACTTGCTCCCTACTTCTGAACTTTATAATGGTAAGAGGCGAGTCATGAGGAAATGCTTATTAGGCTTTACCTTTTTTATTAGCAATGACTCATTGTGTAAGACTTCACAACATTTACAATGTGTGCATCATTTATTTGGTTACAACATTCATGAATGGCTGTCACTTAACAAGTCTGGGGATTTTTCAGGTTAACATTGGAAACTTTAACAGATAAGGATCCAGGTACTCTGGAGTTAGATAATGAAGAGGAAGCATCTTCCCATTCTCGGCTATTAACACATGACCAGACAACAGTGACCTTAGAGACCCAGACAACCTGTTCAACCAGCACTGCAAGCCTGCCCGGTGGAGGAGACCTACCAAGTAGCCAACCACAGCCGACCATAACCCAATCTTCTCTAGAAGAGGAGGAGTTGGTAATAGAGGAATATGATAGCAACTAAAGTGGAAATATGGTCCAAGTTAAGAGTCTATGAATATTTATTTTTTTTAGATTACTAGAAATCTGGTTACGTAGTGGACACAAAACAGTTTTCATTAATGAGTGTTGCTGGAACCACAGTAACCAGGAGCAGTTTTTGAAATTCTGCATGTGTGAAAATAATGTTTGCTTGAGCACATCCAGACCCGTGGAACTGTTGGAAATCGTTCTATTGCTTAGCACACTAAGAACTACTGAGACTTTGCAGTTTCTCTGAAAACCTGCTGGAATCATTTACTTCAGTTATTGTACCAAAGGAATCTATTTGTTATGCAAACTGTGTATAGAAATTGATTTTGGCCATATAGTTTTGCTAAATGTTCACATGTATGCAAATTCTTTTCTCTTAATTTTGTCTTCATTGATGTCATACATAACATTTGGCCTTAATTTTACTGAGCCTGTTTACCAACGGTGCTCTATATTAAAAGTTTATAAAATATTTGTTTTTGAAAAAATAAAGCCTAGAAATGAAGATGAAGATACTGAAACAAAATATAAATACTATTTATATTTATACTTAATGTTTTTGGTAAAAAGGCCATAAACTCATTGTACAGCAATCTGAGCCTAAAAACACTGAATTATTTATGCTGTAATATGATGTATACTTTACTTTTTTTATTAGTTGTAGCATTCACTATTAGAGGTTCGTGGTACATAGGGTTGCTCCATTTTATAATTGCATTAAACCTTTTATTGAACGCAGCAATATTTGGTTAACTATGTTTTCACTTGTTTGCAATAAAAAAAACTAATTGTCTTGCATATGGTTGATCACTTTTAATAGTCAAGTCCAATCTTTGTTTGTGTTTTTATAAAATAAAATTGTTAGCAAATGCTATCGTCCTCCACCTTTTCTACACATTTTCATGGTCACAATTTCAGTAACAAATTTAGATCATTTTCTTATTGTGAGCCTTCATATACTTGCGATACCCTGTAAGGGGAACTGTCCCATGATAAAATAGAATTAATAAGTTGACTGACTTGGACAGTCCATCTGCAACAAATGTAATGGAATAGGTCTTTTCAATGTTTTTGGAAATAATGGACCATGTTGTTCCAAGCAACTTACTAACTCAAATGAAGATCGATCATATCAATGGTATAATCAGTTGCTTTCCAGAGAACCACTGGCTTATAGTAAGAAGAGGGGTTGCAAAACTTGATCTTTTAAATATTCTGTATTTCCACCAACATTTCCCCCCACCCCAAACAGACATTTAAAATCCCATTTCTGTCCAAACTTTGAAATCCCCTGGATGGCATTCTCCCGAAAAAATTCTAAGTATCGAATTTGCATAAGAACTGGAGTAATGCTTTCTATGGTGCATCTGCCAAATTTCCTTAGTCTTCTGAGTAAGTAGAGGCATTAGTGGGCTTTCTTAACTATAGCACTGGCATGGAAGGACCAGGGCAGGTTGTTGGTGATCTGGACAGCTAAAAACTTGAAGCTTTCGACCACTTCCATTTCATCCCCGTTGATGTAGACAGGGGCATATCCTCCACTACGCTTCCTGAAGTCAATGACTATCTCTTTTGTTGACATTGAGGGAGAAATTATTGTCATCACACCAGTTCACCAGATACTCTATCTTTTTCCTGTACTCCGTCTCATCATTGTTGGAGATCCGACCCACTACAGTGGTGTCATCAGCAAACTTGATAATCCAATTGGAGGGGAATTTGGCCACAAAGTCATAGGTATATAAAGAGTATAATAAGGGGCTGAGGACGCAACCTTGTGGGGCACTGTTGTTTAGATGATTGTGGAGGAGGTGTTGTTGCCTATCCTTACTGATTGCGGTCTGTGGATTAGGAAGTCTAGGATCCAGTCGCACAGGAAGGAGCTGAGCCCCAGGCCTCAGAGTTGGAGATGAGTTTTGTAGGAATAATGTTGAAAGTAGAGCAGTAGTCAATAAATAGGAGTCTGATACAGGTGTCTTTGTTATCCAGTGTTCCAGGGTTGAGTGCAGGGCAAGGGAGATGGCGTCTGCTGGGGACCTGTTGCGGCGATAGGCGAAATGTAGTGGATCCAGATCACCTGCACCTGCTGGATGTATTTGGGAAGAATCTCGGCAACATATTCACCATCTGTAGATGGCTGGTTGTGCTGTGGTTCATTCCTTGGTTGGACAGTAGGTTGAGTCTCAAACAGATCCATCAAACCCAGTCTGTGATGCTAAAACACTGTGGCCAGGAGCCAGGTTCTGGAAAGTTCTCTGGAATCCTGCTCAAGCCAGACCTACTGCACTGAAATGATCGTGTCTTAAATATCCAGATGGGGAAGGAAGAATACAAATCAAACCAATAGAAAATCCATTCTGTAAATTATCCAATATTATTAGCAGCCCACTCATTGTCTGAGGAAAATTATCAGACGCGTTTTGTTAATCTATTTGACTCTTTATACCTAGTTTTGTAAAATTTCCAGTTCTTCGATGTTGTTTAATTGACTGATATACTCGAGGACTGAGCTGAGAATTTTCCAATGCACCAGCTTGGGTGGGGAGGGGATGAGATATCAATACCTTGGTTGTTTTCGTGTTGCAAAATCAGAAACATGTTATTTTTCAGTATACTCATTTGGTCTGGATTCCAATCTGCAAGTCTGGGAGCGGGAGTCATGAAAATTCCCAGATTTCCCTGCCTGTAAGGTCCTCGGTGTCCACAGCTCTGAAAGAAGATTAAGTTTGGATTAATGCTTCCAATTATTTCAAAATTACTCATGTTGGAAGTACAAATTAACGCATGTGAGGTGAGAAGAGGCTCTGATTCATATTATCCTCCCTGTGGTTAACTAGTCTCTCAATACTCACCCATTTTGGGATTTGGATGAGATACCAGAGGTGGGGCAGTTTCAGTGAATCATTCTCCAGCAAAGCATTAGTGTCTGCAGAAGAGTCAATCAGCAAACTATGACATAACTTACACCTCTATGTCCTACATTCTCAGTTTTATTTAACAAATGTTTTCCCCCACTTCTCCACACACATTGATTAGACGAATGAATGCTGCATTTTGCTGAAGTCTCAACCCCCTAAGCTTGATTTCATAGTTCAGCAATTAAAGGAAACTAGTTTAATTCCTCTATTAGGTTCAGAGATATTTCAAGTTTGTAGCTCATTGTTTTAATATTTGAATTGTACCAAAATACTGAAGAGTGACAAATATTCCATTATTAGAAACTGAAGTAGGAGTGGATACAGAGGCTAGTCAGTTGCAATGACTCATGAAGCTTGACTGGAAAGGAAAATAATTGATTACAGAATGCAAAGTAAAACCACTACTGTGGTTAACTGACACTTGTTTCTGCCTGGGACTACAGTGCAGCAGGCCCAGTCCTGGGCCTGCCTTATAAAAGGCTCAGGTAATGAGTTCCAACTGGGCAGGCCACTGCCTTTTACTAGGGGAACTCATACTCAATGAGCCACTCGGAGATCAATCTGTGATTCTCCATGGACCTCATGGGGGTTATCGCATAAGTCTAGAATTCATAGTATGTAAAGTCAAGATTAAATCAGTGGTCATTTAGAAAGGAACAGGCCATTTGGGTATAGTTAGCGAAGTATATACCCAAAAGTATATGGTAAAGGTTTGGTATATAAATTTATAGAAGGCATTTGATAAGTGTGACAAGAACCATATTGCAAAAAATAATTTGTATGGTATTAAAAGAAGGTATCAATTAGAATAGAAAGATTGGGAGCAGGGGTATATGAGTGTTTTTGACATTGAAATCATGTAAAACTATAGTTTTTTTTAATGAAGGAAATCATTTGGCCCATATGCCATTGCCAGCTCTCTGAGTTATCTGCTTACCTTTCCCCTTTTTCCATAGCTCTTTTTACGATTCTTCTTTCTCAGATATGTTTCTACCATGCTTTTTAAGGATACAATGGATTCAGCTTCTACTACTGTTTAACAGATGATTCCAACGCACTAAACAACACTTACCAAAATCATAAATCTACCTTGTGTGACTGTGACCATGGTAAAAAGTCCCTCCTCAACTTTCCCAAACTGCAGCCTTTGACATGATTAACAACACCACCCTCCTCTTCTCATTCCTGTACTGTTAACATTGAAGCTACCCATGCACTCCCCCATGAGGATGTATCCATGACCCACTCCTATTTCTCATTTATAGCACAATGTCAAGTTTTACATTTACAATGGCAAAACCAAACTACACCTCACCATCATGACCTTTCAACTCCACACTGCTTTTAATTTGTCTCACTACTTGTTTAGCATCTAGTACTGTTTGACATTTAGGATTGGTTTGAATGTTCAGATATTTCTCCAAATCAAATATTGGGAAAACCATAACCATTAACTTGGTCTCTGCCACAAACCCTATTCCTTGTCATTGACTCTATACTCCTCCATAACTACCGTCTGAGACTAAACCACATTGCTGTTAACCTTGGTGTCCTATCCAAACCTGAGCTGAGCTTTGAAACCTTTATTCTCTCCATCACTAAGACTGCCTGTTTCCATTTCCAAAATGACTCTTGTCTCCACCCCACCTTTGCTCATCTTTACTGAAAACATTCATCTATGCAGGTAATTAAGAAGGCAAATAGAATTTTGTCCTTCATTGCTAGAGGATGGAGTTTAAAAACAGGGAGGTTATGTTGCATCTGTATAAGGTGCTGGTGAGGCCACACCTGGAATACTGTGTACAGTTTTGGACTCCTTACTTGAGAAAGGATGCACTGGCACTGGAGGGCATGCAGAGGAGATTCACTCGGTTGATTCCAGAGTTGAGAGGGTTGGCTTATGAAGAGAGACTGAGTAGACTGGGACTATACTCATTGGAATTTAGAAGAATGAGGGGGGAATCTTATGGAAACATATAAAATTATGAAGGAAATAGATAAGACTGAAGCAGGGAGGTTGTTTCCACTGGCGGGTGAAACTTGAACTGGGGGGCATAGCCTCAAAAGAGGGGGAGCAGATTTAGGACTGAGTTGAGGAGGAACTTCTTCACTCAAAGGATTGTGAATCTGTGGAATTCCCTGCCAAGTGAAGCAGTTGAGGCTACCTCATTGAATGTTTTTGAGGCAAAGATAGATAGAATTTTGAACAGTAAAGGAATTAGGGTTATGGTGAGCAGGCGGGTAACTGGAGCTGAGTCCACAAAAAGATCAACCATGATCTTATCGAATGGCAGAGCAGGCTCAAGGAGCCAGATGGCCTACTCCTGCTCCTCGTTCTTACGTTCTTATTATGTTCAAATGATTTAATTATTTATCCAGTGAGCAAATCCAAGGAGCCAATCGAACAATTTTTCCTTGACTTAAAGAAAAAGCTAATTTATTAACTACTGAACCTGAGTAAAAATAATAAAATGCAATATCACACACAGGTAGCAGAAATATGGGAAGTTAGAATCCAATAAAAGAAAGTTAAAAGAATATATTGTTATTTGTTCTTCGATTGTCCTTGAGGTGTAGTTATTTAAAATTTGCAGGCAATTTAGATTAGTTGGTTTCATGGATGGAGTCAGATGTAGAAGATGATGCACAATTGTTTTGCAAAAATATATTTCATTAGTAAAATATCTGAAAGAACATTACAAACATTTCAAATTGGCCATCACGGAGGTGCTTCAATACAATAGTGATACCTGTAATATTCACTGTATATATTCAACGTGAGTTATACAGCCTGAGGGGCTCTATACAATTCCCCTCCCCTTGGTGCATTACGGCCACCTTGCCCCATTGCACCTCTGTGCCGGCTATCCCAAGCTTTAGTGCATCTGTCAGCATGTGGTCCTGGGCTTTGGAATGTGCAAGTCTACAAAACTCAGTGAGGGATAATTCTTTGCACTGGAAGACCTTCAAATTTCGGGCAGATCAAAGAGCGTCTTTCACTGAGTCAACGATCCTCCAGCAGCAGCTGATGTTTGTTTTGCTGTGTGTCCCTGGGAACAGCCCACAGAGCTGAGTCTTGTATCACAGAACTGCTCAGAAGGAACTTTGACAAAAACCACTCATCTCTCTCAGACCTTCATTACAAAGACACATTCCACAAGGAGGCGGAGAAGGTTCTTCTCCCCACCACAGTCATCTCGAGGGCAACGTGCAGACAGGGTGAGACTCCAGGCATGTAGGAAGGATCTGAGAGGGAGGGACTTTCTCACCACCAGCCAAGCTAAGTCTTGGTACTTGTTTGAAGGTTCTGGCAATGAGGTGTTCTGCCAAATGACTTTGTCAGTTTGCTCAAGATGTTGCACATGTTGCAATGCCCATTTCCAAGGAGTTTTGGGTGGGTCTACCTGTGGCAGCCATCATTTCAATATCCAGCACTTATCTTAATGTCTCTTCCTTAGACAGTGATAAGTTTCAACAGATCTCTGGATTTGTTTGTTCCCCATGGAAAATGGCCTTGCATTTTTAAGTAGTTGCAAATTGTTTCAAATTGCAAAATTTCAACCCAGTTGAAAGTTGAAAAATCATATTTTCAAAAATAAAGGGCCTTGTGACAATAGCACGTAAAATAAGAAACCTAAAAGTGGATACAATGTGGCCTCAGTTTAGCATAACCTCTTTGGTTTTATACTCTATGCTTGAATTTTCTTTTCTGAACAGCTTTGCTCTGATATTTAAATATGGCTCCTCATGGAATGCCCACGATCTCTGTTAGGACTCCTATTGTTTTCCAGCTATATCAGTTTGGTGCAAGGGGTAAATATTTAAATGTGCTGATAATACTAAATTCCCAGATACGGTAATGAATGAAAAAGAAAAAGGAATAAGGTAGAAAGACACAGACATAGGTTATTGCAATAGTCAAATAGGTAGCAGATGGAATTCAACACAGAGAGATGTGAAGTAGCACCTCTCAGGAAAAACAACATCGAAATGGAGTATATTAAATAGCCAGACTTGTTACAAAAATAAAGGAATAGAGAGATCAAGTGGTGCTGATACAGAGGACAGAATTCTTAAAGTGCGGTGGCTGATGGCTCCTAAGTGTCTTTCCTGGCCAGGAGGGAAGATCCCTCGCCAGATTCTGTGCTTGAAACTCATTAATTATGCAGAGGTGAGTTCCCCTCCGAGCCATCTGGTGGGCCGGTAGCTGATTCGCCCACCCACTGTCAGCTGGCGGGTTCAAAGTTCTCAATGCCATATAGAAAGAGTAGTCAGCACACTTCTATCACTCTCTCCAGCCCACTGTGCACGATATCAGCAACCCAGAGGAAAAAGGCTAGTAGCCTGAAGATGAAGTCTGTTCCTTGATTTAACTACCCTCTCTCTGAGCCCATCATCTGTGAGACACCTATGACCCACTTGGACCTTTACCTACCACACCTGAAGTCTTTGTGCATCCCCTTCCAGTAAACAATGTGGTATCTGACCCCCTTGTTTGTGAGCTTTTCATGCAGCCTTATGGGAGTCCAGCTTCCTTCCCCTCGGTCTACCCTGCCTTCCGTTATGTAGAATCATAGAATCTTACAATGCAGAAGGAGGCCATTTGGCCCATTGGGTCTGCACCGACCACAATCCCACCCAGACCCTATCCCCATAGCCCCATGCATTTACTCTAACTAGTCCCCCTGACACTGAAGGGCAATTTAGCACGGCCAATCCATCTAACCCGCACATCTTTGGACTGTGGGAGGAAACCGGAGCACCCGGGAGAAACCTACACAGACACAGGGAGAATGTGCAAACTCCACACAGACAGTGACCCAAGCCGGGAATCGAACTGTGAGGCAGCAATTGTGCCACCATGCCGCCCTGGATGAAGATGTCTTCTTCATCCACCTCTTTCTGCTCTGCCTGCCATCATGAGCCTTCTCCCTTTCCCCATTCTTTGCAGAGCCCTCCTGCCACATTTACCACTCCCACCCCTTCCCCTGCTTTGTCAGGCCACCCTCCTCACCACGCACTCTGGTCGAACTCCGGACCACCTTGCACATGCCACTCAGGTGCCACTCTTTAGCAACTGGATTTTAGGCCCATGTAATTTCACACTGGTGTGATGCAAGATTGGAAAGCCTGTCGGGACGGACACTGGCGGGAAACTGTCTAATGCCATTTTGGCTTCTAGCCCATACAATATACCTCACAGTAATTCTAATTCCTATGTCCAGCACCTCCACTTACCTTTTTTAAGGGATTCACAGATCCCACCATTTACCAATACATCCCAGACCAAGTTTTACTATTCCGCACCCAGGAGCTTGCTTCCAAGTTTCAAAACAGCCCAATGAATTATTACTAATCAACATCCAATAACTTTTCTCCACATTTTCAAATTCCGCAAGAGCCCCAACTTTTGTTACAATCCTAGTTAGTGATACTACTGGATGGGAAGATCCCAGAATGGAACCCTGGTTTGGTCCACGGTAACATTTTACTATTTTTCAGAAAAAGTGGAGGAACAGGGTCACTGGACTGTCAGTGTAATAACCACTCTACCATTCTAAAAGATGTTGCTATGGTTGCCCTCAGGTAACAGAGCTATGCCAGCCTTTTTGTGAGATATGCAAAACATTATTCTAGTCCTACTGAGGACTCCTTCCTCGCCTCTTTTTCTATTACCCAAATCACTGTATCAGTGCCATTTCCTGCTCTCATCCTGAAATGGAAAACGTCATCAATTTTGCTTCAAATTACTACTTTTGCCTTACCTTGTCTTCACATGGTCCATCTCGGAACCTTCCTTCTCTGGGGATAGACTATCAGCCAATATTCACAATAAGCCCACTGACTCCCAGGGCTACTTTGACTACACCTGTTCGCATCCCATTTCCTGTAAGCATGCTATTCCATTCTCCTTGTACCTTAATCTCCTTCACATTTCTTTTGACAAAGCAATCCTCCATATGAACACTTTCGGTTTGTCTTCCTTTTTCATTAACTGATTATTCCCCCCACTCTCCCAGCGGAAACAGGTACTTAGGCCCTTGATTGTGTGCATCTATTTCATACATTTTTGCTCTCACCCCTTTCCCTCCCTTCCAGAACTACGATAGGGTTCCCCTGTTTCTCATGTTCCACTCTATCAGTCTCTGTGTTCAACAGATTATCCTCTGTCATTTCTACCACCTCTAGTGTGGTGCTACCATCAAAAACATCTTCCCCTTTCAGCATTCTAAAGGGACTATTTGCTGCACCATACCCTGGTTCACTCTCCAGTTACCCCTACCCATTCATGCAAGCACAGAAGAAGCCATGCCTGCCCTTTTGCAACCTCCCTTCTAACTGTCCAAAGACCCAAACACAACTTCCTGGTACTTTAAATTTAGTATACTGTGTTGCCTGTTCACAAGGTATTCTGCTCTATGTTGGGGCGACCAAATACTGATTGGGTAACCGCTTTGCAGAAAACTTTGATCAGTCCACAAGGTGACTCCAATCTTCCTGTTGTCATTTTAATTCCATTTTGATCCTTCTGTCCTTTGCCCGCTATGTTCCAATGAAACTCAATGCAAGCTCAAGGAACAGCACCTCATCTTTCAACTTATAGCCTTCTGGACTCAACATTCAGTTCAGATGATTTTAGATGATGTAAGGGGGTGCAATATTATCAGGGATAGGTAGGAATGTGGGGTTGAAGTTATAATCAGATCAGCCATGATCTTATTGAATGGTGGAGCAGGCTCGAGGGGCTGAGTGACCTAATCCTTTTATAAAGTTTGTTTATTAGTCACAAGTAATGCTCACATTAACACCGCAATGAAGTTACTGTGAAATTCCCCTAGTCGCTACAGTCCGGCCCCTGTTGGGGTCAATGCACCTAACCAGCACGTCTTTCCGAATGTGGGAGGAAACCCACACAGACACGGGGAGAACATGCAAGCTCCACACAGACAGTGACCCCAAGCCAGGAATCGAACCTGGGCTCCTGGCGCTGTGAAGCAGCAGTGCTAACCACTGTGCCACCATGCCGCTCCAAATTTATATGTTTGTATGTTCATATCATAACCTCTATACCATTTTGTTTTGTACTTTTTTGCTAGTTTTCTTTTCTCTTGATCCTCTCTCATTTCCTTACTTTGCATTTGTATAATAGCAATTCAAGATCTTGCTGTTCACATTTCTAACTTTAACAGTTTTGATAATTTGTCATCGACCTGAAACAGTAACTGTGTTACTCTGTTTAGAAAAATAAAAGGTGATCTCATTGAAACATACAAAATTCTTACAGGACTTGATGGAGTAGATGCAGGAAGGATGTTTCCCCTGGCAGGAGGATTTAGATGTGGAGATACCGGCATTGGACTGGGGTCAACACAGTAAGAAGTTTAACAACACCAGGTTAAAGTCCAACAGGTTTATTTGGGAGCAAATGCCACTAGTTTTGGGAGCGCTACCCCTTCGTCAGGTGGAGTGGAGAAATGCTCACAAACAGGGCATACAGAGACACAAACTCAATTTACAGAATAATGATTGGAATGCAGTCTTTACAGATAATCAAGTCTTAAAGGTACAAACAATGTGAGTGGAGAGAGCATTAAGCACAGGTTTAGAACCTGTTAGGAGGATTTAGACAGTAAGAAGTTTAACAACACCAGGTTAAAGTCCAACAGGTTTATTTGGTAGCAAAAGCCACACAAGCTTTCGAGGCTCTGAGCCCCTTCTTCAGGTGAGTGGGAATTCTGTTCACAAACAGAACTTATAAGACACAGACTCAATTTACATGAATAATGGTTGGAATGCGAATACTTACAACTAATCCAGTCTTTAAGAAACAAAACAATGGGAGTGGGGAGAGCATCAAGACAGGCTAAAAAGATGTGTATTGTCTCCAGACAAGACAGCCAGTGAAACTCTGCAGGTCCACGCAACTGTGGGAGTTACAAATAGTGTGACATAAATTCTGATTCTAGGATCGCATGATAAAGACTCAGGAGGAAAAAAGCAGAAATATTTATGTGAAATAGTGTGACATAAACCCAATATCCCGGTTGAGGCCGTCCTTGTGTGTGCGGAACCTGGCTATCAGTTTCTGCTCCGCGACTCTGCGCTGTCGTGTGTCGCGAAGGCCGCCTTGGAGAACGCTTACCCGAATATCAGAGGCCGAATGCCCGTGACCGCTGAAGTGCTCCCCAACAGGAACCATGGGACACAGAATTCTCAGAATAAGGGATAAGTCATTTAAGACTGAGATGTGGGGGAATTTCTTCACTTGGTGAATCTTTGGAATTTTCTCTCCCAGAGAGCTGTGGAGCCTCAATCATTGAATATGTTCAGGTCAGAGAACAATAGATTTCTAGATATCATAGGATATGGGGATGGTACACAAAATAGTGTTGAGTTTAATCAGTCATGACTTAGCTGAATGGTGGAACAGGCTTGCTTGATCGAATGGTCTACTCCTTCCCTTTGCTTCCTTCCCACATCTGCTACCTTACCTGGTTAATTTCAGATTTTTAGTTTGTACTTCTGTCTACATATCTGGACAGTATGGTACTTAAGTTTGCGGGGGAGAGTTACACTTGAGGTCTTCATCTGTTTGCAGACTTAAGAAACCAAGTCATTTAACAGTGGCAGGACGATGGTCAATGACGCTGAGCTTCGGCAGGTGGAGGGGCGGCAATTCGACTGTGCGCGTGCTCCCAGGTGGACAGGCTGCGGTTTAGCACTGCGCATGCTCCCAGGTGGAGAGGCTGCGTCTGGGCACTGCGCATGCTCCCAGGTGGAGAGGCTGCGGCTGGGCACTGCGCATGCTCCCAGGTGGAGGTGATACCTGGAGTGGTTTCGGTGTGACGTCATCCCCGGGGTGGGACGGGGAAGGTGAACGGGTCACGTGATCGGGAATGTCCGCCATTTTTCGGGGGTGGTGGGAGGGCCGGCGAGGGGAAAAGTTTTTCTCTGTGGATCTGACAGGTGGGGCGCAGTCGGCTTCACCAGCGGCCAATTCTTTTGTTTCGGTCAACTTGTAAGGGTGAGTACGGTTTGTTCTTTAGTTGTGAGTGGGTTTGTTATTGAGTGTAACTTCTGATCGGGCTTGTGGTAGAGGGGTCCATCCATCCAGGTCGGGAGTGGTGCTTCTCCCTGAGAACTGAGCCGCACCTTACCGGAGCTGGCTTTCCCATGGAGACAGTGAATTAATTAAATTCAGTTGTAATTGTATTTATTAGTTTATAACTTTAAAACTCCGATTGGAAGTTACCTGCATGGATATTTCTATAAAGTTAATGCCTATTTCTCATTGGGGCCAGGTAGTAGAAATATCAGGAATAGATTTATTTAAACATATATTTAACGTTTTGTGTTCTTGCTTTCATTTTTAAATTATGTAATTCATCTCATCATTTTGAATTCTGCAAAGTAAAAGTTGAACTACATTACTAGTGTTTTTAACTGCACCTAAAAACGCCACACGATATATAGCACTAACTGAAATGTAATAAAGCGCAATTTTCGATCACATTTGCTAGTGAGTGGTCGAACAGCTTTGGCTGTGGCTTCCATAAACAACAAAGTTCCCCTAATTTGTTTCTTTTTGAAAATGGTAGAGGTGGGAGGAAGCTTTATCTGAAAGGAAAAATGATGCTCATATGTTTAAAGCAAAATGCTATGGAAGCTAGAAATTTGATATAACAGAAAATGTTGGAAATAGTCAAATTGGGCTCCATTTGTGGAGGGAGAAATGGTAAATATTTAGGGTTCATAACCTTTTGTCAAAACTGGCAAAAGTTCAGAGATGTAAAAGGTTTAAAGCAAGTACAGGGGTAAGGGGAGAAGAAACAAGAACAAAGTGTCAGCAAATGCCAAGACTGAAGAAATTAAATGGCAAAAGGAATAATGATGTAAGGCAAAGATGGATGGGAATGGGACAAAGTTCAGAGGAGCTGTACATGACAAAAGCAGTATCTATTTGGAAAAAGAAAATGGGAGCAGATCTGAAATTGTCCAGACAGTTGTACAGGACACAATTGAAAAATGAACTGTTCTTTGGAGCTTCTGTTGAGCATCATTGGTTCAATGTAGGAGATAGAGGTTGAAGTGAGAATGGGATACATGTTGCATTAGTAGAACTTCAGAAGGAGGTGAGCTTTCTGGACCTTTGGGGAAGAAATGGTAAAATGACGGACAGGGTATAATTCTGTGATTAACTGCCATTAAGTAGATTTTCTGAACAGAAGTAGCATTTTTATAATGTCCATGGTTTTTTTTAACACTTGTTGCACCTTTTAATCTGTTCTATGGTGCTTCGGGCTTAATCGGCCAAAAATAGAGGAGCCAAAGAATGCAATATTACAAGGGGTGATTAAAAAGGCTTTGAAGGAAGAAAGACAGATGGAAAAAGTGGAGGTGTTTGGAGAGAGAATTCCAAAGTATGGACTCTAGACTTTGTAGGTGTAACCAACAATAATCATGAGATTCATGAGATGTGGGGTGAGAAGCTTGGGTTAGGGTTGAATTGGAAGGCAATGTTTCAAAAAGTGTAGTTCAACCTAAGACAGTGGTTAGGAAGGGGAATGGATTAGTGACAAGTATGTGGAGTTTGTAGTGGGGGTTGGGGTGCAAAAGATTGGGTTTGGTCTTTGCAATGTTTCTGGGAAAAATGTACCTTCTAAGGGTACAGGATGTTAGACAATGTTGAGGTGACGGTAGAGCTGAACAACACTCACATTCTACATTGTTCCAACATTTCTATGTAAGCGTGGGTGATAATCCCTTGAATTTGGATGATAGTTTCCAAAAGGCGCCAATTATAGATCTTTTCAAGAGCATTTGTACTTGGGCAAGTAGGGAAGGTATCTTTGGAGATGTTCTGGCTACAATTGAATAGATGGATCGAGCGAAGGCGAGCACTCTTACTGAATTCCTAATAGATGTAGGATAGTGTGGTCAACCATCTCAAACATTGTATGGTGAAAATGGAAAATAAGCTTGACTAACTTTATTGAATTCATGAAAGAAGAGACAAGTAGCAGAACGGCTAGCAAGCTGACTGAGTAGGGGTAAGGTAGTTACTTTGTCAAAGTGTTTTTCCACAAGGATTGGAGCTGGGACCATCTCAGCATTTACATTAACAACTTTGACTTGGCCTTTGGGGGCGACAACTTCAAAATTTGGCATTACTTCCAACTGAGATTGGTGAACAGGGCATGGTGGTGGTGCAGTTAATACCAAGGAGGACTGTGAAAAAAATAGGTAGGCATTAATAAATATGCAGAATGGGCATTTAATTGGTGAATGATCTTCAATATAGGCAAAAGCAATGAAGGCCAAGAGCTCCTTGGAAAATAAGTCTCTCAATAGGGTGGAAGAATGGAGAGAGTTGGGGCATTGCTACCAAGATCACTGAAAATAGTGAAGCTGGTAAATAAGCTAATTTTGGAATAAAACCGTGAAGTGGGGTTCATAGCTCAGAGATTTGAAAAACTGAAAAAAGATGTTAAACTTGTGTAAACCTCGTTTTGACCCAATTTGGGAGTACTATGAACCCTCTCCAAGAGGCACTGAAGAAGATGCCAAAAGATTTACCAAATACTATCATCGAGCCTATACCTGTCAGGAAAAATTGGAGGCTGGGACTATTTCTTTCGAACAGAGAAGACCAAGGATTGACTTCATAAAAATTTCCAAGATTATGAAAGAGATTGATAGGGTAGACATGGAGTGGATATTTCCATTGTAGGGTGGACCAGAGCTCGGGGCCATAAATATAAGATAGTCACAAGTAAATTCAAGAGAAATTTCTTTACCGAGCAAGTGGTTAGATTATGGAACTCAATCACATGGGAGTACTTGAAGCAAATTGTGTAGATGCATAAAAGAATATGTTGGAGGGGGTGGGGGTAGATTCATGTGAAGTGTGACCATCGTGGGCTGAATGAGCTGTCTGTGGTACAAATACTTTGTGAGATGGAAGTTGCATGCTTGTTTTTCCTTCGAGGCAAAGATGATCATGTTCATCGTCTGGGGTATTTGGTAGAATTCCAATGAGTATGTAGGTGACTGCTAAGGCTGAACTGTGCCTGGAAGATTCTGCTTAAATAGGACAAGACACCACAGTTGGTTGGGTTTGGATGACTTGCTAGCTTAGGATTTCCTCCTTTCATTTTCTTTCTGCCTCATGTGCTTGCTTTTGAAGGAGGACACACCATTTTACTTGGTTGTACCAGGTGCAATGGTCCTGGGTGAGCTTCACCCAGGGCTTGGAGTAGATGTCTAAACTCTTAAGTGAAGCTTCATTCAGAGTGTCCTTGTAGTGTTTCCTTTGACTGTCATGAAAGTGCACCCTAGACCCAAGCTCTTTGTAGAAAATTTGCTTTGGTAAGTGAACATCAGACATTCTGGCTACATGACCAGCCCAACTCAGTTATGACTCTCAACATGGTGTGGATGCTTGCATGCCAACTCAGGTGGGCACCTCAATGTCTGGTTGCATTTTGTCGTGCCATTTGGTCTTGAGAAGGTTCTGAAGGCAGCTCAAATGATAGGAGTTGAGCTTCTTGACGTAACGTCCGTATTTAATTCAAGTCTTGAATGCAAGACTCGTTCAAGTCTTGAATTTCAAATTCAGTTTCAGAGTGAGAAACTGGAATCCTACAATAGCATTATGGAGTTAAACAAAGGAAATTACATAAGCATGAGGAGAGTTTTGGCCCTAGTGGACTGGGCAGGAAGACAAAAAGCTAGGCAGTTGATGAACAGTGGCAGATATTCAAGGAGAAATTCAAGAGTCCATTATAAAGGAAGTAATAACAAGATATTTAGAAAGTCAAAATGCAACCCATCAGCATGGTTCACCTAATTTGCTTCAGTTCTTTGAAATTCTAATGAGCAAGGTAGATAATGCTAATACTGTAGATGTAGTATATCTGGACTTCAGAGGCATTCGATAAGGCGCCAGACACGAGGTTTGTTCACTTTGGATTGGGGGTAATTTATTAGCTTGGATAGAGGTTTGGCTAACCAACAGAAAGCAGAGAGTTGGGATAAATGGGCCTGTCTTGGATTGGCAACATTTAACCAGTGGGGTGCCACAGGGTTTGGTCCTCGGGGGCCCCAAATATTTACAGTTTATGTTAATGACTTGGATGCAGGGATAGTAGGTACCATAGCCAAATTTGCAGATGACACTAAAATAGGTGGGATACTAAGTTGTGAAAATGAAATAAATTTACAAATGGATATGGTCAGGTAAGTACATGGGCAAAATTTGGCAGATGGAGTTTAATGTGGATAAGTGTGAGGTTATCCATTTTGGTAGGAAAAGTACACAAATTTCAGAGTGCTTTGGTGCAGAGGGATCAGGGTATTCATGTGCATGAATAGCAGAAATCTAGTCTGCAGGTACAGATTTAATAAGGAAGGCAAATGGAATCTTTGTGAAAGGAATAGAATATGAAAGTAGTGAAGTGTTGCTGCTACAAAGTAATAGTGAGACCGCATTTAGAATATCATGTTCAGTTTTGGTCCCGTTATTTGTATTGGAGGCCATTCAGAAGAGGTTCACTGGAATGATTCCAGAGATGAAGGGTTATGAGAAGAGATTGGACAGTTTAGGAGAATAAGAGAATATCTAATTAAGATGTAGATGATGATAAAAGGGGGATTGACAAAGAAGATGTGCAGACAAGAAGTCATAGTTTTAGGATAAGGGGTGGCAGATTTA
The DNA here is from genome assembly GCF_964213995.1 of Mustelus asterias. NCBI lineage: Eukaryota > Metazoa > Chordata > Chondrichthyes > Carcharhiniformes > Triakidae > Mustelus > Mustelus asterias. Next base: position 107,354,083 of record NC_135806.1, read on the forward strand.
AATCAGATGAGGAGAAATTACTTTTCTCAGAGTCGTGATCTGTGGAATTTACTACCCCAAAACGTGCTGAATGATGGGACTTTGAATAAATTTAAGGAAGAGGTGGACCGATTCAGTAAGGTCTTGAAGGGCTATGGTGATCGGGCAGGTAAGTAGAGTTGAGGGCATGAGTACTCCGAATAGTTCTTTTGCATGTTGCAGAGTCAGCCAGACTATTCTGTGGACTTTGTTTGGCAGACGGAGTTATTCTTCTTTGTTCCCAGACTGATGTTCGAAGTTTATCGAAGACTTCCTTTACTTGAAGCATGGTGGCAGTTTTGAAAAGGAGGCATTTCAAGTCCAAAAGGAGAGGAAGCCATTTGTCAGCTTTCTGTCATTTTCCAGTGTCTTTCTCCCTCTGGGTGAATTCAGTTTTGTTTCAGTGTATTTTCCGCTTTCCATTCATAACAGCATGTTTAAAGTTCGACTCGTGAGAGTCCAAGGTATAGATTTGTAGCGTGATAGAACATCATATGGTTTTGATTTTGGTCAGTGGACAGGACTGGAAGAAATTTCTAGGTTTTCAACATTTGTTCTGTTGTTAGAATGAGTTGTCAATGAGTTATCAAAATCCATTTTAGACTTTAAATGTACATATGTGATTATTCTGATTTACCTACTAGGCTTTGTTTGTGCTGATACACTTTGGAATATAAATTCCAATTAATTTGTTGTTTTTCATTTGCAGAGAGAAATAGTACCAATGTCTTCGGGAGCTTCTTCAGGTCAAAAGTCAAGAGGTTCTCATGACACTCGTAGGAATCGAGAAAGAGCCTACCAATATGATGAGGTCCCTCGAGAAGGCCAGTATTTGCATCCATCTCCTGAGGAGAACTTTCTCCCTTTATCAGGTTCCAAATCTCTACAAGACTGTGACTTAGCTGTCAGTGCAGACCCACTGCCGCCGCCACCTCTGCCTCTACAGCCACCTGTGGGCCCTGAATTTTATTTGGCTGAAAGTGATGATCCTGTGACTGCTCTAGAATTGAAACCAGTAAGACGTTTCATCCCAGATTCGGTGAAGAACTTGTTCAAAGGTAAAAGCAATGATCAACAGTGGAATATGGAGTCTTCTACCAATTACGTGAGTGATGGAGTGGAGTGTTCACCACCTGCCTCACCTTCTCCTTCTTCCAAAGAGCAATCCAGAATAGATGAACAGAAATCAGCTGCTAGCTCTTACAGGGATGCGTATGGAGGCTCTGGAGGAAGCTATAACTCACGGAGAGAAACTGAAGCCATGCTTCCTCGAGATCCCTATGATTCGTTGGATCGTCAAACCCGGGCAGCACAGAGCTACAGTGAGAAGGTGCAGGTCTACCACATGAAGTACTCCTACATGAAGTCATGGGCTGGCTTACTAAGAATCTTGTGTGTAGTTCAGTTACTGGCTGGAGCAGCTATATTTGCCTGTGTCTGTGCTTACATACATAAGGATAATGAATGGTACAATATGTTTGGTTACTCCCGTCCATATAGTCACGTTGCCAACAGTTTGCAAGGAGGATACTATTATGATGGACCAAAGACTCCTTTTGTCATTGTTGTTGCAGGCTTGGCATGGGTCGTCACCATTATTTTACTTGTACTGGGCATGTCCATGTACTATCGAACTATCTTACTTGATTCCAACTGGTGGCCATTGACTGAGTTTGCCATTAACATTGCCCTGTTTATTCTCTTTCTGGCTGCTGCTATAGTATACTTAAATGATATGAATCGTGGTGGGCTTTGTTATTATCCTCTTTTCAATACTCCAATAAATTCAACATTTTGCCGTGTAGAAGGAGGACAAATTGCTGCAGTCATCTTCCTATTTGCTACCATGTTTCTCTATCTTATAAGTTCAATTGTGTGCCTAAAACTATGGAGGCATGAGGCAAAGAGGAGACACCAAGAATATGCAGAATATGAGGTAATGCATATTTTGTTAAAATTAAGCTTATGATTTAGTTATCCAACTGTTATTTTTTCATCTATGCCAAATGACTCCCACCAGAGACCAATACATTGTTACAGTGAAAAAGAAGAGTGGTAGCAGTCGAAGGGTCTTTTTCCGGCTGGAGCTCTGTGACCAGTGGTGTTCCGCAGGGCTCTGTACTGGGACCTCTGCTATTTGTGATATCTATAAATAATTTGGAAGAAGGTGTAACTGGTGTTATCAGCAAGTTTGCAGATGACACGAAGATAGCTGGACTTGCGGACAGCGATGAACATTGTCGGACAATACAGCAGGATATAGAGAGGCTGGAAAATTGGGCGGAGAAATGGCAGATGGAATTTAATCCAGATAAATGCGAAGTGATGCATTTTGGAAGAACTAATGTAGAGGGGAGTTATACAATAAATGGCAGAGCCATCAAGAGTATAGAAACACAGAGGGACCTAGGTGTGCAAGTCCACAAATCCTTGAAGGTGGCAGCACAGGTGGAGAAGGTGGTGAAGAAGGCATATGGTATGCTTGCCTTTATAGGATGGGGTATAGAGTATAAAAGCTGGAGTCTGATGTTGCAGCTGTATAGAATGCTGGTTAGGCCACATTTGGAGTTACTGCGTCCAGTTCTGGTTGCCGCACTACCAGAAGGACGTGGAGGCTTTAGGGAGAGTGCAGAGAAGGTTTACCAGGATGTTGCCTGGTATGGAGGGTCTTGGCTATGAGGAGAGATTGGGTAAACTGGGCTTGTTCTCCCTGGAAAGACAGAGAATGAGGGGAGACCTAATAGAGGTGTACAAAATTATGAAGGGTATAGATAGGGTGAACAGTGGGAAGCTTTTTCCCAGCTCGGAGGTGATGATCACGGGGCGTCACGGGCTCAAGGTGAGTGGGGCGAGGTATAACTCAGATATCAGAAGGACGTTTTTTTACACAGAGAGTGGTGGGGGCCTGGAATGCGCTGCCAAGTAGGGCGGTGGAGACAGACACGCTGGCATCGTTTAAGACTTACCTGGATAGTCACATGAACATTCTGGGAATGGAGGGATACAAACGAATGGTCGAGTTGGACCAATGAGCGGCACAGGCTTGGAGGGCCGAAGGGCCTGTTTCCCGTGCTGTACTGTTCTTTGTTCTTTGGTGCTGGAACCTTCCATTGTGCACTGCCCAATTTGAGCCACATGCAAAAATGCCTTTTGGTTAAGCAAAGAATGAATGGGTTTTGCAGTGTTTAATGGATGGTAGCTGAATAAAAATTCCAGTTTTATTTGTGTGTTAACTGAACTCTTGCTGCCTGGCTTTGGAAATCTTCCAAGTCAACCGAGTTGTCATTAGAAGTTTGTCAAAGCTAATTTTGGTTGTCACGACTTGGCATTTAATTTTTCTTTTACTTTTTCCTTCTCTGTGACCCACTGCATACATACCCCTATTCCTGCCCTGCGTAGTGGCCCATACATTTAAGTTATTCAAAATGGGTTGAGAAAGAAAATAGAGATAAAAATTGAAAACTTTGTAAACAGCGGAGAATTCAAATTCCAGAACTCAGGCAGTAGCACGTCTCTAAGAGAAGCGAAGTGCAGTTAGCTACATGGGAGATAGAATGGGTAGATTTAGTTTTCTTTTCGGAGTAATGTAATTTTGATATGTCATAGAATGAATAGAATCTAATACAGGAGTCAGAAAGCAACATGCCACCGAGATGAGTGAAAACATTGACCTAATTGGGTTGTTTACTGTTCCCAGTTTAGTAGCTCTAAAAAAGTTTGTGTTCCTTATTTATGATTCACAATGGTTGATTTCTGCATCCATCAAATAATTTGTTGGGTCATTCCCAATCGTGAGTGAGTGATTTTTGTGTGCTTTCTATATGTGTGATATTATCATCGGATGTGCTAGAAGCAGGACTTCAAATTAGGAGGAAAATTACAGAATACCTTTGGTCCTTTTGTGCAATGGCAAGCTCCAGACACGCAATTACTTTATCATCATGCAGCTAACTGTTGCCAGATTTTCAACATCTTCTGTTAGCATTCTTATTGATCAAGGAAATTAAACATTATCGATTTAGGTGACATGGTCATAGAAGCATATGTAGCATTGCAAAAAGCAAGGTGTGATGATAACTGAAGATACTTAGCATTTAATTGAAATCAATGAGGAAGTCTAAATTACAGACATTGAAAGCTTGGCAACAAATTGGAATAGGGCTATACAATTGGGGCAAGCTCAACTTCAGATCCTGTGGGAACAAGGAATACTGGATTCGATCTAGCTTGCTACAGCATTCCTGAGGTTGCCAATGATGTTGTAGCCCATTATGCCAAATTGCAGTGTATTTAATAAAAATGCTGTATTGCTTGTTTCTGTACCTTTTAAAAAAAGACTTCCCAGCCATTCTTGCACACAAGAAATGACTGGTTATTGACCAGTAAAGGCCTGTCCTTTCTCTTTTGAGGAAGGAAACCTGGGATGAGATTTTGAGGATTCCTGTAAAGTGGCATTCCCTTGATAGCCTCCATGAGTAAACAGGCAAGCTTGTTTATGCTCATAATTTATACCGAACATTGCGGTGCTGGAGGAGCTGCATGAGTTAACAATAAGTCAACACCTTCAGAAAGGATTGAGGGACAGGGTTTTGTCGGGGTAATTGTAATATATGTTTTCCCTGTCCCATTGTTGGCTCAATGAAGAACAAGAACTTGCCATGTATGAAGTAACTGACCCAAAGCTGCATCTTACTATTTAAAAGAGAGATAATTATGCATTTGTCAAAAAAATGGTTAATTCTACTCATTTGTCAAAATTACAAAGCAATACTGTATTATGCAGCTCGATGTATCTGGTATTATTCAAATATTAATGTTCAGATCTTTTAAAACTCTACTTCCTTTGACGTTTTTCAATTATGCATCTTTCTTAGATGAGAAGTACAGAAGCTGGCACTACAAAGGAAATGGTAAGAATGCAATTTTACAGTTGAGACTTTCATTGTGAATTGTTTTGCCTGTGTTGATTTATTTTAGTCAATCATAGTCTGTGCTGAGTTCCATCGGGATTATTTGGTGTAATCTTTAAGGTGAAACAAACATTGCTGCAGCAGATTTCTTAAGGGAAGAACAAATTTAATTGTCGGAGAACTTTGTTTCCTTATTTTTATAGATTTTAAATTTATTTCTTGGACAATCTTATGTCAAGTTCTGATTAAATTATTTGAAGTTATATGGTACTACTTTTGCAGTGTTCCTAACCAATGGAGAATGCACAAAGTTATCTCTTGGGTTAAGTTTGCAGAATCTTGCTTGATGTTGGTAACTTGCCATAAACACTTGAGTTGAGGTCACATTTAGTGTCTTGGTACAGTGTCTGTCATCTTGGTACAGTATCCATCAACTGCTCAAAGAGTCTTGCATATTCTTGAAAAAGATCAGCATTTGTAGAACTTGTTCTCAATTCATTCTGGGATTAGAAAATCATAAGTTAATATAAAAGCAAATTATTGCAGATGCTAAAAATCTGAAACAAAAACAGAAAATGTTGGAAAGTCAGCAGGTCTGGCAGCATCTGTGGAGAGAGAATAGAGCTGACGTTTCTCGTCTGGATGGCCCTACGGTCCAGCATTTTCTATTTTTGAATCACACATTCATGTTTGGTATCTCCCTTCACCCATGACTTTTAAGAGCATGCATTTGTAGTACACTCTCTTCATGCAGAAAGGCAAAAGCTTAAGAAGCAGAGAGAAATTGTCACAATTCATATTGTTGCCTCCAAGTAATTGTACCACTGAGCCTTGGGCATTTTATATGTCCTGAAGAAGCACTTCACAAATCCCATTTCCCAAGACTGAATATTTTACCGATGGAACAACCACACACAGTTTCAGAATGATCCCTAAAGATTAAAAAATTGGAACCATACTTAGCTCTGAGTCAATATCCAATCACAAAACATGGTAAACCATGATTAAAATAGCTAAGGTAACAGAAGTTAAGCCTTGTGCTTTCAAAGTTCCTTAGTCCATATGACCCTGTCTCAACCTGAGCAATTTGACCACTAGATTAGCACAGCATTCCAAACTGATGCACCCAAAATTTATGCATTTCTTCCAGTAATGTAGTTTTCTATCAGTTTTAAGGGACAAGATCATTTCCTAGAATTAGGAGTAGTTGAACAGCAGTAAGCAATTTAACCCTTCAAGCCTGTTCCTTCATTCACGGCTAATATGTGACCCAAGTCTTTGCTTCATATTCCTAAATATTTATTGGATAACAGAAATCTATCATCTCCAATTTAAAATTTGCAATTGACCTAGTGCCAACAGTGGAAGTTCCAAACTTCTCCTACCCCTTTGTATATGGAAGTGTTTTATAATTTAAAGGCTGACTTTAAATTTTCGACTGTCCCTTAATCCTAGCGCCTCCAACCAGCACATATAGTTTCTTAATCTAAAATTTCCTTTTATCTTAAACTTCAATCAAATCACCCTTTAACCTTCTAAATTCAATAGAATACAATCCCAGTTGAGTTTGTATAGTCCTTACACATACATTAACCTTCGGGATCCAGCTATCATTCATTTTGTACTTCCAGTAAAGGTCAATATACCCTTCCTTCGATGTGATGCCCAGAGTGCTCTGTGTAGTTGAACCAGCCATCAGTCAATTAGCCTCTATCATCTAAGTCAATAAATACAGTAAATGGTTGCGACCCAACACATCTGTGGAATGTTGCTAATCATATCCTGCCAATTTGAGTACCTGCTCATACTCCTTGTCACTCAACCAACTTGCTAACCAGATTAATAATTTGCCCTCATTTCAATTCTACTTTAGCTTAAATTGTAGAAATTGCAGACAAAGGAGGCCATGTTGGTGCAATTATTAATTTGGACCTACCTTCTCGAATGTCATCTTGCTGCGTTTCCTTGGATTTGTCTTTTTGTTGGGGTTGCAGAACGGCAATGCCTTGTATTTATAGAATGAATTTAACGTGGTAAAATGTCCCAATATGCTTCACAGCATTTTAAAGCAAACAAAACACACTAAGCCACAAGGTTGATGGTCAAAAATGGAGGTGTGTGTCTTAAAGGAGGAAAGAGAAGAAGAGGGGCATGGAGGTCCAAGGAAGAAATTCCAGAGCTTGGATCTGAGGCATCTGAAGGCATTGCCACCAGTGGTCGAGCAATTTAAAACCCAGAGTACTGAAGAGGCCAAAACTAAGAGAGTAGGTAAAGGTTTGAGCTGTTGAAGATAGGGAGGAGCAAGGCCAAGGTGTGATTTGAAAACGAAGTTGAGAATTTTTAAATCGAGGTTTTGCTTGACTGGCAGCCATATGGATTCGTGAACTTGAGAGTGACGGATGAATGGTACTGCTGTGAATTAAGATATGATGTGGAGATGCCGGCGTTGGACTGGGGTAAACACAGTAAGAAGTTTAACAACACCAGGTTAAAGTCCAACAGGTTTATTTGGTAGCAAAAGCCACACAAGCTTTCGGAGCTCTAAGCTTGTGTGGCTTTTGCTACCAAATAAACCTGTTGGACTTTAACCTGGTGTTGTTAAACTTCTTACTGTGAATTAAGATAGTCAAGTGTAGCGGTAACAAGGGCAAGAATGAGTATTTCAGCAGCTGATGATCTGAGACTGAAGTAAAGTCAGGCAATGTTAGAGGTGGAAATAGGCAGTCATTGGCAAGTAATGGTGATGAGAAGCTCATCTTGGGTAAACTGTCTGCGAACTGTCTGGCAAAACCACGTCAATCTTTTGTCTGCTGCCTCCTTCCCTCCTCCCCCGTTTATTCTTTTAAACATTTTCTTCACAGACTTCTGCACTTGTAAATAACAGCCACATCTCCAATCTCCCTTTCCTCTCTGGTCTTTGTGTTATCACCCAATCTGTGCACATCGGTTTGAATCTCTGCAATTTGGTTTCTGCCCATTGCCACTCGAGCAACATCAAGCATCAAATAACATACTGTGATTGTGATTGTGATTTTTATATCTCTTCAACCACACCTCTCTTCCATTGACCAGCTCAGTCGGATAGGTATTGGTTGGTTCTGCTTTTACCTGATTCTAGGCTTTTAATTGCTTGGTCATGGAGCCCTGAAGCACATTAGTTTGAGAGTTTTCAGATTTCAAAACTTGCATTGGCAGAAGGTTGCTGTATCTCTCTCTATGTTTACTATGTGCTCTGGAAACATGCGTCAGAAAATGGAGACTACAGCTAAACATTGCCAAGACTGTCATTTCAGCTGATCTACTCCACTCAAAGGCCAGGAAAGAGCTTCATGTCTAATCCTGTGGACGACCATTACCCAATGCCAAAATATCTTGGCATCACTCTTCACTGTACATTGATTTACAGGCAGCACCTGCAGAACACCAGTGTTGGGGTCAAAATGAGAGTGAATCTCATACGGAAACTGGCAATACCATCTGGGACACGCGCTCCTTCACTTGCGTGTATTCGACCATCAGATGTCTGCAGGGAAAACATCCCCCTTGAGAACAGCACCAGCTGACAACTAACAAAGCACTCCCATTGACACTGGACCTCAAATACCCTACACATTTGTCTAAAATCTCCTAGTCCCTACTGGAACACCACGTGCTACAAAGTGATGACAGTCCGATTGCTTGGTTGTGCACTTCCTGGTTGACTGCAAACATCACTCGCTGCAACCTGGTAACTAACCCGAGAGATAAAGTCACAGATTTCAGCCCTTTCACAGAAAATCTCAACTGATTGAGAATGGGCCAGGGAAGATGTGGCCACTTGCTCTGCAAGTGGAACACGAGGAGTAGCTCAAATTGTGACTCTGACCATCCAACTCAGGCCATCGCCCACATACTGAACTTCTGAGCTGAGATCACTTCTAGGGGCGTCACAATTCACATTGCTTCATCTGAAGCTGTTGAATGGATTGTTAACCTCAACATCGAACTGTAACTGATTTCCCCAGCTATAAGATTTTTTTTTTAAAGGTCTGATGATAGCTATTGAATCTCTAGCAATGACATTTCTTTCTGTTCCATTACCATTTAACTGTGGGATCCCCAAGACCTATCTCTGGATTTTGCGCATCTACATTGATGCTCTTTCACATCAGTTGCATCTGATTCCATGTCTACATTGATGACATTCATTTCTTCGCTGCTGTTCAACTGTTTCACTGTCTTCTGTGGTGTCAACCTGCTTGCCCAACACCCAATCTTGAACAACTGCTGAACATGAACAAGACTACATTTGTTGTCTCCATACCTTCCATTCACTCCTGACCCCATACTTGCAGTGAGTTTGGCCCTTGGAAACTTATTCCATTTTAGTTGTCTGCTTCTGATTTCATTTCCATTGCATCATGAAAACTGAAATTGATTTTCTTTATTATGCAAGTTATCAAGGGAATATAAATCCAGGATGAGCTAAAGAAGTTTTGAGCTCCAGATGAGCAATGATCTTTTAGTTTGTGTTGGTTATAGATCATGAAAATGACAATTGAAACCAATCTGTTCACATTTACCTCAAATTCTAAGTCAGTTTAAGAACATGAGTTTACTATTGTGTAACTCCAAGTTTATTTTCTTTTATTATCATTTTGTCAGCTTTATTTTTCATGGACATTTTAAAAATTTCCTAAACAGTACATGAGGAATTTAACTACGTTTCCTCTCTGAATGGATAGCCGAAGTAATTACACTCGTTCCTTAAGTAAACAGTTCTCAATTTTTTTTTTACTAATGTTTGTTCTTGTATTTCGGGTCACTAAGTTTTATCACATTCTTATCGAATTATTATGTTTAATACAAAGCAAGCAAGATAACTGTTAGTGTATTTGAATAATGTTTTTGATTGCATTCTCTAAACCTAAAGTGAGAATTTGATTGTGTTGTGGTTCTCCAGTTACTGAGCAGCAGTTGCAGGATTTTGGCGATTAGACCTTTCATTTGTGATGGAGTCTGAGGCTGCAGCAGTGTATGCTAGGTGCATCAGTTGACTAAGCACTGTCTGAAGCTAAAGAGCGGTGTGAATCGGGAATGAAAAGGGGAGACCTACACATCTATTATGGACAAGAAGAAGAATACCCAGTTGCTTTCAAAATTGTTAAATGATTCTGTGGGCAAATGAACTACATAGTTTGATGCTGAGCCATTCAGATCAGCAAGATCTATTGTTTAGTTCTGGTCTATCTTGTTGACCGCTCTGAAATAGAGGAATTGTTAGGACAATGCCTATTTAATGACGTAAATAAAAGAAAGATGTTGACTACTGATAGGGTTGGTAACCAAAAAACAATGATTTGAGATAATTGATGAAAAACAGAGGGACCATGAGTTTTTGTTTATGCAGAGAGTTATGATGCGAAATACAATGCCTCAGAGCTTGGTGCGAAGGTGTTTAACAGCAACTTTCAATGGGAATTGGATAAATACTTGGAATAGGAAAGAAAATGCTGTTATGGGCACAGCAGGGGAGTGGAACTAATTGGATAGTTTTCAAAAGGCAAGTACATGTACAATGGGCTGAATGGCCTCCTATGCCATATTACTGAGTTATTTTTAAATCCTTAAGTCACAGTTTTCAGGGCAGGTGAATAAGTGGAATCTTGATATCAATTTTAGTTTCTCATCTCCAGAATATCCTTTCTCTTAATGAGGAACAGATCTACAACCATTCGTTACCCTGTGGTACCTTACCCAAGTAACCATTTATTCATGTGGGAGCGTAGGTGATGTATGTCAGCAAGCTGTTTTCCCCATACCTGTGTGCTTCCACCAAATGTAGCTGGATAGTGAAAAAAACATGAGATGTGACTTTTTCTTTCCTATTTCCTCTACCCAACTATTATCTCAAGCTCTAATCTTATCCTTTGACTAATTTAACAAAAATCAAAATTATTAAACCCAGGACCTTTCTAGTCTGTGTAGCTCAGTTTAATAAGCTAACTGTTGACTCATGAAAAACAGTGGGTTTTGTGTGTGTTTCTTTGAAAAGAATTTTGATACAGCATTATAACTTGAGCACAATTAATTGCTTTGATTGTATGGAGGTCTTGAACTAAAACACCTCAAACCTAATAAATCCCAAGGGTAGATGATATTTATTCTGGTAAAATGTGGAAGATTAGAGTTAATTAGTGAGATGTTGTTTATTACTGAGGTTGCTACATTGTAGTACCCAATAGGTTAAAAATCAATTTGTGCAATGCCGGTTTTCATAAATGACTAACAAAACAACTGGACGCACTTCAACACCAAGTAAGAATAATGGATTTTGTTGAGGATAATGGATTTTGTTGAGATAGGACGGCACGGTAGCACAGTGGTTAGCACTGCTGCTTCACAGCTCCAGGGACCTGGGTTCGATTCCCGGCTTGGGTCACTGTCTGTGTGGAGTTTGCACATTCTCCTCGTGTCTGTGTGGGTTTCCTCCGGGTGCTCCGGTTTCCTCCCACAGTCCAAAGATGTGCGGGTTAGGTTGATTGGCCATGCTAAAATTGCCCTTAGTGTCTTGAGTTGTGTAGGTTAGAGGGATTAGTGGGTAAAATATGTAGGGGTATGGGGGTAGGGCCTGGGTGGGATTGTGGTCGGTGCAGACTCGATGGGCCGAATGGCCTCTTTCTGTGCTGTAGATTCTATGATTCTATGAGCTGACAGCAACTTTGTAAAAATCGTTGACATGGATTTAGCAAAGGTAAATTGAACCCCGTCAAACCATCTTGATTTTTTTGAATCCAGATGGACTATGGGGAAAAGCGTTATGTATCTACTAAAAGCAAAATACTGTAGATACTGGAAATCTGAAATAAACCAAGCTCAGCAGGTCTGGCAGCATCTGTGCAGAAAGAAACACAATTAGCGTTTTGAGTCCAAATCACCCTCCTGCAGAACTCTGTAGGTAGTAGGGTCATATTGGTAATAGGGTTTTCAAATCTGCGAAGAGGAAAGAGTGCACAAACTTGCAGAATAGAAACCCATTTTTCATCACTCTTTAGTTCTCTATCCTATACATTTTTAGTACTGATGAAAATAGACAATCTGCTGAAGCTTTTTTTCAGCAATACAGTATTCTGTACTACCAAACAACTATCTGTATATTGTTCAATGACTTTAAGGCAGATTTATTCTGGGGTATGTTTCCAAGACCTTGTCAGTGTTTGCTATTTACATGTGAGCCTGAATAGGAAATATCATCTAGGTTCTTGACATTGTAACTTAGCTTCTGTGAGTTCTCTAGGTTGGAGATCATGAGATTGATTTTGTGTCCTTCCTGCTGTCCTACTTGAAATCAACTAACCTGGTGAACTAGAATTTAAATCCAAGATCTTCATGAGTGTAAATCTGAACTTTGTAGCTAATTTACCAACTGGGTCAGCTGGTAAGAAAAACTTGGCAACTCTTGCATGCAAATTTAGTTCATGGCATAAAACATCAGGCTGGTCAAAATCCAAAAGCGTATAGATAAGATAAACGTGAATATGTTTAACATCACAGATTCTGCAGAGGGAATATATTGCAGCAGTGACTATTTCCCAAAATAATTGATCAAATACTCAGTGTTTTCATTAACTATTAGCACTCTGGAACTGCCTAACTTTCTAGACAAATGCAGGCTCTTTGCTCTTATTTATGAGCAACTAAAAATACAGCTTAGGTTTAATTAAAATGAACTTCCAAAAGGAGCAGTGGAGTCTGATTTTAGCAATAGATTCAGGAGTTACCTGGCAGGAAATTTGATGGAACTGATCTTGTACGATGTGATATTTCCCAGTTGCCTTTTCCAGTCCTTTATGTATCTACAAAGTATGACTCAGGTTTTTGTTTTTAATTTTAGAGTGCATTGGGAGTTGGGGGAGATAGATCTATGGCTGCTGATACAGACCACAAAGAAAAACGATCCCAAGAATTGCGACCGGTTGAAGTGAAACCAACGGTATTAAGTGGATACATTCCTGCAGGGCATATTCCGAAACCACTTGTTATGGCTGACTACATAGCGTGAGTATATGTTTACCAAGTTAAATGTTTTTGTCTGAACAAGGTTGGTAGGTGGAGCTGCACAGTGTATGTTATAAGTAAAATTCAAATAGGCGTTGGTTTTCTTACACAGTTGCAAATTTTTAAGCGTTTATTTTCATTTGCATGGGATGTGAACATTGCTGGCTAAGCCAGCATTTATTGCCCATCAATTCACTTGAAGGTAGTGGTGAGCTGCCTTCCTGAACCGCTGCAATCCATATGTGTACATACAACCACTGGGAAGTATTTCATGGATGCTTTTGACCCAGCAAAAGCGAAGGAATGATATTGTTCAATGTCAGGATGGTGTGTGGCTTGAAGGGGAACTTACAGAAGGTTCCTATGCATCTGCAGTCCTTATCCTTTTGAGCTGGCAGGGGTCGCAAGTTTAGAAGATGCTGTCAAAAAAGCCTTGATGAGTTGGTGCAGTGCATTTTGTGGATGGTATGCATTGCCACTGTGCAGTAGTGGAGGGAGTGAATTTTCAAGTGGTGAATGGGGTGCCAATCAAGCAAGCTGCTTTGTCGTGGATGGTGTCGAACCTCTCGAGTGTTTTGGATCTGCACGTATGCAGGCAAATGGAAAGTGTTCCATTATATTCTTCTTGGTGGTGGACAGGCTTTGAGGAGTCCAGGGGTAGTTACACATCAGAGAATTCTGAGCCTCTGACTTAATGTTTCAGCCACAGTATTTATATTGCTGGCTCAGTTTCAGGGTAATGGTAAACCCCAGGATTCAACTATGGTAATGCCATTGAATGTCATGGGGAGATGGTTAGATTCTCTCATTGGGAATTGTCCAGTACTTGTGTGGTCCAAGTGTTACTTGCCATTTGTAAGTCCTGTTGCCCAGGTCTAGCCGCATATCGACATGGACTGCTTCAATAATTGAGGAGTCACAAATGCTGTTGAATACTGTGCAATCAGCAACAAACACCCCCATTTTGGATCTTTTGGGGTGGGGGAGGGAGGAAAGAGCTGAAAATGGTTGGGCCTAGGCCATTACCTTGAGGAACTACTGTAACAGTGTCCTGGGACTTAGATAATTGACCTCCAATCATCATCCTTTGTGCTAGGTTATGACTCCAATCAGTGGAAAGTTTCCCATGGGCTCCAGTTTTGCTAGGGCTCTTTAATACTATATTTGGTTAAGTACAGCCTTGCTATCAACGGCAGTCACTCTCTCTGATCTCTTGAGTTCAGCTGTTTGCCCAACAAGGTAATCAGGTTAGGAGCTGAGTGGCACCTTTGAATCCAAACTGACCATCAGTGAACAGGTTATTGCTGAATAAACATCCCTTGATAGCACTGTTGAAGACCCTTTCCATCACTTTTCTGATGACCACAAAAGGAAGCTGATGGGCCAGTGATTGGCCAGGTTGGATGTGTCATGCTCTTTGTGGACAGGACATAGCTGGGCAAGTTTCCACATTGCCAGGTAGATTCCTGTGTTCTACATGTACTTGAAAAGGTTAGGGACGTGGCTAGAGTACAAGTCTTCAATACTATTGCTGGAATGTTGTTGAGCCGCACCAACGTTGCAGTCACCAGTGCCTTCAGCCATTCCTTGATATCTTTGGTGCGATAGAATTGGCATGTGATGCTCGGGATCTCAGGATGAGGCTGAGTTGGGTAATCTGCTTCACTCTTGGCATGTCTTCCTCACTCTTCTTTAAAGCATGGTGAGTCCCAAGACTTGATGGCAATGGTAGTTGTTGAGTACAGTTCTGCTGCTGGCCCACAGCACCTCATTGATGCTCAGTTTTGAGTCTCTAGATCTGTGCAGAATCCATCATGTTGAAGGGTAACCTCGATGTGAAGATGGGATTTTGTCTCCACAAGAATAATGCGGTGGTCACTCCAATCAAATCTGTCATGGACAGATTAATTTGTAACAGGTAGATTGGTGAGGAAGAGGTCAAGTAGGTTTTTCCCTCTTGGTTCCCTCATCACCTGTCATGGACTCAGTCGAATAACTACGTCCTTTGGGGCTTGATCAGCAGTCGTGTTACCGAGCGATTCTTGGTGGTTCACATTGAAACCTCCCCTCCAGAGTACATATGTGCTGTTACCACTCAGTACTTCATCGAAGTAGATTTTGATATAGAATGGTCATTCATCAGCTGAACATGGGGGTGGGGAGCAGGTTATAGTAGGTGGTAATCTGCAGCAGTAGGAGTGTTCCCTGCCCAGGTTTGATCTGGTGTCATGATCTGATATCTTGTATCTTTTTTATTCTTATGTCTCATCAACTAGTGGAGCATGCTTGAGAAGCCAAATGGCCTACAGCTCCTTGTTCTTATATATGTAGACTTCATGATAGTGTGTGATTAACGTTACACAGTTTGTGCATCTGCTGTTTCATTTCAAACATGCTAGATCGGTCAGATTAATGCAGTCATGTCAAAGAATTTCAGGAGAATGATAGAACCCCATGTCAATGTACCAATCCTGTTCAGTTCTGATTTTTTTTTTTCCTCATCATGCCTTCTCCTTTTTCTACCACAGACATTTTCCCCAAAAGGGTTAGTGGTTGGAACAAAGCAGAAGTGTACCATTTTATATGTGCCTGATGTGGAACTGCCATCTTTTGCTTAAGTTAGAAAATATTTAAATTTTTGTACATTAACAAGATCTCAGGCCTGTGCGGAGTTTGAGTGGTTGATAGATACTGTAAGGACGTATCACTCGTCATGCCCCTTTGTGTTGAATGACTCGCCATTAAGACTCGTGGAAGGATGGCTGCTTTTCATTCCATTTCAGATCTGTGAATTTTTTTCTTATCATTTGTTTTTCTAATCATCTTCTTGTGACTCACCTTCTTACCCTGAAAATAGTTTCCCTTCATTTACCCTCTCACAATCCTTCAAGAATTTAAAGAGCTCTCTGAAACTAATGCCGTGAATGTTGTCGCATGTATGTGCACATCACTACCGTAAGCTGCTGAAGGAACTCAAACAAGGCTCCTTTTGGAACTGCATCTAATTATATAATATATTTGTATGGTAGCTTGTACAATCAGTGGGCTCATAAGGGACCAAAACTGTACATAATATTCTAAGTGCGGCCTCACTAATGCTTTGTATAATAGCAGCAACACTTCACTACTTTTATATTCTATTCCTTTCACAATAAATGCCAGTACTCCATTTACCTTCATTATTACCTGCTGTATCTGCATACTAATTTTCTGTGATTCATGCACAAGAACACCCAGATCCCTCTGCACCGAAGCACTATGAAATTTCTTCCCATTTAAATAATTTGCCTTTGCGTTTATCCTACCAAAATGGATAACCTCACACTTATCCACGTTAAACTCCATCTGCCAAATTTTGCTCCGTTCACTTAACATACCCATATCCATTTGTAATTTCTTTTTCATTATCGCAACTTACTATCCCATCTATTTTAGTGTCATCTGCAAATTTGGCTATTGGCTATTAGGAACTTTCACATAAGGTTCACACAAGCTTTCACACAAGGCTCCGAAAGCTTGTGTGGCTTTTGCTACCAAATAAACCTGTTGGACTTTAACCTGGTGTTGTTAAACTTCTTACTGTATTGAACTCTCTGCCAAGGGAAGCAGATTCCTCTTGTCTACTCTTATCCCTCAATTTTGTATACCTCAATTATGTCTCACCTCAGCCTTCTCTGTTCCTCAATTATGTCTCCCCTCAGCCTTTTCTGTCCCAAAGAAAACAACCCAACTTCTCCAATCTCCATTCATAGCTACAATTCTCCAGCCCTGGCAACTTTCTAGTGAAACTTCTTTGCACACTCTCCAGAGTGATTATGCTGTTCCTGTAATGTGATGACTGGACTACAGTTGTGGCCTCATCAGTGTCTTATATAATTCCAACACAATGTCCTTACTTTTATATTCTATACCTCTGCCAATGAAGGAGAGTGTTGGTGGGGTTCTCAAGGTGGTGGGGTTCTCGAGGTGGCCGGGTACTGTCAGAAATTTTGGAGACTCATGAAGTCAATGTCTCAGTTTAAAGGCGTAACCTTTATTTTGACCAGCAGCCACTAGGAGAAACCATCAAAGGGTCGGGGCAGCTCCTGAGATGGAACAGCTAGACCTCTCCAGTGAATTCCAATGTATACAATTCAAAACGGATCAATTATAGATTTTCTTATCAATTACTCACGCCTTTCATTAACTTTAAATCAATCATCTTCAATATACATAAATCAACAATAATATCTGTCATATACTTTAGCCAATCGCATCTTGCCCTCTGGCATGATGGCATTTTATTAATCCTTAAAGTCTGGATGTATCTTCCCATTTTGGCCAACTTCCTCCCTAGTGGCCTTAAGCAATGGTCAGCCTACTTCTTTTCGTGATTTTGATAGGATTGAATACCTTGCTGGACTACTTCAAACTGCAGTCAAGAGTCAATAACATTAGGACTGAAATCACACATCAGCCAGGTCAGGTGAGGAAAACTGATTACCTTCCTTAAAAAGGAACATTAACAAACCCGTTGACATTTTTACAACAATCATGGCCTCTCTTTCTTCTTTGTTTTTAAAAATAGAATTGAATTCTCAAATTGGTGGGCTTCGAACTTATTCTCTGCAATTAAGAGCATAACGCAAGAAACGGGAACAGAAAATTTCCTCTGTTGCCTAGTAACCTCAGAGTCCATAAAATTCAAAGTGAATGTTCCCATAAGTTCCCCTACAGGTCACTGCCAAACCAGATTAACACATGATTCCACATCTGGCCATGCATCCATCTTATCTGGGCAGTGAATAAACCATGTTCATGAAGTTTGATTGTGTTCTGAATGTTCTTAACATTAAAACTCTGCTGATAATGCTTGCATATTTCCAAAGTTTTATTATTCCCTTAGAATATGACTTTGTCCTCATGCCCTTTACCGTGGTGATTTGCAGCAATCTGCCTTTGGCTAAAGTGAACAATGATTCTTAAAAATACATTAATATATTCAAAATATCAGCATATGTGTTTTAAAATCATAATCACTTATTTAAATCTCTTGTTGCATTTCATATGCGTGTAAACTGCTTTCTTGTTAGCTTAAGTCTGTTTTAAAGTCATTTAACTCTATGCTGGTAGTTCTGTAAGTGTCTTAACATCTAATGGTTGAAAAATCTTTAACCCATTAGCATTTTTTTCCCCTTACAGAGAGGATTCCATATGCCTTCTTTACAACCTTATCTACCTGCACTGTTACCGTTAGGGACCTGTGCACTTGTATGCCAAGATCACTTCATCTACCCCTCTTAGTATCTTCCAGTTTATTGTGTGTTCTCTTTTAATGTTTGACCTCCATAAATGCAGTACCTCACACTTATCAGAGTTGAACTCCATCTGTCACTTTTCTGTCCACTAACCCATCTATATCATTTTGGAGCTTACAGCTATTCGCTTCACTATCCACTGCAGGCCAATTTTTGTATCGTCTGCAAATTTCCCAATTGTGCCCTCCACGTTCAAGTCCAAATCGTTAATATATAAAACAAACAGCAGGGGTCCCAGCACTGGAGCCCTGTGGAACACCACTTGAAACATCCTTCCATTGGCAAGTTAAAGCTCAGACTCAACCATGATCAAATTGAACGGTGGCACTGTCTCGACGAGCCGCTTGATTTTCTGTTCCCGTTTCTTGCGTTATGCTCTTAATTGCAGAGAATAAGTTCGAAGCCCACCAATTTGAGAATTCAATTCTATTTTTAAAAACAAAGAAGAAAGAGAGGCCATGATTGTTGTAAAAATGTCAACGGGTTTGTTAATGTTCCTTTTTAAGGAAGGTAATCAGTTTTCCTCACCTGACCTGGCTGATGTGTGATTTCAGTCCTAATGTTATTGACTCTTGACTGCAGTTTGAAGTAGTCCAGCAAGGTATTCAATCCTATCAAAATCACGAAAAGAAGTAGGCTGACCATTGCTTAAGGCCACTAGGGAGGGCCATGTATGTTGTCCTGGGCTGACCAGTAATGCCCATGTCCTGAGAATTAAGAATATTTTAAAAAAGGATATATTTTTGATTCTTGGCCTGAGATTAATTAGTGGTGGCATCCACTGGGGCACTACACTTAACCTTGGGAGAATCTAGGATGAATTTAACTTGATCAATTTTTCTTTCCCATTCCACAATTATTGCCAAATTTCTCCTATTGGAAAGTGCAAATGTTTGTACATTTGATGGAGCAGACTCATCTATTATTCTGCTGACATTTACAATCTAGGTATGTGCCATAAGAACAGCAAAATTATCTGATGTATGGCTTCTGGTGTCAGTTTTAAAAGGATGGGGTGACACATTGTAGTGAGATAATGGATTTTTTTAATAATAGTGAATCCTCTGGATTTTTTTTAGTAAATATCCTTCTATTCGAACCCCTGAAGAACGAGAACGTTATAAGGCTGTATTTAACGACCAACATTCAGAGTACAAAGAGCTTCATGCAGAAGTGCAAATGGTTCTGAAAAAATTCAGTGAAATGGATGCCATGATGGGCAGACTTCCTCAACATGCAGGAACCCAACAGGTTAGTACATTATGACTGGTGAAATCTAGCAAAAGTGTCCTAGGTTAATATCTTGTAAATATTTATTTAAGCTGAAGTGCATAAAGTAAAACAAACAGCATAAAATCTAAGATCTTTGGTAGCTTCAAGTGCAATTGGAAAAGCCATTCCTTCCAAGATGTAATTGTAACTTTACAAGGTGAATTTGGTTAAAATGTTGGCTGCTTCTAGAGGGCACCATTTACAAACTCGTTGCTGGTTATTGTGGATCTGGAGCAGAAAGATTTTGTGCAAGGACTGGTTTTCAGATAAAACATTAAATTGAATCCTGCTTTGCATGTTCACGTGAATGTAAACGCTCCCATGACGTTATTGGGATGGGTATCAATTCCTCAAACTAGACCACCCAAACAAATCAACAGATCACTTTTCTAATACTGCTTTTGAGATTTTTGTACTGCTCAAATTACCTGCCAAGTGATTGCATTTCAAACATAATTCTTTGACTGATAGAACATCCCAAGAATTTAACAAGTACTGTAAAAATGGCCTTTCAAGATCAGCAAGAGATGTATTAACACAAAATCATTGAGTCTAAAGCTGTTATGTAATTGCACATGTATCCAGCAGAGGGACTATATTTCTGCAGGTAATGCTGGAATAAACTTAATTAACTCCAGGATGGGTATGAAAAGGATGAATAATAAATAGAAGGATAAATGAATAGTTACATAAAAGGCAGTGCACAATGCTCATCTATAAAGAAACTCCCAAGAACATGCACACAAGTACCAACATAGGTGGGGATTCCCACAAGACTTCAGAAGTATAAACTATTTAGCTTGGAGGTGGCAGCATCTCCTTCTGGTGCTTTTCAACAGCTGCTGATGGAAGGAATGAGGAAAGGAGAAACTTTGCTGTGTTTCAAAACTTTGTTGTTTGGCGTAACACGAATGCTGAATCTGTTGAACTCCTATCTATGTTATCATTTTTACGATGCACTTTGTTTTATATTCTGTGAATGTGGGCAGGTCCAGCATATATTACCTATCTTTAATTGTCCTTGAGAAGATGGTGGCAAGCCACTGGAGATACTGTGCTGTAGATACACCCACAGTGCTGCTAGGGAGCGAGTTCCAGGATTTTGATCCAGTGGCAGTGAAAGAACAACGATATAGTTCCAAGTCAGGATGGTGTGACTTGGAGAGAAACTTGCAGTTATTTTTGTAGGTGGTAGGACTTGAAAGGTGCTGGCGAAGTAACTTGCAAATTTATTCTACCATGTAGAAGTAAGAAAGGACCAATTTTGTGTTCCCTATATAATCCAGTACATAAATATATTGCCATGTATGGTATGGAAGTGATCTCTGCAGAGTTACTTCATTCCAGCCAAGATAGTAATGGAAAGAATAGCCTTTATCCATGGGTAACAGAGGGGAAAATGAACTGTTCCTGTTCCACATTCCTATCTGACTGCTGGAAAGTGATTGTTCGGTGAAGACAGAATTGGATTTGGATTTATCTCAAATTCTCACTGGGTAGACCAACTCATGAAGACTATACTTGGGTAAGATTAGTATTCCCAGAAAAGATGGGGAGGGAAAAGCGAAGCATCCAATGCAACTAAGTAAAATAAAATAGAATCTCTTTTTTTTTTTGCACTAATCCCAGAATCTAGTGTAATGAAAACAATTTGACTCATTCCCTGCAATAAACCAGCAACCTTTGTGAAGGGCATGTGTGAACTTGACTGTGAAAACTGGTTCTCGAGGCCATTTAAAACTTCAAGATTGTTTTTATTATAGTATTTATATCCCAACTTGTCCAACAGCAATGTTAGAGTTTGTGCATCATGAGTTAGATTCTTAAAAAAGATCAGATTAAAACTGAAAAGTGCCTTGGGGCTTAAAAGCTTTGTTAGCCAAATGTTGCAAAATCTTCTGAGCAACAGTATCAAATCTGGTGTTTGTCATTTCCAGGTGTATCATGACAACTGTAATTTCGAGCACAAGATTGTTCACCCAGAAAAATGTCTGACTTTCAGTGAGAATATGAGAACAGCATATTTTCCCTATCCTGAAGGTGTTGAGTTCTCAGTTAGGTATCACAGTTGCCAGGAACATCCTAGTCTCGTGCCCAAAAGGCCATTGTGTGTGCGCGAACTTGGTGGTGACAGCGTGAGCAAGCTATTTGACTGTAGAGGTCTTTGCAGCCAAGTCAAACCCAGCTCTCCATCTTTCTTGTCATGGATAGTGACCAGGATTCCAATTTGTGTTTTCTTCCCCCCACTCTTTAACTCCAAGTATTAAAGCTAATTATACGCACTGGGCCACCCATTCAGCACATGCCCATAATTGAACTTGGGATGATTTTGGTTTGTTTGGCCATCAAGAGTCTGAAAATTTAATTTTAAAATAATGTTGCCTCCGATATCCCATTCTTCAACTGAAAAAGGATACCTGTAGAACGTTAGGTCAGCCAATACAGGAGGTTTCAGAATACCTTGGCACGACTTGCCTTTCACCCTCTATGACAACCTGTAAAAGCTTCAACAAGGGGGACAAATACTTGAGCTTCATTATATGTTGCATATTCAAATGGCCAGCCATCTTTTATTATGATCTAACTATGCATTTTTGTGATCTCTAAATTTAGGAGTATGACAGAATCACAAAAGTTTTCCATGAGTATCAGAAGAAGAAAAATGTAAGTACAAAATAATAGCATTATTACAAGAAACTCCAATCTATTGTGAAACTGATGAATTGATAAAAGCTTGATGTCATCTTGATGAGAATTGTGAATTGATGGTGGTGGATGGAAGACCTATATTTTGTAGTTGGAATGATTAATGTCCTGGATGACTTCACTAAATGATGACTTGAGAATGTCAATAAGTTTCTGTTGCAAGGAATTTCTATCTATAGGGAAATAAATACATTATCATCCAGCCAGTTCAATGCCATCATTTAGATTCATTCTAAAGATGTTAGAATTTGAAGACTATTGTGTCTGCCGTGAGCTCAGTGCCCACCTGCATCAGTTGCTCTGTTTCAGCAGTCATCAAAACATTCACAAGTCATAGAATCATGTCTTCCTGCAACAGAGTTCCGAGCTGGAATAGAGGTCACTTCTTGTAAGGAGGTGCTGGAGGTCTTAAAACGCATAAAGGTAGATAAATCCCTGATACCCAATTAAGTGTATCCCAGGACATTGTGGGAAGCTAGGGAAGAAATTGCGCGGCCCCTAGCGGAGACATTTGTATCATCGACAGCCACAGATGAGGTCCTTTAACGGGTTTAGGATGGAAGCTGGAGAAGTGGAGCATCATGAGGTTATCCGTGGGCTTGCGGTACAGTGAAGTGCTGAGGTGACCGTCCTTAATGGAGATGCATGTGTCCAAGAATGCAACCAATTCTGGAGAGTAGTCCATGGCGAGTCTGATGGTGGGATGGAACTTGTTGATGTCATCATGTAGTTGTTTCAGTGATTCTTCGCCGTGAGTCCAAAGGAAGAAAATGTCATAGATGTATCCAGTGCATAGCGTTGGTTGAAGATCCTGTGCGGTGAAGAGTTCTTGTTCGAACTTGTGCATGAAGATGTTGGCATATTGAGGTGTGAATTTGGTCCCCAAGGCTGTTCCGTGTGTCTGGATGAAGAATTGGTTGTTGAAGGTGAGGACATCGTGGTCCAGGATGAAGCGGATGAGTTGTAGAATTGCATCTGGAGATTGGCAGCTGTTGGTGTTGAGTTCTGAGGCAGTTGTAGCAGTTGCCATCGTCCTGGGGGATGCTGGTATGGAGTGCCGAGTCATCCATTGTGATGTGGAGTGTTCTTGGTTCAGCTGCTCCATGGGTGCTGAGTTTCTGTAAGAAGTCCGTGGTGATGTGACAGAAGCTGGGAGTCCTTTGTATGATGCCCTTGACATAGCCAGAGAGGTTCTCACACAGGGTCCCATTGCCTGATACGATGGGACGGCCAGCTGTGTTGGCCTTGTGTATCTTCGGGTGGCAGTAGAGATCTTCAACGCGGGGATACTTGGGATGAGAGCACGAAGGGTGCTCTGAAGGTCTGGATCAAAGATTTTGATCGGTCTGTTGAGTTGGCAGGTGTGTTCTTTGGTCAGATCTGCAGATAACTCTGTAGTGTTCCTGGTTGTTCAATTGTCGGTACACTTCTTTGCAGTAATCCGTTCTGTTCCGTATGACAGTGGCTCCTCCTTTGTCTGCTAGTTTGATGACAATGTTGCAGTTAGTCTTGAGAACACGAATGGCGTTGCGTTGTGCTTGGGTGACGTTTGGGGCTGTCTTGAGTGCGGCTGATGAACCTGGCATTGACGCATCTCCTGACGGCTTGAGCATACATGTCGAGTCGAGGGCAGCAGCCTTCAGAGGGGTCCAGTTTGACTCTTTCCTCTTCAGTTGCTGCACCGCGGATCTCTGTCGGCTGTTCCAGTTCATTGGCTGTCTCCTGGCCTCTTGGGGTTTGTGGAAGAACTCCTGGAGCCTCGTTCACCTGATGAATTCCTCTGTGTCCGCCGCAAGACTGGGGTCCATTTTGGTGGTGGGACAGAAATTGAGCCTTCGGCTGAGAACTTTTTCACACAGACGGTGGTGCGTATGTGGAATGAGCTGCCAGAGGAGGTGGTAGAGATGGGTACAATTACAACATTTAAAAGACATTTGGACATGGATAGGAAAGGTTTAGAGGCATATAGGCCAAATGCAGGCAAATAGGACTAGTTCAGTTTAGGAAACCTGGTCGACGAGTTAGGTCAAAGGGCTTATTTCCATGCTGTATATCTCAATGACTGAGGTGAAATACCAGCTAGTATAAGCATGGGCAATGTGGCCTAGATTTTTTGTGTAGTTACAATTCTAAGCTTATCGAAGGTGGAAAACTAGACTGGCAACCAAGAGAATTCTTATTCTGCTAATGGCCAGAACCTTACCACAGAGCTTGTAGCTGAAGAAATGAGCTCCAATAGAAAATGGGTATATCCCAAACATAGCGCTTATGTAAAAATAGTAAGCTTTCCATCTTTCTCTTTTGAAATAGTAATTCATAATTGTTGAGTGAGATTCAAGAAAACTAAATTTATAGTGTGCTGTCAAATGAACTTTGCATGTTTGATAACTTGAGTTTTTAAATTTAGTATTTTCAAAGATTGTTAAGGCATCAACGTTGGATTATCTAATGATTCATTATGTTTTCATTTGTGCAGGACCCCACTTTCCTGGAGAAAAAAGAGCGTTGTGAATACTTGAAAAACAAACTCTCTCATATCAAACAGAGAATTCAAGAATATGACAAAGTCATGAACTGGAATGATAACTACTAAAGAACTTAAAAGTTTAGCAAAACCTTCACATTACAGCAGGTTTTCTTCGTGACTATTTGACAAAAACTCTACTTTATTGTGCTTTTCATAAGTCCACCAACCCTTCCATTTGAACCTTTCTTCAGGACAAAATAGGACTAAGTGGATCAAGGAATCAAAATGCATTTAAGTTACACTGCAAACTTGAAATTTGAATTAGCCTTCGTATGTATATAGAGTATGTTCCAAATAGTCATTGTTTGTAACCTTTTAATATTTATAATGGGCACCAGTTAAAGATTTTTATACCGACTATTTTACATGCAGGGTAAATAGTTACTGAGACGTTTCATTATTATTATGTCTTCTATTCAGTGTGCTCAGCCAGAATGTATGAATTTGTTGAGCTCTTTATAAATGACTGGGGTTGGTCAAACTGAGTGTATTAAATGCTGCAACTAAACCTGTTTTTAAAAAGCTTGTAAGTCTATATAATTGGGTGCATAACTAATAAGCAGAAAGGCAGAAATTAGTTTTTTGCAGATCCCCCACCCGCCCCGAACCTTGGATCCTTCTGAAAACTTGGCATTTAAGATGCATTAAAATGTAGCTTATTTTTGAAAAGAATGTACAGAAGATGCAATGTTACACTAATAGTTGAATACCAGGTTCCAATTAGTCTACTTTGTATATCTGCTTTTGTACTCCGATCTGATATTACCAACTATCAGCCTTAAATGGTCAAGCCATGGGAGTATTGTAGAGAAAGAGCCATGAGGTTGATCCTTGGAATCAAATAATTTTGTGTTGAGTTGAGATTTAAACGTTTTAGCCTTGGAAAGAGACCAAAAGAAATGCCCTTGTCGAAGTATACAGGATATTGAATGGCATACTGAAGGCTAATCTAGACAAGGTGGGAGACTAGAAAACAGTTAATAAGATGAAACTGCTGAAGGGAAAATGGAGTACGGATGTGAGGTTGGCCTTCAAGCAAATGCTCGTTAATGCCTGGAATGAACATTGTGGACCGGTGAAACAAAAATCCTTGGACTTGTTAAAGAATTCGCTAAATTACATGAAGGGATGGATGGACCTCCCTCATCTGTATCTAGTGAACTATTTTTAAATTATTTCTGTAGTTCAAGTAATTTTCAACTTCTCCAAGCAACTTGTCAAGCACTTGCCTAAGTTTTGAAACTTTAATTCTCATTGTCTTGAGCCATTTTTTAAAGTATCGATAAGAGGTTAAAGGGATTTTTGTATTGTTTCAGTGATACTTTATTGTATGTGAGCTTTTAAATTCTTTTCTGTCTAATTTGAAAAGATGCATCTCAACTTTTCTGGTGCCTTTTCAACAAAATGTGCCTTCTAATGCATTGAAAACAATACTGGTAACCAATTTTTTGCTATTCATGCCAAACTAACTCGTTAATGAAAATGTGGATTTACACTGTAAACTTTAAAACTGTAGGAATTATACTGTGACTGGAGTATTTTTTTAACAAATTGTGTGCAGCATTGTAAATAAATTTTGAAAGTTTTATCTTCTGGTTAATAGTTATCATTCCCTTATATACATATTGGTTTAGTGTAGACCACCCTAATTATTTCAGTAATGTTATCTGTTATGGAGTGCAAGTGAAAGATTAACTTTTTTTCTCATCGTTCTGATTTGCACCAGAGCCAAGTAGAATTGATTATGGAATAACATTTGTACAATCTGTTGTGCTGCACGACCGAGTCATTATTATCCCACCATAAAACCTCAGGTTTTCATTGTGGACTCCTTCCTATTATATCTTATCCTATCAAAACACCCAGTATGTGTGTGGCTATGGTTTGACTCCTTCACTCCTCTGGCACTATCCTATCTTCCTTGTTCCATATTTCTCTCTTCAAAACCATCATTCTCTACAGCTCACTACAGTACAACAGAAGTTTTCTCATGATGACATCCAAACTGCTTCTCTTCCCCCATCAGCCTCTGCACAAGGATTTCTGCTTCATTGGTGATTTCAGACTTCATCTCACCTGCTTTCTCTCCTCTGTTTTTGACCCTCCTATCCTCCCCAAATCTTTCCCTCCATGTAAGCTCCCTAATCCATTTTCACGGTTACATCCTTAACCATCTCACTTGGTCTTGCTAGTCCCATCATGTCAATTGCAGATGAGGCCATCTCTGATCTCTTGCATTAATCTCTATCCACATTCTATGCCCAACCCTACTGCTGCCCTGGAAATAAACAATCCCGCCACTTTACTTACAACTGCATTTTCAAAATTCCAGCTGTCTAGTCTTTGGCCTTCCGTTTACCATATTCCCCCACATTTTATGTCTTAGCCCCAATCAATCCCTGGGCATTTTCCCCTGGTATCCTAGTCTCCACACCCTTAAGCCCAATAGAATGCAGACTTGAAGATATGACAGAACACTAGTTTAGCCAAACAGTCATATCAGGATGGGTCATGTGAAACACTAGCAAGTCCTGCACTCTGCTAAGACTGCTAACTATCCTGGGATCATCACGGAATGCAAGGATAACCCCCAGCTATTTTTTCTACTTCCCAGTCCCTTGCTTCCAAAAGTAAGTGCAAGGAATTCATGGGTTTTTGTCATTAAGATTTGTCTCTCGGGCATTGCTCTCTTCCATTACCCACTGGGCTAAA